>NC_022029.1:37041149-37104165 GCF_000317375.1 Microtus ochrogaster
TACTTAGAGCTGTTAAGTTTGAGGATAACTTGTTGGGGATTTGATGCTATTTTATTTTATTTTTTAATTAGCATTAAGGTAAGAGGTTACCTGTGGCATTTTCTTATAAACTTTGGGTGACCCTTCTCACTGTTCTCACTCCCATCCATCCTTCTCCCAGTCTTCCTGTTGACCAACTCCATCCCTATTATACCCTTCCACCACTAAATTGCCCTTCTAATTTCATATCCCAATGCTCTGTTGTCCTCTCCACGCCTTTGAAGGCCCTCTCCTCTGGATCTCATGCCCCTTTTCTCATTTCTTGACTTCTGCCCACACTCACTCCCACATAAACATGCAAATATGAAAATTAGAATCTGCGATCCACATAGGACAGAGAAAGTGGTATTTGTCTTCCTGAGCCTGGGATACTTCAGTTAATTTAATATTCTCCAATTCCATTCATTTCCTGAAATTTCCATAATTTCATTTCTCCTTATGGTTGAAGGAAATTCCATTATACATATATCCCATACTTGGGTTACCCATCCATTTGTTAATGGGCTTCTAGCCTGATTCCACTTCCTTGCTGTTATGAACAGAACAGCAACAATGTACAAGTATTCCTGCAGTAGGATATGGAGTCCTTGGGACATTTGCCCAGGAATGATATACTGGGTCACGTGGCAGTGCTATTTTTGGTTGTTTTTTAGGCACTTCCACACTGATTTCCCTAGTGGCTGTACTAGTTTACACCCTTACTAACAGTGAATGAGAGTTCCTCTTCCCCACGTCTGTAACAGAATGTGTTAGCACTGGTTTTCTTGAAGACAGCCATTCTGACTGGGGTGGGGTAGAGGCTTGAAGTAGTTTTAATTTGTGTTTCTCTAATGGCTAAGGATGCCCAGTGCCTTCATCGGCCACTGTGTTTCCTCTGAGAGCCGTCTGTCTGGTTCATTGCCTGTTGGATAGTTTGCTTTTGTGTCAATGTTCAATCGGTATGAAAATCTCTGGACTCTCGGCTTTCCTTCATGTCTCTTCACGATGCTGTAACAAAAGGTCCACATCTTGGCACAGGCTCGTGGACTATGCTTTACATGGCAATGCCCTTGACATCTGGCTGCTGCCCCCATCACAGCTGTCCTTTAATCCTGGGTATGGTTTCTACCCATACTCTCCAAAATCCCTAATGGACCGTCTCTCTCTTTTCCTGGTATTTGCTTCTGAACTGGTGCCAAGCTCTGGTACACACTTGTATCTAAGTCATGTGCTGTAACTTTCAGGAAATGCAGGAGTAAGTTTCCTTAAAGGGAAAGGAAGCGTTTACCAGGTGCTTAGATGCTCGTGGGCCTTCTGGCATCCTTATCAAGTGGGCCCTGTGTCTTTGGTGCCGCCTTTCAAATCAGTCTAACTTGCATCAGTGGTTGGCTACAGTGCCCTCCCCGACTCCTACTACCATTTTCTTCCACAGACAATCTCTGCTGCTCCCTGTTGTACTCACCACCAACACAAACCCATGTGGTGCCCAGAACTACCCAGTACTGTGACCAGCTCTGATTTCCATTACACCGAAAGTTCCCCTAAAGCCCTTTGTTCTTCTGTCCCTGGTATCTTCAACTTACTGTAATCTGTTCGCTTTGTAGTCCAAACATGATTATAAATTAGTTCTTTTGATTAAACAATAAAATTAACTTCAAAGGAGAACTATAAATTATTTTTCCATGTCATTTTGTCTGTGTGTGTGTTAAGTAATCAGGACACCATGTCAATTATTGTAAATGTATATACCCAGTTTTTTTTTTTAATCTAATCATATACTTAGAAAATTTGGATTCTGAAAGCGAGGTACAGAAGCTGGAGGTGGAGTGTTGGATTTAGAAGGAGGTTTTAGAGGAAACCCTGCCTGCTCCGATGTAACCCTGCCACTCTAGAGCGGCAGTTCTCAGCCTGTGGGTCACAACCCCTTTGGGTTCACAGTGGCCATCTAAAATTATCCTGCATATCAGATATTTACATTACAATTCATAACAGTATCATCATTACAATTATGAAGCAGCCACAGAAATAATGTTGTGATTGGAATTCACCACAAGTGAGGAACTGTATTAAAGGGTCACAGCCTTAGGAAGGTAGGGAACCACTGCTCTAGAACATTGTGGTTCTAGGTAAAATAATTAACCCATCTGCATCATCTTCATTGCGAGTGGAGACAGTTACAGATCCAGACCCTACCAACCAAATGAGTCAATGCGTGTGCTAGAATACAGACACACTCCGTAGCTGTTGGCCGTCAGCAGGGGGTCTATGCTCACTTGCAGGCAATGGATATCTTTACCTTCTCTGATCTGTGTGTCAGCAGCGCAGACCACAATGTTTGTGTCTTTGTATCTTCCTGTTGTGCCGATGCAACACAACTCACAAACATGCTCACAGCTGTATTCACCAGCTCCCCCAGGAAAGACAGGCAAAGATAAGAACCTCAACAGGATTACAAACCAGCTGTGGCTAATTTCGGTAGCCTATGGCACTAAACAATAGTGTCGGGGCTGGAGGAGGTGGCTCAGTGGTTAAGGAGAGTAGGCCACTCTTATAGAAGCCCCAAGTTTAGCTCCCAACACTTATGTCAGCTGGACCAGTACTGTCTGTAACTCCAACTCGGGAGGGGGGGTATCCCACCTCTCTGGCCTCCACAGGAACCTGCACTTGCTTGCATTAACATGCACTCATACATGCAAACACATGCATGTACACACAGAAGACCAAAGAAATCGTTCATAAGTGTCATGAAAGTCAGGGTGCTGCATGGTAGAATTGGAAAACAACTGAAATTGTCCATGAAGAGAATAAAAACACCTGTGGTTCAGAATAAAAACACCTGTGGTTCTCAACCTGTGGGTCGCGACTCTTCTAGGGGTCAAAGGCCTTTTCACAGAGGTCACCTTTGACCATGGGAAAACCTAGATATTTACATTGCGATTCACACCAGTAGCAAAATTTCAGTTATGAAGTAGCAACAAAATCATTTTGTGGCTGGGGGTCACCACAACATGAGGAACCATGTTAAAGCGTCCAGCATCAGGAAGGTTGAGAATCACGGCTCTAGACAGTTCTAGTCACATGTAATTTAGTGCTACAGCCGAATTCTAAGACAAAGCGCCGAGGCACTGGGTGTTAGCTGGATTGTGTATTTACTCGATCCTAACTTTAAGAGAAAGCGACGGTCACATCAGCCTCGGAGCAGTTTGTCGCCACATTAGCACCGCCGGCTTTAGAGAGAGCTTATTGCCTGGGCTCCACCACATCTGCAAGAAATTGCCTACCAACTGCAGCTGGATGCGCCGCTCAAGGTAGCAGTTACCAGCTGCACATTATTTGTTTGGTCCTGTTTAAAATAGTGCTAACTTGCGTGCCAGCTACTGTAGGCTCCAGATTCTATTCATTAGGGATGGAAACGCTAAGCCAGCGGCTTGTTCCCTGGCAGCCTGTGCCAGCTTGCTTCCAAAACTCTGCCTCGGAGTCCCCGCGGGCCCTTGAGAGACTCCAAGATAATGGCGAGGCTCTTCCAGGGCATTGCTTCTGAGGGTGGTCCACTCGTGATTTGCATAATAATCACCCGGGGAAACAAACTTATTTAAAATAAAATTTAAATTTCAGTCCCTTTCCTAGATCCTAAGAGATCAAAAATCTCTGGGGACAGACTTTGGAATCTGCACTTTCGCTACATATATTCTTACACAGGGCACACTTTGAGACCCAAAGTCATCTGGAGCCTTCTCTAAAAGGAATTGTTTCTCGGGAAACCAATTGGGATTTTTCCCAGCTAGAAACTGCCGACTGCTTTTCCTCACTTTCTCCCACTACTCTGTTATTCAAGGTTCAGTAAACTCTCATCTGTTTAATCGCTCTCCGCAACAATTAAAATCTTTGCTGCTAAGTTTCGCTAGTTGGTAAAGCCCAGATATAAACCATCTCGGTTCTTTATGAGCATGGCCCTCGTGGGAGTCTGTGTCCCCTGTTCATTGTGAGAGAGCCTGTGTCTCTCCTTAGAATAGGCAAAGCTCCTAGAGCATGCGCAATGGGTAAATATGCGTTACCATGGCATCCTCCTCCTCTGTGGCTTCCCTTGTAACAGATTTAGTTGTAAACATCTTTCTTGGCTAAGTTCCTTAATTGTGTGACTCTTTGTGCTCTAGCAAGTGGAGGATATATGTGAGCAGTCTTTGAGTACATTTGATGTGTTGACGTTGATTCTGACGCTCGGGTGAAAGGAAGCGTCTCTGGCCCAGTTCAACACCTGGTCAGCCCTGGCATTTCAATGTAGGTGGAGTGAATGATCAAATGAATACCGCTTCCCTGCTACCCAAGCACAACCTGCTAAGAACCTCGTCCCAAAGTCCTGTGGGCTCCAACCTAATGTGTAACAGCCCTTATGGTTTTGACAGCTCTATTTACATCTTTCTTCTTTCGAGTTGTTTCCTTACCTTCTCTCTTGTGTGTACTTTTTTATTTTCGTCCTATCTTGCCCATTTCTTTGATTCTCTGAGTAGAACTTTCCCCGAGAACTTAAGCTACCCCTCTGGGTTCATGGATATACTAAAACATGTTCTTTTTCTTTTAGGTCATTGCTGAAAGTAAACCTTCTCAAAAACAGGAAAATTCTGCTGCTCTAAGCTCTTTCCAACCTTGACTTTTTAACCAGATTTTCTTTTTGTACCAACTGCTGCCTAATAATCAACCTTTACTTCATGTCCATAAACAGATCGAAGGAGAATTAATCCAGAGTAAAAATTCTGGGCTCTGGCCCATGAAATAACTTATGTCTCAGTAGACCATCCAGACGTAGGGGTAACATTTGGGCCATGCCTGTGTTTTCTGGTGAGTTCACTGCCCGTTAAATACTAGAGAGTGCCATTTTTCTTAGATGTAGTACGTAGCTTTAAGGAAGGAAGTGTTCTATGTCAATTGGCCCAAATAGGATGTAACTAAGGTCTGCCTAAGACAATTCCAGACTGCACCTGTTGACCCAGTGTAACTATTGATTGCCACTGAATACAGACTGCATCTGTTGACCCAGTGTAAACTATTTATTGCCAATGTAAACAGTGTGGCCACTAGAACACCTATCTGGTAGCCCACTTGCCATCCTTAAGTCTTAGATAAAATAAGAGTGCTACTTTTTAAAATCTTTCCCTACTCTTTCTTCTCACATCATCTGACTCTCCTATTTTAAACGACAGGTGAGCTAAATTACCCTAGCTTTCCAAATCACCCTAGGCCTTGGCATTTACTACTGGAGATCTGATACGTCAGACAAAGTTATTTGATGATAATGGTGACTCAAACCATAGCCATGTCCTTATAGGGAGATGTCCAGTTACCCTTTGCCTTTTAAAAAAATCCATTAAAATGCATTTCTACAACTAATTAATTGTGACTTTTCTAATTAGTAAAGCATAAATCCACAAATATTTATTGAGCACCTACTATGTGGTAGATACTCTCCTAACCACCGTGAATGTAAATGTTAACAAAAGATTTGTGCTTTCATAGTAATAAACATCTAAAAAAAGATAAATGAGGGCAATAAAGAACGGGTAATTCATAAAGAAAATGAAATATAGAGATGGGACATAGCATATGCTGTTTGGGACACAGATAAAAGTTGGTAACAGAGAAATCGCAATATAGCACTCTAAAAAAAATAGACACGCATTTTGTTGTTTTTGTTGTTGCTGTTCCCAAGGTGAAGGTGGCCCCATTGACAAGAACCTCCAAGGGCCAAGCTTCCTTCAGTTTCCCCACCCACCCTGCAGGGTAGTGTCCTCATGCACATGTCTGATCAGTGCATCAGCGCCGTGTCTGCATTTAGCCAGCAAGAATGAAAAAGTCCAGAGCATGTGCCTCTGTTAAGAAGCCCTATAAGCAATGAGCCCAAGCTCCTCTCCCTCCCATGGCCCACACTGAATCACACGGCTTCAACAAATTACAGCACTGTCTTGGAAACATGGTCTCTAGTTGAGCTAAGAGTTGGGGAGTGATGGAGGAAGGTCATTGGTTAAATAAAGAAACTGCCTTGGCTCTGATAGGACAGAAAATTAGGTAGGCGGAGTAAACAGAACAGAATGCTGGGAGGAAGAGGAAGTGAGCTCAGACGCCATGTAGCTCTGCTCTCTGAGGCAGACACAATGAAGCTCTGACCCAGGATGGATGTAGGCTAGAATCTTCCCGGTAAGCTCACATTGGGGTGCTACGCACATTAATAGAAATGGGTAATCAAGATGTAAGAATTAGCCAGTAAGAAGCTAGAGCTAATGGGCCAGGCAGTGTTTAAAAGAATACAATTTGTGTGTTGTTATTTCGGGGCATAAGCTAGCCAGGTGGCCGGGAGCCGGGCTGTGGGAAGAGGCCCACAGCTCCCTACAACAGGGGAGGTTCTATTATTTTAATAGTGAGAGAGGAAAAAACACAAGTTGTCAATGTTCACATGATTTATCCCACCATACCTTGGGCTGGAGAGGCAAAGACTTTTCCAAAGAGTTCTGTGCAGAGAAGTTTTTAATTAGAGAAGACTTCTGGGGAGGGGGCATTTGATATGAGTGCTGGCAGACACAAAGGAGGCAGTCATGTGACATATATGAGCGTTAAAAACTAGCAACTGCACCTGTTGACCCAAAGTAACTATTCACTTCCAACATAGACACTTCCGTCACTAGATCATCTAGTCACCCTACCGGGGATCCTTAAGTCTTAGATAAAGTAAGAGTACAGTTAAGCTTGATAAGTTAAGATGAATAGTATGTGCTCCAAATTAATTTTTAATTCATTTTTGGTTTAGATTTTTGTCATTATTCCATGTGCTTATTTAAGATAATCTCACCAACAGAACACATCTTGAGACACATATAAAAATGTATGCCATATAAGTAATTTTTTTTAATTGGTGAGATTTTTAATTCTGCTCATATACTTCTGGTAGATCTGATCCATAGTTACACTGGAGGGCTTACACAGAAACTAAATTCTAAAAGTTTAGCGTTTCTGTTTGTTTGTTCAATGACCTGGAATTTTCAAATAGCAATTACCACCTTCTCCATACCCTTTGCCATGTGTTCCATAAACTAAGCGACTGGGCAGCGCCATGCAGAGGACAAAAGACTGTGGGATAGGAAACTTTCTCTACAGTAAACAGAGCACTTCTAAGTTGGAGGCTCACACATTACTCAAATGGATTGTATACAAACCATGAAGTGTTTTGACGTTGATTATGAGGGGAGAAAATGCTAACTGGAAAGGTATCTCGCCCTCATCCCATCCTGGGCACTAGCCACGAATCTAATAAACACAGGTCTAATTAAAACCATAAGAAACAGCACTTGAGGCAGAACTGTAGTCCATTATGCAAGCTTAGGCAAGAGCATCCGAAGAGTCTAGGCAGGAGGTTCTAGGGCACAACAATAAGAATCTCTGGCCTTGGAGCCCTAACCTGCCTCACCTAAGTAAGAGACTGTGAACCAAATTGTATGTCTTCCTCTCCAGAGAGTTCTTCCCTCAGGCCTCCTTCATTGGCCTCTGTGACCAAGAGTGCCCACTAATTAAAACATGATTGCAGGGAACACAGACTTCGCAGTAATGTCTCAGGCACGAGATAATGACCTTAAATAGCTTCCTGCGAGATTTATGTACCTGACTGGGTTTGGGAAGATAGGATCTTCCTCATTTTTCAATGAAAGTACATCTGTAGGCATTTCTGATGGATGGGTGTTTGTTTCTGAAGAGTAAAGTTTATATTATAGAGCATCTACGTTGTTTGTCCTTCCTTCTATACGCTCCACGGGTGATGAGTCTCACTAAATATTACCTTGGCTGTAAATTTCCCTCTTTCTATAGCTTCCATTTCTTGTGTGTGTGAGAGAGACAGAGACAGAGAGACAGAGAGACCAAGTCATAGGAAGACAATACATGAAAACTAAAACTACTTTAATCTCCATTTTCCAACTGTCCTCCTTCTCCACGTGGGCTTGAGTGCTGGTGGGTGTCCTGTGTGTGGCATCCATCATCCTCAACGGCCTTTCTTATGCATCTCACAGATGCGCATTTACCTCTAATCTATTCTTTGCCATGAACTCAGCTTCTCGGAGTTTCTTCTATACCCTCCCAACCTTCCAACTCCTTGAGTCATAAAATCTTAATAGAAAGTGCATTAAGGAGAAGAACACAGGCCGACCTTGGGTGCCTCAGGAAGTGCTCTGCTTTCCCTAACTAGAGGACGCAGAGGTCCCATCACAGCATACCAGCTCCAGCACAAAAGCCCAGGCTGACCTTTGACCTAACGAGACCCCAGGAGCTTTGAATCCACGTGCTCACTTTCCAAGGTAGATGATGTCTTGGAAAATAACTAATTGGCTATTAACCGCAATCTTGTTCCATGTTGAAAATGAGGAGGGTGGCACTCAGAGAGTTCCAGGGATTTGCCCCAGGTCACAAAGTCTGCCAGGGACAACGCAGTAAGTACCACCAGAGTACCATGCCAGCTCCATTCTAGTGTAATGCTGTTTGGTAGAAATGACGTCATTTCCATCTGGAAGACGGTGTTCTGTCCACAGAGCCTCAGCGTACCGTGTTGGCATGGGGTAGCGCAGTGCGGCAATCTTCTCTAACACTTCCCCGATCCTAAAGACTGTATAAGGACTCTGAAGCTATCAATTAGCTTTGACAGAATTGATGCGTTGCCAACCAGTACTCCATCACGCCCCCGGCTTCCAGCAGGCAGCACGTTCAGTTAAATGTAAACGTTGAGACTTAATATCTCAGCTAAAAATGACCATCTGTTCGCACTTACTCACCATCCTTCCCAAACATATTTATTTGACAATCTCAAAGGAAAACTCCACTTGTACAGAGGACTGGGGACTTAAAGGTTTAGACTTTCTGCTCAAGAGCTGTCAGTTAAGCCTACAATTATCTCGAACCTGGTTCAAGTCTTACTGGAAATAGAAACCCACACTTCTCAGATGATTCCAAAAAATACACTCCTGCATGTATTTTTTTTAAAAACGAGAATTTAAGAACAAATCACCAGGGTGACCAGGGACAGGCTGTCTTTATATTTCTTTCCTTTTTCTTTGTCTCTGTTCATCCTAATTTTTGTTTTTAATCACGTTGTCTTAACAGAAAAAAAAAAAAGGATGTAAAACTTGAAGCTCTCGGGTGTCCTGGACCTCATCAATAATCACTTTAGCATGTTCGCTCAGGGGCTAACTAGCTCTGCTGGCCTCTCAATGTGGGACGTGCAGCTCAAAGAACTCTTCTGGATCTTGGTCATTTGAGCCATGGAACACAGCAAACCCAGCATTGCGCTGTTACCAAACCAGATAAAGACCAAGCCATCAAGTAAAGAAAAGCCGAGGCCTGTGTTTATGATGAACATAGAAGCAAAGTTTTCCAATCAAATACTTGCAAAGTGAGTTTGAGAACACATTGAAAAGATCATCCACCATGACCAAATCAATTTCATCCCAGAGATGCAGGGATGGTTCAACATATGTAAATCAATAAGTGTAATCCGCCACATAAATAGATATAAAGACAGAAAGCAGGTGATCCTCTCATTAGATGCAGAAAAAAGCCTTTGAAAACCCTTTATATATTTCTAAACTAGCAATGCCAAGTGTTGGTGCAGGCCCAGATTGTTTGTCAGTCTGTATATAGAGTGCTGTGGCTGCCTCTTTAAATGTTTGACATATAGATACCATATGACCTAGCTGGTGCCATCCTGGGCCCTAACACAAGGCAACTAGAAACAGGGTCAAAGTGAGACTTGTCCACAAGTGTCATGGTTTTGTTTGTCATCGCCCCAAACTGGGAAACATTAAAATGTTCCTCAGCAGGTAAATGGCTGCAAAAGTTCTCAGCCAGGTATGGTGGCTCCTAGCTATAATCCTAGCACTTGGGAGGCTACTGAGGCAGGAGAACAAGTCTGAGTCCAGCCTGGGGTGACATAGTATGTCCTAGCCCAACCTGGGTAGCAAACGGGAGGCCTTGTCAAAAAAAAAAGAGCTCAATTTCGAAAGGGTCTCAAAGTCATTATGCTGAGTGAAAGGGATGTGACAAAAAGAAATGTACAACCTATGATTCCGTTTCTGTGAAATCATTGAGCGTGTAAACTGATCTAAAGGGACAGAAGTCGTGGCCAACAAGATGGCTCAGTGGGTAAAGGTGTTAGCTATAAAGCCTAATGACTTGAGTTTAATCACTGGGACCCATATGGTGGGAAGAGAGAACTGACTCCCACAAATTGTTCTCTGACTTCATAAGTCTGTTATGGTGCACTCATGTGCACGCACACACATAAATGTAATAAAAATTTCAAAAGTAAAGTTATGGAAATCAGATCAGAAAGTGCCTTTGGATCTTGGCAGAGGGAGAAATAGATTTACAAAGAAACTGGAGGAGAATTTAGGGAGGGGGACATAATGGTTAGTATTAATGATAATGGCAATATTCTCCTGTGTGCACACTTTGTCACAGCCGATCCAATTGTGTACTTTAAGGATATCTTGTTTATTATACTTTTCTTGTTCTGCCTCAGTCAAGCTGAAAACTGAACACAGCATGTCTGCTTGCACTGAGTGCATATTAGTGAATTAAATGTCTGTCTCTGCTCTGGTGAGATATATCTCACACAAATCATGCTACTGGGCAAAATTCCCAGCTTTAATCATATTAGACTGTACAATAATAAAATGTAGTTAAGAAATGTGGAAAGAATGGAAGTATTAATTACCATGGAAACCATATGTGATGGCTAAGGAGAAAGATCTGAAAGTTGCACGTTTGAATCTTAGTTGTAGCTTTTGGTTTTGAAAAAAAAAAACCTGTTTGAAACTAAGTTTCCTTTGTCTCTGTTGTGTTATCTATAAATCAAAAATAATAATCCCCATAAAATTATTTTGGAAATTCAGACAGAATACATTTAAAGTACACAGGCTTAGTTTGGTAAAATAGTGCCATAATACCCAAATGACATCCTCAAACGTCTACATTTTTGAAAGAATGGAGAGTTAACAAAATTACCCAGACAAGCCCAGATAGCTAGTTCATGAGTATTCTAAAAGACAACTCTTGAGTATATCTTACTTAATTTGCAAAATTGTCAGAGATATTTCCGTGGGATTTTATCATAATTAAACTATAAGAAAATTTTCTGTCCCCACCCACATCTTCTTGTTTGGAGGTCATAGCAAAATCCTTTTATAGGGTTCTTAGACTTAAAAACTCAATATGAAGGTTCACTAAAGAACTTGAACTGTTTGTAAAGTGGGCTTAACAGTCTATGCCTTTCCTTTGACTATCTTAGTTTTCTGTCCCAGTGGGTAACTATTTCCATTTGGTATACAGTTGGAACCCAATAAGTGTTCATTCCTTTACTTCCCTAGCTTGAAATTCGCTTCTGTTAGCATAGTCCAAGCACACATGGTAACACAGAATTGCTGGGGTCTGTTGAGGTCATAGAGTCCCTATAGGCTTCCTTTGGTTTGTGCTGAAACACAAGCGTTGCAGATACTACTTTTAAATGCTACAGTTGCTTCAGATTCTCTACATTTTGATCATTCCAAAGAAGACTGGGTGCTTACTTCCTTAGCTATAAAGAGACAGAGGAAAGAGCAGTCTGAGAAAGTGCTCAGCAGATAAAGGCACTTGCCAGCCAAGCCTGACCCCGTGAGTTGAATCCCCTGGATCTACGTGGTAGACGGAGAGAACCAGTTCCCACCAGTTGCTCTTTGGCTCCCCCACACACTGTAGCACCTGTGCACTCACGCAGATACATGCATGCACACTTAGCAAAACAAAAGAAGGTAATAAAAAAAAATTAGGGCCTGAGGGATAGCTCAGCAGCACTTGTGTCTCTTCAAATGACTGGAGTTCAAGTTTCAGCGCCCACGTCAAGGAGCCCATAAGCTCCTTTATCTCTAACTGAGCAGCTCTGACTCCATTTTTTTTTTTTTTGCCTCTGAAAACATACACACACATACACACACATAGACACACACACACATTCTAAAAATTGTTTAAGGGACAGGGTTTAAATAAATTACATGCAAACTACTAGGCTAAAAGCTTTCTATGTAACTTCCATAAGCCCTCATATAAACCACCCGCTTCATGGGTCACACTTCCTGTATCTCAGCCCTGAGTCATGAGAGTTAGGAGAGTGAAGCCTGCATTTAAATCTGCACAGGACCTGGGGTGCACGCACAAGCACAAACTACGTTCTGTGCACCGAATCATAACACGTCTTGGCCTTTGCCTAGAAAAGACAGCCTACTGATTTGTCTCCAAATGGAGACTTTTCTCAAAATGAAGGTAATGGGGACCTTTTTAAATAATTATTCCCGGCTAACTATAAATTAGGACCTTATTTGACGGGCCAAAGTGAACAATTCCTCAGCACTCAGTCTTTGACTATTCAAGCAACATTTCAAACTAGTGAAACCAAGAACACAGAGTTGAGAAACAAGTTTGTCAAGTACTGGCGTACTGGCCACTGTCCAAACACAAGAGACAACCTTGATTTTAGGGAGCTCCTCAGTGCCCGTGGTGTGGTCTATAGACCACCGGCACGATGTGGGAGCTTCATTTTTTAAGAACTTTGACTTCCCTGAGGAGTCCCAGATGAGAAGCCCTGGTGATTTCTATGCACATAAAAGTTTGAGATGATCTTGCCTATGAGACTACAAACTTCCATGTCTACTGGGTAAATTGCGGAGATTTTTTTCAAGTAAAGACCAAAATCACCCATGTCCCACAGATTCTGATTCTACAGAGTTGGGATGAGCCCAGGAGTCCAGATTTTGGAATGTTTCTTCATGAGATCACTGGGTGGCCAAGTTTGGGATCCAGTTATGCAGAGAATCCAATAAGACACCCGTGCTTTCCTCAGAAACTGAATGAAGAGTTCAAATGAAGGCAGCTTGAAATACTCAGAAAGTCGCTATATTTACATCTTTATTCAAGAATTTATCTGTTTGAAGCCACAGGGAAAAAAATCTTTAAGGTCTAATTTCCATAATAGGAAAATGCGTTAGCTGAGGAATTTTGAACAAAATGAAACAGTGCATAATTTTTCCAAAGAAGGACTTCCAGGTCCTGGATCAAACTCACATTGTAGAAGTGTGCCCAGACACAGACACAAACCTCAGCCGAGGCCGAGAAGATAGCCAAATGGCTCTTCCAAGTACGTACGCAGCACTGAGGTCGAGATTGCTTGGCCTTTATTGATTCCATCGGTCCCTCTCCCATTGCCGGCCTCCTTCCTCTAGGCACAAACAGTCTGGGTTTCTTGGTCACTTCATGCTAGAGCCCGAATGGTGGAAGACACCCTGCTGTGTTACTTCTGCTCTTCAGCAGACTTTTGGGGTCCCTAAAGCAGTTGTTAAGCATCTAATGGCTCTCTACTGAAATAACAGGGAGGCACTAAGTTTTGGTGACCCGAATGACACTAAAAACTCTAACCTGTGATGAGAAAGATACCGTATCAATTTATAAACAACAAGCCAAGGTCATGCATCCAGAAGTTCGCCATTCAAATGCTGAACAGGAGCGGCCAAGAAGCGAAAAACAAGACAGCAAGCGAGGAAATGACGCTGAACTTCTGCTGTCGGCTGCATATGCACAGGGCTCACACACTGGAAACTTAATCCTCAGTGCAACTGTGCGGAAAGGAAGGACCCAGGAAGAGGTGGCCAGGTAGCAGGAGCTTTGCTCTCATGAAGGGATTATCACTATCCTGGTTATCCTGGATATCCTAGTTATGGATAAACAAGAATCTATCTTCTGCCCTGGGATGATAGGAGAAGAAAACCTTCCACATATAGGCATCTCCATCATGGACATCTGGCCAGGTGTTCTTCCTCTCTATCTTGATAGATATCTGGAGTGGTCAAAGGGAAGTTCCCTTTCTGTTGGCAGCCCTGAGCTGTGGTTCCAGACCGAGGTTTATGACACCAAGCTTTCCACGTGCTGAATGTTCAAGGCACAGGCTTTTTGATCTGGGCTTAGGGTGCCCATGATGTACAGATCTTGAGTTTTGGACATTGGAACCCTCTACTCTTTTTTTTTCCTTCCTTCCTTTTTGGTTTTTTGTTTGTTTGTTTTTATTTCTCAAGACAGGGTTTCTCTGGAACTTGGAACTTTGTAGACTGGCTGCCTTCGAACTCACAAAGATCCGCCTGCCTGTGCCTCCCGAGTGGGATCCTCTACTCTTGGATCCTTGGAGGCTCTTTAAGTTTGTCCGAGGCTGGTACTTTCAGCCCTTCTTCAGCTTCGCAGCCTCTCACCTCCCATCTCTTTAGCCTCTCCCGAGTCCCTTGTTGCCACTGTCCCTTACAGTCCCAGCCTGTCGTAGATTCTGTCCTTGGTCATCTAAACCATCTCCTGGGGTTTTTGCATCTCTAAGCTTTGGGACTCTTAGACTCAGTGGCTCTTTAGAGCTTTCAGTCACCTCTGTGAGGTCACTCGTAGCTACATAACTGGGAAACGCAGAATGTTACCTGTCCCTTGTGCAACCCACCAAGTCTGCTTTCCCTGTGGTGAAGACCACAAGTGGGGGAAGAAGGCATTTGAGCAAATCTTAGGCACTAAGGTTGCTAAAGCAGGGGAAGCACCCAGGAGAGAAATCTCCCAGGATAACCTAGGAAGACTGAAAATAGCCGGTTTCTGCAGCTAGAAAGGAAGCTGATACATATGTGTTCAGAGTGCAGCTCCACCAGTCACAGTATGGGCTCCAGCTCTACCCTGAAGCATGATGAATAAAAATTCAGAGAGAGAAATTGGGGTTCAACCTGAAGATCTGAAAAGCAAAATAGCCAGCCACTGGCTCTTACCTCGACCTCGGTCCAAACTGGCTGTCCTGCCTCCAGGAATCTCGGAATGAGACTGTCTGAGAGTCATTGCCTCCCATCTTATTCTTAAAGGTGTGCACCTCTGGGATTAAAGGCATGCACTGCCCGATTTCTATGGAAACTAGAGTGGCTACTGGGATTAAAGGTATGTGTTGCCACTGCCTGACCGTAAGGCTGACCAGTGTGGCTGTTTTACTCTCCCGATCCTTAGGCAAGCTTATTTTTAAAACACAATTGAAATGTCATTACATTACCACGAGAAACAGCTACAAACCTTGCATAAGGATCTATCACAGACCTAACCTAAACCCATTCATCACAAGCTTTTTGCTGAGTCACTGGAGAGGTACTCTTCGGTACCAGTCCTTAATCAAGACTGCTGTTACCAGTCCGGAAGATCTGTGTATGTGTGTGGTAACATCTGGAGGTTGCAGAGGCTTGTCAGGATCCAAGAGGAGTTCTCCAGGCTTTGATATCTAAAGCAAGGTCTCCAAGCTGAAGTGTGCAGCTTGGGCGGCACTGTGATACTGGCCCTTGCAGCCAGAAGGGCACTTCATAAGAATGACTGTGAAATATTCAGAACAGCCAGACCGTGATGACAGAATCTGTTGCCAAGAAAGGGACAGTTTGGTTGACAGCTCCTTGCTCAAGGAAGCCAGAAACAAAGAAAGAGCTGATAGTTGTCAATTGAAATTTCTAATTGGTCTCATTCCCAACACCTTGCCTTACTTTAAGTTAGTCTAAACATCGAAGGATGCCTACTATTAATATTAACAGGGTTTAGCCTCTAGTCAAACAGTCTTAGGGACAACCCAGTTCCCCTGATCTGTCTCACCTTGGCTTTGAATTTTTCCGACTTCTAGAATGATAAGAAATAAACTTCTATTTTATGTATTTCTCCATCTCAAATGCTCTATTATAGTAATGCAAAATAGATAAAGGTATCTTTGGAACCATGTCTGGAAATATGTCCATACTTCTGCTGACCAAAGTTGATCCCTTTCAACGAATATTAGAAGTTGTAAATCTCTTGGGTGAAATTTCCATTCATTATATTCTTTACTCTTTCACAATGCTTCATCATTTCTCATGCTTCCTCTTTAAATATTTCATAATGAAGTGCAAGGATGATGACCATCCAACAGCCAGGGTCTAGATCCAACCATAGTTGGCATTTTGCCTTATTTCACCTGTTATCTACATTTGTGAAGACTTCCCAAGAAGGCTTGGAGCTGCCATGACCCTTCGCCACTACTGAGTACACTGTGGGCTCTTCCTCCCCTCGTGCTTCCAAAGTCATGAGGTTAGCAGTGGCTTTGCTCTGCCACGTCTTCACTTCAAGCACCAAACCATAGGACCAATCAGCCATGGACTGGAACTGTCAAAATTATGAACCAAAGTAAAATTTTCTCTTTGTAAAGTAATTATTACAGGTATTTATTATAGTGATGGAAATCTATCTTAACAGTTTCTAAGAAAAGTTTTGTATGGCTTTTGTGAATACATACATACATACATACATATGTATGTCTGTGTGTGTGCTTGTGAATATACTCTTGAGTAAATGTTTAAAAAGAAACTACTGTGCCCTAAAGTAGAAATATAAGAAACTTTAGACATTTTGCAAGGTGAACACAACCTTTAGAGTTCCAATAACAAATGAGATTCCTGAATATTGTGTTTTCTCTTATATTTTATTCTTGCTGCTATCTTTTTAAATCACTTCCTTCCGCTAACTTGGGATTTTCTCCATTCTTCTTTTATTATCTTTTTTAAGTGTATCCCCAGCTATTGCGTTTTGGCTTTTTAAACATCATGCAAGCATCTGAAAGCTGTAAGTTTTCCTTAGAAGCATCACTTTATGTGTTCTCTACAAATTCGGAAAGCATTACTTCCTTTTCTTTTAGCTTTGTGACTTACTCATTACAGAAATTATGCTTCACATTTTCTATAAAAAATAAATTTTCAGTGTCATACAAAGAAGATTAGGAATACTGTCCCCTTTCAAGACTTAGGGACATATCAACATAAATGCAATGCCTCAGTTTTTCTTAAATGCCTGATCCTTTTTTTGTGTGTACACAGCTAAACCCTGAGAGACAGAGTGATGCACATGTCCCACTTCTGTTA
Source organism: Microtus ochrogaster (assembly GCF_000317375.1). Lineage (NCBI taxonomy): Eukaryota > Metazoa > Chordata > Mammalia > Rodentia > Cricetidae > Microtus > Microtus ochrogaster. The sequence continues at coordinate 37,058,159 of NC_022029.1, forward strand.
GCCAGGAGCTCACCATCATAGTTACAATGCAACTGGATGAGGTAGTCCTGAGAAGATGGAGTAGAAATGGCTCACCAAGGAAGGAAGCTCAAACAAATTCCACAAAAGGCTCCTGCTATGTACTTCCCCGCTTGGAGTCCCTCAAGAGAGGTCTACAGTGTCACAGTGTGCTAGAGGTCTATGTGGAAGTCATGGAGGTAAAGAGAAATAATCCATCCTGCTCCCTCATGCCACAATTCTGTCTTCATTGAAAGCCACGAGCCACTGTAAAAGTAAACCAAGTTTACACACAAGCTGCTCCTGCTTTGACTCTAGCCATTATGCGTGCTGTGCTGAGCTCTCCACTTTAGGAATGTAGCATTGTCTCTCCATCTGTTGGGAAGATGATAGCTCTCTGCTGATTAGTCTGACTAAGAGTAGCCATGTTAACCAAATCTCAGCCCTACTAAGGAAGCCTTTATTCAATGACTGGTCAATCTAGATAAAGCTGTTGCCCCTCACTGCAGTCGCGTGCAACTCTAAAGGACCATGCCAACCTCAGAATTTCCTACAGCATAGCTGAGCTCTGTTCCATGGCCGTGTTGATCTATTCCTTCCACATTGTGGACCTCAAGGACATCCCCTAGTACTCTTTCTGTAAGCCGTTCTCCATGTTAGAGTCTGCTTCCTAGAAAATCTCGCTTACACCAAGGCTGCACAGCCCAACACCTTTGATCACGATGCTCACGTGTGTATATCTATGAAAATCAAATTTATTCATTTTTACAAAAGGGGAAACTAAGGCATAAATTCTCTTTGCTTGCTTGAAATAATCCACAGTGCTAACACCGGGCAAGGGCAGTGTGCCAAGGCATGCAAAAGTGCTGCCAAGTTTCCATCTATGTTCAAAATTTATTTTTGCTACAACAGAGTAAAACACACCACTCCAGCCATATGTACCAGATGGAGCGCTGAAATTCATGGGTTTGTGGGGTCAGGTACAACAAGGGGAAAAACAAATTTAAAACAGTGTTAAGATGCCCAGTATTCAAGGAAAGGCAGCGTGTTTAGTAGAACTGTGATCTGCTCTCCCCATTAGTAAATGACAGAAAAATGGGCAGAACCATAAACCTCCTTCACAGTTAGTGGCTACTGCCAATTACTGAAGATGGCATAAGAAACACCGTATCTCACGGCTTTATAATAGGAATAGTGATATTTATATTTTCACCGCTCAGTTTATTTGGTGATGTGCTGCCAAAATCTCCAGTATTCAGAAATCTACATTGACTACAAAGAAGTTGAGAGGCTCTGAGCTGGATGCTAGAACTCAGAAGTCTGGGACCCCTGTGAATCCTATTTGTACCGAACTGCATTAGAATAAAGAATCAATACAACTTTTAATGTCCCAAACTGAGGGCAGAAGAGAGAGATCCATGATCCATGACTGAGAGTCCTTGTTGCTGTCACAGAGGACTCAGGTTTGGTTCCCAGCACCCACATATGGGTTCACAGCGACCTGAAACTTGAATAGTTCCAGGAGATACGATGCCTTCTTCTGGCCTGTGCAGGCACTGCACACACGTGTGACATGTACAGTTAAGCAAGCACACATGCGTAAGCAAAAATAAATACATTTTTAAATAATAAAAAATTATCCCAAATCTAGACGTCTGTGCTGTTTTCTAATAAAATTAGGATGAAACACATTTGAGTCATGCCAAACACGTGGCTGATAACCAAAAGATGAGGAAAATGCTTACTTAAAGTCATCAATGTGCTGTCCCTGGGGTAAGCTCAGCCCCACAGAGTGAACACAAACATGTATTTTGCATCACCAGCATCTACACAGCCTTTCTGCTTTCCTCTCTCTACAGGGTTGTGGCGTATTCTCAAGCACACATCCAGCAGACCTGATCAGCAGTACAGCACAAAGCTCTATTTGTGTGTCGAGAATTATCGATCAGGAATCACTGGGTCAGACAGGTTTCAAAACCTTCAGAGCTGGAGCAGCACACTTAGATGCGAACTGCTGAATTTGATAGCTTCTGGGCCACTCTGAAACAAGAAATCTGCTCTCTGCCATCAAGATGGATTGTGGTAACGACCCTAAATCTATCACATAACCAACCACATACCCTTCATTTCACTCAGGATGGTGAAAAAGGCACACAACTCGCTCACAGAGCTTTCTTTTAAAAGAAATACTTGAAACGAAAAGAATAACTTTACCCGTGAATCCAGAAGTGAGGCGTATTTTGACCCTCTGGGACTTCTTATCGGTCATACATCCAGGTTATTCTCCTAATGGGCTCTTGTTTTCATTAATGTGACTGGCAACTCTGACTTCGCCTTGCAGGGAATGTAACTCGGCAGCCAACAAGAACTGGAAACTCTCTGGGTTTTGTCACTGGCTATTAGAGTCACTGCCTCCTCTAAATTTCGGATAGTGAATCACAATAAAACAGTGACCTGAGTATGAAGCTTCCCGAGGTTCAGCCAAGGGTGCCATCAGCGACACATCAGATCTTAAAGGTTGACAAAGTTCATCCTCCAGTGTCCTATCCTTGTCCAGCCTCCCGGAAGAAAATGACTCCGTGAATGAGGCTTTGCTTGGAGAATAGAATACAGATGTGCTCAGCTGCATCGCTGAGCTTCCCCTCCTAACGCTCACAGCACAGTTTATGAATTTGTCACGTGTACATGTGTCAATTTGCATCTCCGAGGGTTTCATTTCACTTTATCCAATATGTTGCTGAATCTCTGTGGGGATTTATGGCTTTGTGCAATGGGCAGGCAGCACTAACATAGTTCAGATCCTGGGTTTCACACTCATGATTGTAACGGTCACAGCATTCTGGGTCATTTCAGACAGGACTGTCTACCAGGGGGAAATGACAAGATGTCTTTTTATCACCCTTAATTCAAGCCCTCATCCTTTCTATCCAACAAGTCCTGGAGGTTTGCTGAGCTCGGTTCAATCCCTGCCTGGCATCTCTGAACTGTGACTGCTTCATTCGGGTCTCCTCAGCTTTCTCTGGGCTCTCATAATAATCTTCTCCCATGCCTCTTTTTAAGCCAGAGAGAATCTCCCTTGTTACCTAAGAAACCCCTAAGGATAGGCATTCTTGGACTATAAGTAGAAAAGATATGGGTTTATGGAAAATACAAAGAAGTTCTATGTCATAATATTACCTAAATGAATGAACCATCACAGCCTACAGCCTTGCTCTGACATTCATAGGCTCAGACATTCAGTATTTAGGAAGCAAACTCATGTTAACTAAGTATTCAAGAGTCACAAAGAGCCCAAGCTTCCAGTATATTAATTTCCACTGAAGCGTATCTGCTAGACAAGTCTGTAATCCTCCTTTGGACTGAGCTGTGTGTCCCTCCCCCAGAAGCGGTTATGTGAATAGTCACTTTGTAACCAAGATTCTTTGTGACTCATGGAAAGTCAGCTGAGACCCGAGGTAGATGATGCTCCGTCTGCAATGACCAGGCCCGTCTCTCTGCAGGTGCATGTGATAGATGCAGCAAGCTAATCATCACCAGCATCTCTTGTCTAAATTCCAAGCCAGCACCCATTGTTTTGTTTCTGTTTTTCTTTGAGGTGCTGGAGACTTGGGCCTTGAATACACTAAACTGTTAGACATACACTCTGTCCCTGAGCTGTGTTGGCAGCCCCATACGCAGAGCCCCCTCACCAGCCCTTTTCTGTTCACACAAAGCAGTGGATGAGGTTCCCATGTTCTGCTTATGTCTTCTCCCTGAGTCTACATTTCCCTTGGAATTTCTGGGAGTTTCTTGACTCTCCCATGTAGTAGGAGCTGCGGGTTGCATTCCGCCACCCAGCTCCTGCCACCCACTAGCTTTACCCGAAATAACAACACACAAATTGTATTCTTTTAAACACTGCTTGGCCCATTATATCTAGCCTCTTCCCAGCTAACTCTTGCGCCTGGACTAGTCCATTTCTAATAAAGTGTGTAGCACCAAGGTGCGCTTACTGGGAAGATTCTAGCCTACGTCCATCCTGGGCCAGAGCTTGATCGCATCTGCCTCAGAGAGCAGAGAGCAGAGCTATCGCGTCTGCCCGGGAGAGGGGAGCATGGCATCTCTGAGCTCACTTCCTCTTCCTCCCAGCATTCTGTTCTGTTTACTCCACCCACCTATGTTCTAACCTATCAGGGCAAGCAGTTTCTTTATTTAATTAACCAATGACCTTCCTCCATCACTCCCATAATCCACTGATGGGCCCAACTTGTTCTTGCTTCATTCTCCCACTAAATGAACACATTCTGCTTATGTTTGCACGGAGAACAATCTTAGTTGACATTTCCTCGAGATCTCTTCCCATCATCTCTCCAAACCTGGGCCCAAACAGTTTCATTTCTACCCGTTTCACATCTACCAGTCTCCATGACTACTGTGGAGCTATTTGCTTCTCTCTTTTCTTATTGTAGTGGGAGAGTCTTAGAGGTCAGCCTCAGAAGCTAGCTCTGGTGAACGTCAGGCTACCAGTGAATGTGAGGTAGCTGCTTACAATACCAGAGACAAAACTGAAAAGCAGCTTCCAGAAAGGGCAGGACTCGAAGGAACCAAGAATACAGGTAGCAGATTTCTTCAAAAGGACATCTGGGGTAGGGGCTAGAGATACAGCTCAGGGACTAAGATCACTTGCAAAGGACCTGGGTTCAGTTCCCAAGCACCCACACGGCACAGTTATAACCATCTAGTTTTAACTGTAGTTTCAACAGATCAGACTGCCCTCTTCTGACCTCCAAAGGTACTGCATACATGTGGTGAACATGTACACACACAGGCAAACACCCATATACATAAAAAGACACTGTGATGATCAATCAACTCTCAAAATTTATTTTTTTGCTGAAGCTTTGAACCCCTTCAAACCATTTTTTAACAAAACGAAGACAGGATGCCTCTACTAGCAGAGAATCTGCCAGCCAAGAATGAGAGGCTGTTTCCTAAAAAGAAAGTCATGGTCCTAGAACAACAGGGTGTAAAAGAGGTGGGGGCCATTTTATTGAGAGTGAATAAATTGTAGGACCAAAGCATAGAGTTGAACCTAAAGACTTAGTACAAGAGCTTATCTGAACAAGTAGTCTGAAGGCTAAGCAGGGAAAAGGCTAAGGAAACAGCACTCTGGGTAGAAAGAAGAATGGAAAGCCCAATGCATTTGTGGTTTACATAACGGCATTGCGATGTTTCTATAAACAGCATACCAGATATCTTCAGACATCCATCTTAGAAGTGGTGGTACACACCGGAAACCCTCAAACTTAGGCGGAGGCAGGAAGACGGTGTTCTAGACCAGCCTGGGTTAGAAGAGAGAACATGTACAAATATACCACAGAGAGTAGGAAGGAAGATGAGGGGAAGGGGGAGAAAGAGAGAGGAAGAAACACACACACATACACACATAAATAAATGTGAAAACTTCATCACCAACTGGGCACCAAGGGTTCAAATACTTTAGCCTATGAGGGACATTCTCATTCAAACCACCACATATGTTTAATTTTTAATTTCCGCAAAGGCAGCTTCCTCCTACCTCAAGGCCTTTGCACATGTGAGCCTACATAGTTCCTTCTGCTGCCACCTTCTCTATCTCCTATGTTAGTCTGACTTCTACAGAGAAATAAAACCTGTACATTGTTAATATCAATGTGGGTACAGCAAGCTCAAACTTATAAAACAAGACTAGAAACCTGTAAAAGTTGAGTCTGGAATCTTAAAGCCAAACACTAAAAAGTAAAGTGGAATGTTTATGTTGTAGTCTTAAGAAAAATTCAAATTCCTTCTTCTTTGGTCAGGTAAAAGGATAGCCCAGTCTTCACTCCTAAGGCCCTCAGTTTATTGAGGACTAACCATACACTATAGAGAGTAATTTATTTTATTTGAATGAGTCCATTGATTTTAATACTGAAAAAGAGATTTTAACAAACTTTCTTTTATGGAATCATTTTTCTATCCAACTGGGCTTCATAGATTAAACAAATACACATGTAAAACTGGCCATCACAGCTCTTCACGTTTCCCCACCTGTATGCCTGTGGGAGCCCACAGAGGTGGACCTGGTCCACCTTGACTAGAGGTCAGAGAGTTCAGACCTGTTCCTGCTCCTTTCAGATTGTATGACCAGAGCTTTGAACTAAGGTGTGGCTACTAAAGGATGTTTTGACCTAGGGTGTGGTTACTGAATGTTTGGGGTATTAAGAAGGTAATTACTTTGTTTATTCCTTATACTACGGTAAAGAAGTCTTTTACCTTCCTCCATCTTGGATTGGGGTCTATAAAGGCTGTGAGAAATAAATGTGAGGCTAATCTCAGAATTTACTGGAGGCCCTCCTGACTCTCTCCATGGCCTCTTATCTATTTCTAGCTCAATCCTCACGCTTCCCCCCAAGCACAGACAAATATGTTGATTGATATATGCACTACCTCTTACTTTGTCAGATCAAAACTCAGGCCTCTAAGGAACACTTTTCTGATCCTCTCATGATAGTTTGAATGATAATAACCTCCATAAACTCATATATTTGAATACTTAATCCCTAGTTGGTGGAACTGTTCGAAAAGGATTAGGAGGTGTGACCTTGTTCAAGGAGGTGTGTGTCACTAGGCGCTGGGCTTAGGGATTTCAAAAGCCCACATTATTCTCGGTTTGCTTTCTCTGTGTCTCTCGTGTTGTCTCATGCAGTCCCAGCTAATACTCTAATGCCGTGCCTGGTTGCCTGTAGACATGATGGTTATAGATTCGCCCTCTGAACTCTAAGTCCCAAATTAAATGCTTTCTTTTGTAACTTGTCATGCTGTTTTATCAAGGCAATAGAAAAGTAACTAAGATGTCACCTTACATGGATGCCTTTATAACATTCTAGACATTGCTTCTTAATTCTTCTCAAAGCCAGATGTTCATACATATGTGTATGAGCCTGAATTTGAATTGTGGGCTGGGACTATAGCTTGGTGGTACAGTGCTTCCCTAAAATATATGAGTTTCCAGGTTTCATTTCCAGTTAAAAATAAAAAGGCTAATTGAGTTTTTCTACTATCTCCCCCACCCCCATTAAAATGCAAGGTCCTAAGCTAGTCTACTCCTACCACCAGTGCCCAGTTTGCCCATCAGAGACTCTCAGTACATTTTTGTTGGCTAAATAAGAGAAAAAGGGAAAACAGTAGCATAAAAATTTATGATCATACTACATTTATAGGTTTTCAAAGTCAATGGAAGCCTTTGCTAGCTCATCAGCTTTGTCTTAATGTCCCAGAAGGAACATTATATAAAATATCTTTTTGGAAGTTTCTTACAAACTACCTCATATTCTCAGCCTGACAAGCATATGTGTTCTAGCTTCTCCGTTTCCTCATAAACCCAAAGATAATGAAGCCATGAAAGCTAATTTGGGTTACATAGGACTTCCTCCCCAATAGTAAACAGACATCAGCGGGATCAGAGAGCAGAGACTTGGTGACAGACTGAAGTTTTCAAGAACACATATTCATGTGGACCGAGACTGTTATTCTGCGAATCCTCAGAACACATGCAGTTTTCACAGATAATAGATTTGTTAAGCATGTTTGGAATATTCTTTAGCATAAATATCTATGAAAAATTACAATAGCCATAAATTACTATGCATCAGCAGAGAAGCAGCTATAACACAGGCAAATTAATCCATTAATCCTGTTTAGAACTCTAGCCTTTTCAGTTGAAACCTGGCAAAATTTTCATTGTGATATGCATAAGAACAAACCTTTCAAATTTAGTAAGGTGGCTTTCTGAATAAAACACTTTTGTTTTTGGTGTGTTTGCTTGTTTTGAGACAGGGTCTCTCTACATAATCTTGGCTGTGCTGGAAATCACTATGTAGACCAGGCTGGCCTGGAACTCACAGAAATCTGCCTGCCTCTGCCTCCCAAGAGCTGGGATTAAAGGCATGGTACCACCATGCTCAACCTAAAGAAAATACTTTTGATGAAACAAAAGACACTATGAAAAAGCACATACACAGAGACAGACCATGCAGCTGGAAAGGGTTTTCTTTATTCTTTAAATCTTATACATTCACACAATGTATGTTGATTATATGTAGTCCCCACTTCCAGCTGCCCCCACCCCAAGGCTTCCCAACACATCTTCTTCCCAACTGAATCTTTTATTTTTTTAATCACTATAAAGGCTCTGTTTTTTTTTTAATGTCTTCCATACACCTCCACCTCACAAGTTTCACAACTCTCAATGTTCTGCTGTAATTTACCCAGTGCAATTGCCCCTGTCAGGTGATGGGAAGGCAAGATAATAAGTCTAGGTAATAGATTGCTTACTCCGTTTTTTGATGGTTGACTAATTATATTTGGAGAAATACGTATGAAGACTTAGCCATCTTCTTCAATAATGAAATACTTAATATGCATTTGAAAAGCCAATGGAAAGCAAAGCCAAGTTGGCCATCGATGAAGCAATGAACTGAACACATGTGCAGACAGAGATGTTGGGGGATTTTAATACACCTGGGGTAAGGCAGTGGCCATGTGGGGATTGCTAAAAAGCCAAGGCAATAAATGAGGTTGTGTTGTGTACCCAGATTGCTTTCTAAACTCAGTAGTAATGGGTATCATAGCTTTGGGTGAAGTTAGAGTCTAAGGGAATTGTTTAGACCAAGACCAGAAAATAGGGTCATATAGAAGAAAGGATGAATGATTGAGGGTGGGACTTAAATGAGGTCTCATGAACATCAGCCGAGATGGAATGGAAATCTCTGTCAGAGAAGTCAATGGTGAGATGAACAAAAGATCCTTTCCTCTGTCTCATTATTTTCCGAGTCAAGACTACAAAAGCTTTAGACTTAGGACCACAGTGAACCAATGAAAACCATACGTTTTTGACAGCATCTGTGATGTGCAGATTGTAGCCTGGAGAGGAGGGGTGCGGTCTTGTGAAACGAATACTTACCAGTAAATTATTTGTGCTTATTTTCAAGGGCAATTACATATTTTATGCATGTTTTCAAGAGATGAAGAGTATCCCCCTTTGATACTTGATGGTGATGAACTGTATCTAAAGATCTCCCTCAAGGGGGTTCTAAACTCACAAATGTCAAGTGCACTGCCATCTGAAAAAAGGCTCATCCTGGAGAGGTTGTGTGGCACAGTGGGACTGAGTCCTTCTTCCAGAGCCTGCAGAACAATAAACCATGATGGTCTAATGCAAACCAGAAATTCACAAGCACGGCCTGTGTGAGTTTACACATGCGCTGTTCCCAGCTGGAAAGCCAGCCATTTCAAAAGACAGAGTGGAGAGTTCCAGTTGGAAAAGCCCGAGCTCTGAATAGCAAAATAAGTACAGGGAAGTGGGGGTGGGTGGAAGCCAGTCAATGATGCTGCAAAGTCAATTAAAAGAATTAGACGAGGCAATGTGGTAGAAAAGCAATTGATATTCAAGTCTCCCTTACTCAGTTATGAAGCTCGGTTTCCTTTCATTGAATTCTGGATGTAAAAGAAGAACAAATCAGCAAAGCACAGTTGGAGCTAAAACTTGAATTTAGTTGTTCAGGGTTCATTTCTGGTGAGGCTAAAATATCTGAGATGATGGGATTATTTCTCTTTTTTTTCCATAGAATCACCAGCTTAGACAGATTGCTTGCTTTCTCCAGACAAAAATCAAAATTTATTTCCCTAAAGATGATAGATACTTTTTCAGCCATTGGTATATGGATAAAGCTATAATTTGGGTACTCTGAGTGTACATCCATGTAGAATATACAAATAGGCCAATCCAGTCTGTTGGGTATTGCCAGCATTGAACTCCTGGGTGCCACAGGCTTAGCAAATAGGCTTTCAAACCTCAGAGGCCCTAAGAACTAGAGACTAATGAGGCGAAGCTTTAAAAGAGATAGGCATTTGCTCTAGACACTAAGGGAATACCAGCCTCTGGGCCTTGAAGCCCAGGAGCTAGTGCTGGAGCCCCTGAGCGTCAGGTGTTGGGATTGGTGGAATTCTTCCGGTGGCTGGAGCTCTGTGTCTGCTCTTGATGGTAACTTGCCTTCACGGTCCTCCATCACATCCCTGCTTCTCCTTAGGCCATTCTCTCCTCAGTCTCTATTCCCAGCTTACTTCTGATGGTTTTTTGACATCCTCCTATCTCCTGATATATATCCCAGGATTCCCAGTGGTTTGTAAGCTTAGGCATCACCTTCTAGTCACTGCCTCTGAGGGACGGACTAGAGGAGCAGGGCTCTTGCTGCTCTTAGTGTTGCTGGCCCAGCCTACTCTACCTGCGGTAAAGGCCATAGTAATAAAGGACCATTCTGGAGACATTTTTATTTGACTTAATGCTTCAGTTCTGGGAGAAATGCATAGGAGAAGCCCCCCAGACTAACCCAATAGATCTTGAAAATGGCTTGTTTATGGAGCTAGAAAAGGGCTGTGGTATACCTGTAATTCTACAGTTGTGATCGTCTTTGCGCACGATTCCCAACTCCCACCCATCACAGGCTTTGCATTATGTCCCAACAGCAAGGCTTTTGCGGTCACTTAGGAAGTGCTCCTCCTCTCACCCTGAGTGAGAACAGCTGCAAGGCCATCTAGAGCTTGGTGAGGCTTGTCTTGGCCTGACTGGAGTTGCCAAAAACTGGAACAGGTTCCTCAGAGCAATAAACAGAGCAAAACTTCCTGAAGCAAAAGCCATGGCTGCAGCAGGGGCTGGGGGGTTGCAAGAGTCTCTGCAGCTTGAGTGGAAGGTCAAGGGGTGTTCAGGAAACAGTTTGCCAGAGAAGGGGATGCATGGTTTACAGACCCCCACGCTAGGAAACCAGGCTTATGGGCAATGTCTGTCAGCTGTCACCCAAGGAACTAAATGGTTCGCTTTCTACTTGCAAAAGTTTTGTTTATACATGGAAACAGAAATGCTAACGGATGCTTACGGAAATAGCCTAGGAAATTAATGCTCTTAATGGTATTCAATAGCACTTAATCTTTAACTATATCTTGTTAGGGCTGCATCCTTCTACTTCTGTTTCAATAAGAGACAGCTGGTGTTTGAACCTAGACGGTCAAATTCTATCACTAGACTCTGGATCAGATGTCTTCGAAAGAGTATTGCAAAGTAGGTTCTATATAATGTTAATGAAGCTTTTATTAACAATTAATAAATTGTTAATTAATTAATAAATTAATGAAGTGCAAGTAACAACCATGTTGAGTGTCAAAAAATATATTTAGAATTCAGCAGATTCTAATACCTAACTAACTAAGTAGAAATGTCAGAACGCCTAAGCGTGATCAGCTAAAGAGACTGTATCTTGGTCACAGCAAGAGTTGACCTACTTTCCCCCCAGTGTCCCTGTTCTCTTCCAAAGTTCTTGGCTCAAAGTTGTTTTAACAGAAGGGAAGCCCCTGTGGTCACAATACTTATAATAACTAAATGCTTAGCAGTGTCAAAGCTGAGAAGAGCAATTATATACTCATTAGTTAGGGTCCTGTTTATGTTCATCAATTATTCAAATGAACTCTATATTTTAAATGCGTCAATAAGCATGAATTCTAAATTGCTAGTAGGTTCTTCTACTCAGATAGCATCTTGAAATATCAGCTCATATAATCAGTCTCATTTTTTGTGTACTGCTAAATTAATTTTACATTAAAATAATATTTAACAGACTTGTATGGAAATGTCTGTGCTTAACTTACTGTTCCTCTGCTGTTTGAAATTACTTTCTGCATTGATGCAGAGGGTTTTTTTTTTAAAAAAAAATCTGTAATAATAAACATTTTTAGAAGAGATAGGATTTACATAGATTTGAATGTTTTAGTATTCTTGGACTTTCATACACAGCCAACCAACAGAGATCTCTATTTCCTATGAAACGTAAACCTGACAAAGGAAATCAGGCCTAGAACAAGGAAAGTTTATTCTCTAGGAAATAAGTTACCGTTATTTTTCATGTGAGGAATGAAACTCATTTCTAGGTTCAGAACTCAGTGAAAACGTAGATGAATGCGAAGCCCACTAATCTATCAAAATGCCAAAACCCATCATTTTAGACATGCGGAACTGCACACATCAGCCGGCCTTGTCTTCACAGCGCCCACCAGGAGCCAGTTGATCCTGATCCAATGGACTGACACTGACGTACGTAGACGTAGGCGTTACTTCCTGTCGGCACTAGATAAAGTCATCTCTCCCCGAAGCCGGGACTTTTCTCTTGGGGATTTATAACACCTCGAAACGAAGCGGTGATTCAGACCCAGATTTTTCAGCTCTAAGTGAACTTGCTTTCAAATAATTATGTCTTGCCCACTTAAGGCAAACCTAACACATAAAAACATGTATTTACAAGGAGATTTTACTGTAGTCTGCAGTGCAAGATAAGAAATACTGCTACCTTATATTTATAAAAGTCTACATAGGTTATGAGAAACCTGCTGAACTGACAGGGAATCCTTGAGCGGTTTAAAACATAATCACAGCTATTTTTTTTTTAACATGAGGCTGATCTCAGAAGAAAATTACAGAAATGAACAGCTAGCTACTCAAAACCAGAAAAAGAAGCCCAGCTGGCAAGTTGAGGCTTCAATGGTCCCTGAAGTATCCTGAGTGGAGTTCAAATTTCAACATCCACCCAGAAATACAGGAAATTTTTTATTCCACAAGAGAGTAGAAGCTGGAATTGCATCTCCTGAAAAAAAGACTCCAGAAGTACAGGCTCCCACTAGCCCAGGGAATAAGTAGAAGATCTTGTCATCTACAAGGTTCTTGGAAGGGGACACAGTTCCAATAATAAGAAAGAAAAAAATCCCAACCTGTGACTTGGTGGAAATGGAGGTCAAATTAATGCAACCCGAGTGACAATGAAATAGTAAGTTGTTGGTTTAAAAATTGTGCTGAAGCATAGAATCCCAAAAACCCTGTAGAGAAAGTCCACAAAACTAAGATGAAGGGGAAACCTCTACAAAAAGTGGTACTTTCACACACATAGATACAACCAACATTTGGAAATCGTTCAGTGAAAATGTGAAAACTGATAGGAAAGAAGAAGCCATCAGCAACTAGAGCTCAACAGCAGAAAGTGTGAGCAGCAAGGCAGTAGCACTAACCTGGTGTGGGACCAGCATCCGAAACCAGGAACTTGAAAACCAGACAAATACGCACTTGGAAAAAGACCTCAAAAGTGTTCAAGCTCCATGAAAACAATCATAATGGAAATGTAAACTATATGGAACTGGATAACCAAAACTAACATGCAATGAATGACAAGAGTCTGAAATATCCATTAAGAGCAAATTCTATATGTTTGGATACATACTTGGAAAGGGGAGAACAGTTGGGGGCCCTGGTACCTTAGAAGTAAAAAAATAAAAAAGAGTTGATCTAATAATTCAAGTGACTAAGAGAGGCACAGAAGGGTGATGTATACACTATGGATACACTGGAGAAAGGGATGGATTGGGGCTGGGTAGAATGGACTGGGCTGTTGTAAGTTTTCATCCTACTTCTCAGACGCTACTCAATTTAAAAAATGTGGATTAGGGGAATAGAGAGGTGACTCAGTGGTTAGGAGACTTTACTGCTTTTGCAGAAGATCCAGGTTTGGTTCCCAGCACCCACGAGGTGGTTCACAACTGTCTGTGACTCCAACCCAAGGGTTCTGATGCCCTCTTTAGAGCACTGGTGGACACCAGGCACATAAGTAAGTAGTTTGCATACAGACAGACAGGTAGACAGACAGACAAAACACACAAATACTTTCCAGATTCTGAATCATTTCTGGAAATTTATTCTTGATATTTCAGGGTTGAAGCTGACTGTGTAAATGAAAACACAGAAAGACAGTCAATCAATAGGGGGGCTCTTCCTTACTTGATACATAAATGCGTAAAACGTCGGTACCTTAGTTTATTTTCCTGTTCTATTATATCACTTTAATACAACTCCCAAAATAATTTGTAGAGTTACCTTCAAACATGGGAAGACACATTTCTTATGACTAATAAGTTCCCTTATTAACCTTCATAAGTCAACACAGAATAAAACCTGGAGTCCAGCCTCAGTCACCTGAATCAGCATGCTTCTCTAAAAAGGTCCTTATTTTGCACAATTTGTAACAGAAAAGACGAAGTTCTGTAAAAATCAAGACTCATTACTCCATCCCATATTTATTTCTATTTAGTTTAACTGTCAACCAACTTTTCTAGAAGAGACTGGTTTTTGTGCCATAAATAAGTGCTCATTGACATCCATGGAAGTCCATATTGATCAACCGACATAGATGTGTCGGCAACAATGTCACTGTCGTGTTCTAACTGGCATCTCCACGGGAGAGTCTGGGAGCCTAAGCAACCTTGGCTCTAAAAGCTCCCTTTTCTCTGCCCAATAATCTCCCAGAGTTAGAGGGAGATGCGAATCCCCAAGAAATTGCTATCTGTGTGGACGTAAGCCATCCTGACATTGTTGAGAAAATCTGTGACTTGGCAGCCATACTGACTTACAAGCTCCGTTAAAAAAATATATGTTAAAACCGTTAAGCAGCTGTTATTTCTCCTTCCTTTGCCAACTGATTATGTACAGCAAGGTTTGTCATTTTTCCACCCTTCACAACACTCGGGTTATCAGTCTTCTGAACAAATGATAGCATGCTTTACTGGAAGCCAAAGTGAAGCTGGAGTTGGAAGATAAGTTATTTAGGGCAACTGGGAAGGGTTCTGTGGCAGATGGCTTTAATTAGAGGAATGATATCAAATCTGCTCCTACTTTGGGAGTCGAGACACCTCCCAGGGTCTGAGATAAAACTTGAGTCTTTTCTACCAAAACTCCACCTGGGTCTTGACAAGTTGGGGTTTTTTTTTTTTTTCTGTTTTTCTGCAGGATGTCGGGAAATCTTTGTATAAAATATGGAAAAACATAAAAGAAAGGTTGATGCCAGTGGCTGTCTCAGGGAGAGCTGGTGTGTGTGTGTGTGTGTGTGTGTGTGTGTGTGTGCACATGCTGCATGCATGAGTGGATATTTGTGCATGTACATTCTCATGCATTGTGGAGGCCAGATGTTCATGCTGAGTATCTCCCTCCATTGTTCTTCCCCTTTGAGACAGGGTCTCTCACTGAGCCTGGAGTGTATCAGTTGGTTAAGCAGGCTGGGCAAGAAGTACCTGAGTACCTGAGGACAAAGTTTGTCCTCAGGGTTAGGGACATCAATTAGGGGTTAATTATAACTGAAATAGAGTCGAGGTGGAAATTATATAGGCTAAGGGATCTTCTTTGGGGAAAAAAAAGGAAATTGAGTGGGATAATGATGTGGGATTCCCCTCTGTAAGCTGTGAATACCAATGGTTAATAAAGAAACTGCCTTGCTCTGTTGATAGGGCAGAAGTTAGCTAGGCAGGGAAAACTAGGCTGAATTCTGGGAGAAAGGAGGTAGAGTCAGAGAGAAGCCATGTAGCCCCGCCAGAGACAGATGCTGGGATGGCAATACACAGATTACTAGAAATGGGTTAAATTAAGATATAAATATTAGTCAATAAGAAGTTAGAGCATGGGGCTGAAGAGATGGCTCAGTGGTTAAGAGAACTGACTGCTCTTCCAGAGAACCTGGGTTCAAGTCCTAGCACCCACATGGCAGCTCACAACTGTCTGTAACTCTAAGATCTGACATCCTCACAAGGCCAATCATGTAGCAAAACACCAATGCAAATAATATAAAAATAAATTATGAAGTTGGAGCTAATGGGCCAAGCAGTGTTTTAAATAATATAGTTTCTGTGTGGTTATTTTGGGTCTGAGCTGCCGGGCAGTTGGGAAACAAACAAGCGACCTCCTTACAACAGGATAACAGGTAGATTAGTGTGAGTAAACTCACACTAATAATAATAATAGTAAGTAATACAGTGAATACTTGTGAACTATTATTTATAAACAAGTTACATTGGTATAGATTCTTATATATTGATACAAATTCAAATTATATTTGTTATATTGAATAAGCTCCTATTTCTGTTTACAATATTTGTACACTTACGAAAAGTTATTTTGTCATATTGTATGTATGCATACTTCCTCCTCTGTTTAAGACATTTTGTATATTGATACAATTTTAGGATATATTTATCATATTACACTATACATTTCTTTCTTTCTTTTTTTTTTTTTTTTGTTTTTCAAGACAGGGTTTCTCTGTAGCTTTGGAACCTGTCCTATAACTAGCTCTTGTAGACCAGGCTGGCCTCGAATTCACAAAGATCCTCCTGCCTCTGCCTCCCAAGTTGCTGGGATTAAAGGCATGTGCCACCACCACTCAGCTTGTTTTTTTTGTTTTGTTTTGTTTTGTTTTTCAAGACAGGGTTTCTCTGTAGCTTTGGAACCTGTCCTATAACTAGCCTTGTAGACCAGGCTGGCCTCCAACTCACAGAGAGCCTACCTCTGATCAAGATACTTGTACATTGTTTACATTTTAAGGTCATTGTCCTCATCTGCTTCACAGTCATTTAAAGATTATTTAATATTCTAATATGAAGTCCTAGCCTTTAAGCTATACAGGTATTAAATATTATGTCAATAGTCATCCATGTTTGTCATACTTATAGTTAGACTAATCAGTTTCTTTAGATACATAGAGATTGTATTCCGCATAGATAGGTAATCTCCAACCACTTCAAAGAACTGTAGACCACGGCATTTAAATAATTTAGGGTTCTGTTTATATGAGACACAATTGCTCCTGGCAGCACCGAACTATTACTGAGAGAATGTTGAGCACAGAAGACACTCCACTTGAAGCTTGTTTTCTTCTTAACAAAACTAACAAAAATGTCATTACCACTGACAAAATGCATGGTTTCCGGACTGGACAAGCAGGATACAAGAAAAAAAAAAAACTGCCAAATCTTGCCAACACAGGGTAAGATGGTTTTGAATTTTTTTTTTCTGCCCCTGAAAATGGTTTCTCAGTTACTCTAGGCCTTAGCCAAGTTGGTTGTTCCAACATTGCAAATGAGACTTTGGGTGATTGCCCAGGTAGCCAGTTGTCTCTGTCATTTATTGCACATTTTGGAAGTTGCTTGATTGCACTTCCTAGCTATTCAAGTAATATTATCTCCCTTCTCAGGCCTTGAATGGGATTAAAGATTAGGTAGTCATACTTGTCTTTCTTGCATGACCTAGCCAAGTCATCTCTAATACAAGACTTAGACTCGTTAGGATAGAATAATTATTGAAACATTTAGCATATGTTTCTTGCTCAATATTGTTTATACTGGTTGTAATACTATTTTTTATACTTGATATCTGTTCTTATTGTATATATTTAGTATTGTGTTTGCCACTCTCTTATTTAGACAAAAGAGAGAGATGCTGGGGAAACTCTTTCAGGCAATGGCCTTTGAGATTCTGGACCAGGTTGGGTGTGGCCTTGGGTACAAAAAAAACAAAAACAGAAAAAACACACTTACTTGCTTGGCTGCTGGATACAGTTCCTGTTCCCCTACTTGTGCAAAGAACTGTGACCTGTGAGGGTACCTCTAAATAAAGAACCCTTTGTTATACTCTATAGGGAAAAGTCCAGCCCCTTAGGGGGCGTGTTTGCCTCGGGCTAATGTTTGCCTATAAATTTGGCGAGCATGCTCCCAGCTGCTGCTTCTGCTTTCCTGGTCTCCGCGAGAACGGTGGTTCTGTAAGTCTATTAAAGCTGTATATACATATTTTTACAATCTGTCTGCACTCGTTTACGCCGTTACAATACTCAATTCTGAGCTAGTGTGGGATTACTACTACTCACACTCCCCTACAAGAGATCCTCCTTTAGTCCCTTCCCATTCCATTTCTACCCTCCAGTACTGGGATTATAGGCACTGACCACCACACCAAGGTTTTACTTGGGTCCTGGGGAATCTGAACTCAAATCCTCATGCTTGTACAGCAAGTCACATATCAACTAATCCATATTTCCATTTTCTCATTGTTTATGCAACATGACTAACACCTAGAACACCTTAGCACGAAAGATGGATATAACTCCTATTGCGTCTCCTGAAACAGCTGCTTCGTTCTCTAACCGAGTACATTTCTCCATTCCTGTCTTCTATGAGCAGGCACTATACTATCCACCCAGATGTTCATGGCCAAGAAGGATATTTAAGGATCCAAAGGCATCCATGATAAGAGTTTCTGTCATCCCGAGAAATTCTACTTTCCCTCTTCCGGAGTTCAGTGTGAATGCCTGACAGAGGCTCTGCTTTCTCATCCAATTCCAGGCTTCTTCTGATTCCCTTTAAAAAAAAAAAAACACGTGGCCAGCCAGGTGGGTCAGTGGATTTCCCACCAAGTCTAATACCAGAGTTGATCCCTAGAACCACAGGAAAGAACCAACGCTTGCAAATTTCCCTCTGACCTCCACATGCACTGTGCAGCATAGGGATGCAGGCAAGCATGCTTACACACAGAGGAATTAATCAATGTAAAATACAATAGAACATCTAAAGGCCATATTTCAGCATAAAATGATACTCTTTTGGATTTTTTGGTTTTATTTATTGTGTGTATGAATGCGTGGAGGCAGAAGACAACTTGTGCAAGGTGACTTTCTCCTGTCACGTGGGTCCTGATAGAGTGCCTCGGTTGTAATACGGGATTCCCAGGAGATTACAGATGACCTTGCGAGGCTTCAGGAGAACCCCTTCCAGCTGCAGCCAGTTCCCCTTCCTCAAGGTGCTCACCCTGTCCCTATAAAGGTTCGCAACCAGTTTTTCCCTGGCAGACCCCTCCACTTCCCGGTAGAGAGAGGCTGTCCCTCACTGTATGTGCTAATAAGCACAGTCCTCTCTGTTGAAGGCCAGACTCTGGTCTCTTTCTGCATTCTGTCTGGTTATGCTGCTTCAGAAATCGAATGGGTCCCAGGACTTGAGCCCAGGCTATCAGGCTTGGCAGCAAGCAACTTTATCAGCGGAACCATCTCACCAGCCCTTAAAATAATTCTTAACCAATTTTATTATCTTCCAATGAAGTATATTGACCCATATCTGTAATGGCGGGAAGAAGTGCCTTTTAAAATTGCACATTGGCCTGCCCTTTTTATTCAGGCATACTTTACTTACTATTCCAGAGGCAGAGAAATAAGCTAATAAGGATACATGTAAGTCTAAAGACAATACTAAGCCCCACTTTCTAAAGTTTAGTCACTGGGGCAAATTATGTAAAATTTTAATAGAAAATTGGCAGAGCTGGAAATTTATCTCTCTCACTTCTGATCCCCTCTATCTTCATTAATCAGGAAGAAATGATTCTAAGCCAAGTATCAGCAATCAACTCAACAAAATTCCTTTGAAAAGCAAAGAGGAAGGCAAATTGTCCCATAGGCCTTGGAAAACCAGCCTTGGCCTTAAAGCAGACTGAATAAACAGGGCTAGAACCATAGAAACCTGAAATGGAGAGGGCCAATCTGATTTTGGTTTCATAGCTCAATAATGGCCACACTGCTGAACACATGGAGGTTCTCCATAAGTGCATATGACTTAGACAAGTTTTCCCCAAAACCCACATGTGTATTGGGGTACTACTGAGTCACAGTGGGTTTCAGCCTGAGAAAGTCTCAGAGTAGGGGGTCGGCACCACTGCAAGTTTGAGATGTCTGTTAGACCTCCCGTGAGGATGAGTACGAAGCTGACTCTCTGGCTTCAGGGAAGCACTATAGGAAAGAGATGCAAGAGGGAAGTCACTAATTACCCAAATGCTACCTAAGGCTGGGAGATGAAAAGATAACCTAAAGAGAATCAAGGTGACAAGAAGAAAAGAGATCCATGCAAGGCTGCATCCTAGGTGACCATCAGTGAGGGGACTGTCCAGTAAGTAAGCTGAGTTCTGCTTTCCTGTGGGTTATAATATCAGGAAGGAAAGGAAGAAAGGGGTTTTTCTCTTGCAACCACTTCCCAGGTTCCTAGAATGACACCGGGTAATAGGTGAAGGCACTAACTAAACATTTGATGAGTTTTCATACTCTGGACAATCTTAATTGACAAGCTCAACTGTGCAATCAAGAGTTCTTTCTATAGACAATCTCCCTTCTGCTTTGAACATCATTCCAAAGAGATGATGAGAAGATTAACAGTGCTCATTTTCAGGTCCCTACTCTTCTCTAGAGTCATGGAAGGAAATCAAGAATATTTAAGAAGCAGGAGAGTCTCCTGGCTCTCCCTTCAGCCAGTTCTGTGCCCCGTGTCCATAGCTTAGAGGGTTTATGTGAGGCCCCCAGGCCAAGCATATAGACTGAAAATAAGCAAGGCCAGATGGAGTTGGACAAGCTGGAGCGGGAGTGAAGTGGGATAGGCATTAGAAGCCTCACTGTTTGTCTCCAAGAGTCAGAGGTCCATCCCACTGGCCGGTTTCTATGTAGGAATGTGGCCTAGGAACGCCAGGTCATCGTGACTTTCAGTGGAAAATAAAAGGCAGTTTGGATGCTCACCTTACTAGATCTGGATAGAGGTGGGCAGTCCTTGGGCTTCCCACAGTTCAGGGAACCCTGATTGCTCTTTGAGCTGATGAGGGAGGGGGACTTGATCAGGGGAGGGGGAGGGAAATGGGAGGCGGTGGCAGGGAGGAGGTAGAAATCCTTAATAAATAAATAAATTTAAAAAAATAAAAAGGCTGAATTTTTGTGTGCAATTGCATTGAACTTCATGTGAATGATTTTTCATAGGGGAAAATAAACGAAACAAAGGCTGTGCTGTTCCTGTCACGGCTGCTCAGATAAGGCAAGGGTCCACAGGTTCTGTTTTCTGTCTTACACTCTCTGTAGGACCAGGAAGCAAAATGCAACCTCTGAGACTGGTCTTGTCCTAGCTCTCCATCCCAGAGGAATAATTTCTTACAGTTGGAAAGAATTCCCACTCTCTTCCTTGCCTCTTTGATGCCTGGCAGCTCTCTTTGCTTCTCTGGTCTTCATTCTTTAAAGATGGGATCTTGAAACACTGCCTATGCCTCCCAGGAAACTTCATCACAGTGGTGCAAATTGCACTCCCCTTGTCTCTGCTTTGCCTCACTTATGAATTAAATGTTGTGACAGGAATGTAGCTACAGGGTATTGAATAGATAGGGATTCTTAATGCAATTTCAGAACCCACAGAGGCTTATGGAACACATCCTTCCTGAACTACTGCGTAACTCTACATCTTGACTCTAAAAGAGGGAAGCCCTCTCCTCTTTTGGGCAGGGTCTTTCTATATGTTCCAGGCTGACCACACACTCAAAGCAATATTCCTACCTCAGAATTAAGAAAATAAACCACACGCCCAGCAAAGGAATCTTTTGATTGGTTTGTAACCATTTATTCATCATTCTCCAACAAAAAGAGAAACACAAACTTTATTTTAAACATTTAGTCACCCCAGATCTAACTAGGGATGTTTCCAGTTCTCTCCAGTGTTGTAGGAGGCTGATCGTTCATTCCTGGCTGCTCAGACCTGAAATAACCACACAGAAACTCTATTAATTAAATCACTGCTTGGCCTGTTAACTCTAGTCTTATTGGCTAGCTCTTACATCTAGAATTAACCCATTTCCATTATTTTATATTTTACCATGAGGCTCATGACTACTGGTAAGGTTCCAGCTGGCAGCTTGTGTCTTTCCCCTCTGGCAGCTCCATGGCATCTCACTTTCTCCCAGCATTCAGTTTAGTTTTTGCCACCCAGCTCTACTTTGCCCTATCACAGGCCAAGGCAGATTCTTTATTCATTAACCAATGAAAGCAACACATATACAGAAAGACTTCCAACACCACCCCAGCATGACCACCAGTTTCATTTTAATAACACTGGAACATGGGAACAGTGACCTGTAAACACGGAAATCCCACTGAACTACAATAACATCAGAAATTCAGAAATCACCATATGGCAACAACATAGTCCAGACCGTTCACAAAACTGTTCTGAGTAGACCCGCCCTCTGGCTGGGTCTGAGATGGGTTTATTTGTTTAAATATTTAGCTGTCATCTGGAAGGGTTTGGGCATTCTTGTTTTGAGGGAACACAACAAAAAGAGGTTGGGCCTTTGAATAAAACCAGAACAAGTAGAAGAATTTTACTACAGTTTTCATAAAAGTCCATCCTATTTGACGTCCTAATTCCACCTATGCAACTGATACTACAGAACATGGAAGGAAGAAAAGACACTTGAAGAGTCAATAATTATAGCTCAGGGAGGCACCTCTGGTCTTCAATGTTTAGTATGACTTGGGAAGGAAGACAGAGCCAACAGCATCTTCCTTGATGTGAGCACTGAATTTACAAATGTTCCGTGATTACATTTAAATTGGTGGGATAATCTTTTCAAAATGCTCATATGTCCAAGTTTGTAGAACTGCAGTGTTAGCCAACTGAGCACCGAGTGAAAGTTCACTTTTCAGGATGAGGGGAAGTCCTGCCAGGGCTGCTGCATAGCTGGGTGATTGCAGGTTCTTTCCTTTGAACCTCCAGAGGACAAGCATTGGCATAAAGCAAGGTTTTCACATTTCTATATGAAAATTGTCAGAAAAACTGAAGGCCAGAATACCTCTCATTAACTTGCAAAGAAATAACAACAGAAAAAAACCACAAATTGAAAGCATTAAATCACCATCAAAGACAATCAGAATAGACCCCGGCTACGAAATGTCTTAGCATTCATGCAAATGTCATTAAGAGAGTTCAATTAAAACATTTAGAAGAACAAAGAGAATCCTCCTTCCAAAACTTACAAGTTAAAACTTTCCTAATCATTGTTGGATCTTTTTCAATGTACTATATCATAACTTGTATGTTTAAAATATCTAAGCTGGACAGGTGGCTCAGCAGATAAGAGCACCCTGTTCTCACAGAGGTCTCAGGTTAGGTTCCCAGCACCCAGATGGGGTGGCTCTGAACTGCCCATAACTCCTGCTCAGGGATCTGACAAGCACTTCTGGATTCTGCAGGCACCTGCATGCATGTGCACAATACACATAAAATAAATATGAAAATTAAATAATTTACAAATGTGTCTCCTGAGATGGACATGGTTACTTGCCTCTGTCATTCCAGTGCTTGGAGGGTGGGGGAGAGAGAAAGCCGTAGGACTGCCACACAGTTACGACCAGCCTGCGTTACAGAGTTGACTCCAGACACGCCTGATTGAGACTCTCCAGACACACCTGGTTGAGACTCTCCAGACACACCTGATTGAGACTCTCCAGACACGCCTGATTGAGGCTCTCACACACGCACGTTCATTTCCCATCTCTCGCTCTTTCTCTCTCTCCATATATATATTAATAATTTATACATTTCACATATTATCTTAATCTTCATTCTTAGCATCCAAAATACGAAGGCAATACAATGAGGTAGTGGTGTCTAACCTAAAATCACAGAAGACAATAAAAATTTCTGTGACCAGCTCAAAGTACAGATATTTGGCTCAAAACATCGCTAGTATTGACCAAATACTAGGCTTGTCTAATAAACTTCAAATAAAGCAAAATTTTCTTGATAACTATCCGTTCCAAAGAAGAGGAAAGAAGGCAGTTTTCCCCATCTGACCGGCTGATTGAACTCAAGAATGCGGGGCTCCAGCGCTTCCCAGGGTTTTCTTTAGACAGAGCCATGCCCAGAAGTAACATCCTCCATCACTGTTGCAAAAATGGAGGAGCGCCGTGAGGACACATCAAGTTGTTTGTTGAAGGACATCTGCTTAGGCTCTGGAGCTGAACCCCAAGTTTAGTCCCCAAAGTAGATCAAATATTGAGACCCTTCCAAGGAAAACCAATTCACAATTAACATCTCACTAAGGCCAGGTTTTACACTTTGACAAGGGCAAAGATTATTTTCACTATTTTTACATGGTCAAGAACTTCCAGAAGTAGCAACTATGGGTGTACACCATGATGGGGGCTGGCAGAGTCTAAGGGCAAACCTCCAGAGAGTCCTTCAAAACTGAAAACAGGTCCCTAGAGAGGTAGGTGGAGGGCCATCAGGTAGTTTCCGATGAATGCCTTGTTTATTGGCCATACGGATCGCTGAGAAATCAAAAGATCAAAGTTTGTATACTCACCTTAAACCCAAACGCTACCAAGGCCAAGTCACTGGATTCTAGGCATTATGGGACAGAAGGAAAGCAATCTATTCTTCACCATGGCCAGTGGCCCTGTGGGGCAATGGGGGCTGCACACACTAGCAAATTATTCCCCTCAGCCTCCAACGCTGATCGTTGCCTCAGCTGTCCCCTCCAGACAGGTCCTTCAGGTCCATCGCGCCTCTCATGGGATGTTGCATCCTCCTAGAAATCCATCAGACTGTTTTCTTTCATTACTGTCCACCGTGGTTGTCAAATTCAGTCCTTTAGTGCGTTTAAGAGACCCCCTTCTTAGGGCTGTACCGATGTCCGAAGGTGTCCCATCTTCAAACAGTTCTATGATCCAAGACTTTTGGAAACCTCTAGGATAAATGTGTTTGAAGTGTTTCCTTCTGCCAAAGATGTCCTCAGACCTCTGAACCTACTAACATGTCTTGGGGAAGTCTTGCTTCTAACAGGTCTGCCAGGCCTAGATGTTTTTTGTCACTCATGCCTGCAAAAGTCTCATCAAAATAGTCTAGTGACTAAAACCCTATCGAGTTCGGTCAGAGTCTAACTGGACTCTAATTTGACATAGAGCTCAAACACAGAACTTTCAATGACACCTTAAGCAAGATCTCACTGGTTCTCCTGCCTCTAATTCTCAGGGCCCTGAGAGATGACCATTGTACTCCTTCCCACCTTGTCTTCCCACAAAGCAATGGTTTCTCTCAAAATCAGAGGCAGGGAAATGTCAAAAAGGCTTTCAATTGGCCCCTGAGGGGTCCTGAAGACCAACAGGGTTCTGGGTTTGGCAGGAGATTCCCACAGCTCCTAAGATGAGTGTGTAAGACGTAACTACCTAGTGTTGGATATTAAAGGAGATAATAAGTTAATGGCACTCACTGTCTGCAATGTCAGGGATCATTATTTTCACATCATTAAGTCAGCCCCTTTTATATAGCACCGTGCACAATTAGGCACTTAATAAATACTTTTTAGGATTGTAATGATTGAGTAAACTGAATCCATGCAATTTCAATCTTGCAATTAACTTTCTGCAGAATGGCGAAAGGCCAAAGTGGGGAGAGGTGGGGGCAAAGAGAGGGTGCTGAAGCAAGTAATTAAAGTAAAAGAGCCTGGAACCCAGCACGACGGGTCTGACAGGTTGAGATTTGCCCCCACAGCGCCCAGAGATGACATCATGGGAATCCGTATCAGGGTCCGCCGTGAGGTTGTGTGGCTGAGAACGCCAAACTGATCAAAACAGCAAGTACAAGCACACACTAACGAGGCAGGGCTGCCACGGATATAACACGGAATATTCTGGATAAGCTAGAAGTATAAGTGGGAAAAGGGCAGTTGTGAGAAGAACAGGAAGAGGAAGAGAAGGGGTAGAAGTCCCCCGAGATCCAGCATTTGTGCTCTGTAGAAAGACAAGGGTACCAGTGATGTTAATTGTCTCTATGAACGCTACCACTAGGAAAAGTAGGCACTGTCAACTCCTGGGCTAATGCTTCTTCACACTTGCTTTTTTGTTTCAGTTAAAACTCTGTCAAGACATTTACAAACATCCTAGCCACCCTGAGCCCTTCTTTTGGACAGCCCGGTGTACACTTACCTAATTATAACATTATACAAACCATGCCCACAGCAAAACATATCTCCTGTCGTAACCTTTCTGAACAGGTTCTTCAGCTAAGCATGCCCAGGTCTGTATCATCTTTTGTTCCTGAACCGTAAGTTGAACATGCTCAAATATGCACACTTTAAACTGAGCATGCTCAGCAATATGCCTGTCATAACATATCTTCAATATGAATATTGTGCTTTGGGGAAGAAAATCCCTGTGCTTCCCCCAGGGAGAGGATTGGCTTGGAAGTAACCCCAGGGCTCTCCGTTTTGTTTCAAGTAATTAACCTTTACTCTTTTCCCTTCTGTTTTTGCTTTTGGTGTTATAGTCACAGAGATAGGAACACACTGAGGTCAATTACTCCTGCTTTGTATAAAGCAGTGGTTCTCAACCTTCCTAATGCTGCGACCCTTCAATACAGTTCCCCTTGTTGTGGTGACCCCCAACCATAAAATTATTTTTGTTGCCACTTCATAACTGGATTTTTGTTGCTGTTATGAATCAGATATGGTACCCAGAGGGGTCACAGCCCACAGGTTGAGAACCACTGACGTAAAGGGTGTCTTTCTACTCTCTTGGCATGAAGAAGGGCAACAAAACAGCATCCGCTTTAGAGAATCAGCAATGCTACCAACTCCCAGCTCTTTGTAGACCCCACTGGAAGAAAGGAAGCAGGGCCCCAGATGGGAAAAAAATGACTTGGACTTCCCAGGGAAAAGAGATGTCAGAAACAGGTACCTGGTCCTTAATTCCCACCAACAATTTTCATTCAAGACAGAATCATTTCCAATATAAGCTTTTTGAAACATACGGGCTTCTAGAAAAATTAATACATAAAAGAATGGCCCAGAAGACCAGCACTAGCGTGCTAAGGGTTGGGAGCCTAGACCAGTTTCTCCCCTCCGTCCTTCAATGGCCACACTGGAGAATCAAAAGAGACGATAACTATGAAGATGCTTGGGAACCGTACCCCACCATAGCACCCCCGAAAGTCTGTGGAGTTAGCCATGCCTCGTCTTTCCGAGGGGTCCTTCCTTCTCGTTAGCTGCAGCGATCATCCTGCACCCTACTTAATACCCATTTCCTTTTGGAGTCCCCCACAAATGTCACAACCTAAGTGTAATCAGGATGGTTCCCAAGTGTATGCAGCCTGCTTAGCTCCGAGAAGGTTGTCTTGGGGACTCCAAAGCTGTCTCCTTTCCTTGTGGGTCCACATGCATTTCCTCACTTGTGTTTTTACTTGCTGTATGTGTCCAATTGTATTTTCAGTGATTGACCTAGACTTTGGGTCTTAATGGCCCGAATATCAAATTTTGTTGGTTCAGCTGCATAGTTAGAATGTTTTCACTCTTTTGACTTTAATTAACGGATACCATTCAACAATGACGGATTCTGTTTAATCTTTTTTTTTCTTAATGAGATTTAAATTATTCTGTTTACACATGGCCCACGAGAGCAGCTTTTCCGGGGAGGACTGGAGGAAAGCGGTGTGAGTGGAGTTTCCCTGACAGAAAAGGTCTCCTTGTGACTGCGCCATCAAGGCTTTCCCACCTGGTACTCATTTAAGAAACCGATTTAAAAAAAAAAAAAAAAAAAAACTAATCACTGGAATTTTGCACTTAGATTAAATTCCACTCTTGTTAGTTTTGACCTAGCAATTCATCCTGTACTTCCGTTTTTAAATTAGGCTTTTTATTGTTTTTGTTCTTGGAACTTTGGAAAGATTGGAAAGCTAAAACAAGGGCTGGGAGGCAGTCAGTTAAGCACTTGCCACACAAACACAGGGACCTCAATTCAGATCCCCTGCGCCCACATAAAAAGCTGAAGCTGGGGAGACAGGGACAGGTGGCTCCCTGACCAGCCAGTCGTGCTCAACCCGTGAACCCCAGGTTCAGGGAGAAACCGTGTCTCCAAAAAGTAAAGTGGAACACTAAGGTATTGTTGCGGGAGGTCGTGGTCTCTCAGCGGCTATTGGCTGGAGGAGCGGAAGGACCTCCCACAACACCGTATGATCTTTGGCCTCTGTGTGCATGCATACACATACATGTTACACACACACACACACACACACACACAAGCCTAATTTTTTCTTTTGCCACACCCTGTATCATGCCACAGTCAGGAAGCAAAGCATGTGCTACCAAATAGCTATTTATCCCAAATTTAATCCAGGCAAATGTATGCAAAGACACATAAGCTGTCTCCTCAGTATTGTGTGTCCAAAAGCAATATTATCCTGAAAGTAACCCAAAAGGCCAGATTCTGTTTGGACTTCAGGATCGTGTTTCTAAAATGATGGGAACATAAGGGGATCCCAACTCCCAAACGCATACCATGGTCTACACACTATAAAAAATTTATTAGGTGAGCCCACTTTAAGATAGTGCTACATGCTTGAACTGGCAATGATCTTGGTTTCCATCAGGACCAAGCTGACTTAAAATAAGTCCTTGAAAGGACTTACCCCAGACCCCCAGGAAAAAGCTTGTCAGCTGCCAAGCCACTTCAGGAGAGGATTCAGTTGCTCTGGAAACAGGTCGTGACAATGACCGTGTGTGCCAAAGGGCTGAGCTTGCGAAGGGCACTGGGTTCCCGCCTCTCAAGTGATCTTGGGGCTTTGCTCTCCAAACAGATGACTTCATTCAGACAACAATGCTTATTTGCTGAGGCGCTGCCAGTTCATACACATTATAAAATAAATTCTGTCATTGACATCGGAGGGGCAGGAACTACAAACACTGCCTTTATTAAAAGTATGTGAATTGGAAAAGGTAGGCTGGAAAAGCAACAAGATTTCTTCCCCAAAAAAAGAATGGTGGTAACTATGGAAACCAAATACCCAATCAGCAGCTACCTCATCAGCTGCAGTGTTAGAAAGTACGTGTAGCTACACACAACTTAGGAAAGCCTACCTCAGCTTGAATAAGGTGTTGTGAAGAATAGGCTCCAATTATGTCCGTGTATTTTCTTCCTTTATCACTTCAGATCTACCTCCACTAGAGGAAAAAGAGCCAACGGGCTTTACCAAGGGGGCACAGTGCCTTAAGCCCCATGCCCCCATCACACAAAGGATACCACAGAGGGAGGAGGGCTATGTAAAGAAGAGTTTTGTGTAGTGCTCCCTCTCAGAGCACTCAGGGTAATGGATGAGCCTTCTCCCCAGTGATGCCTGGCCTGAAACCCAGCAGGAGACACATTTGGTACATCATAACTCTAATACACATACAAAGATGTACTAACACATAAACTCCTTCGGCTAACTTTCTCTGTATCAGAAGACTTCACGCTTCTCTTGTAAAAGTCCAGACGGTTTATGTTCAGTCTTTTCTTGGCTTATATGCTTATATACTTTCCTCCCCCGTCCCTTCTCCTCCTTCTCTTCCTCATCTTCTGACCCTTCCTACTTGTCCGGAAGTAATCACCTATGCTCCACCTGCCTTTCATTCATAATGTTCTACCTCACCGAGAGGCCCAGAAACACAGCCTCCCAGGTACTACAACCAGGTGCACAAATAAAAAATAACCCCTTTCTCCTTTGAATTGTTTCTCTCTGGAGTTAGTCACAGCGATGAAAAGGCTCACAGCCAGGTTTACACACCACTAACCCATTCCGGCCCCTTTGATTCCGTGCTGGGTTTGTCCAGGCCATATTTGCACTGATACTCCCGCACCTGCGAGAGTGTGACTTCAGTCATGACGGGGAGGGGTGGAGAACAAATGACTTTCGCATGACAAAAGGCACCAGGCAGGATGAAAAGTTCTCAATCAATGATGAGACCAAACTAAAGACATATGATCAAAACTAAAGATATATGAAAAGTCTATGGAAATGCACTGATTTGTAAGTTAATTCAAAAATATGATTTAAAAAAAAAAAAGAAATGTCGACAATGCCCACATGGGTGGGCAATGCTTCTCCCATAAGATATGAGTTAATAAATTAAAATGTCAGTGCCACAGATCTGATATTTCCCTATGAGTCATTAGTCAAGAAGGCCACAGAGGGATCACCCACACAACACAGCTATCGCCATGGCTAGATACTAAGACTCTATTGCTGAAGACACGACATACTTTGGTTAAAGATAAAGAGAAGTCAAGCTAGAAGTTGCCTAGAAACATCCTCCCTGCTGGCTGGTGTGCACAGTGCAGGGAGATGCTCCTGCGGGCTCTTGGAGAAGAGAAGCCATCAGCTGTATTACCCAATAGTAGACCTCTATTCTACAACACTGATTTTCCAGGCAGGATTTGCCTACTTCTACAATAGTTCCACGACTATTAGGAGGGCAAGCAATTGTTTTCTGATTGAATTCAAGGAAGGCCTGGACTACAGAAGGGAATTCGTTCCTGGTCAAAAGCCCATGGCTAGGGCAGGGGTTATAAGCCTTATGGGGAAAACCTCTATTGTTTGTCATTTTTTTTTTGAGTTTTTTTTCTAAATAGACATTTTGTTCTATCACCATCTAAATGTTTATATTTATACCCACAGACTAGTGGTACCTTTAGCCTTAGTTAAAGAAACTTTTGTTTGTAATGGGAACAAGAGCCAAAAGACTCCTAACTGGTCCAAGTGTTGAGAATATGTGATTGCACTTGGACCTGACTTTGACATCTATATCAATTCTCTGATGGCTCAGAGGATGTCACAGAAGGGATGGCAGGAAGCATGTGAGACATAGGAGGTAGAGGGGAGTGCTGTCATCTGACATGACATGGTATCACACCCGTGAATTTACAGTAGCTTTGGTTACCTGAATAAGACCAACACAAGGGCTGGAGAGATGGCTCAGAGGGTAAGAGCACTGACTGCTCTTCCAGAGGACCTGAGATCAATTCCCAGCAATCACATGGTGGCTCACAACCATCTGTAATGAGATCTGGTGCCCTCTTCTGGAGTGTAGACATACATGCAAGAAGAACACTATATACATAATAAATATATATTTCAAAATAAAAAAGACCAACGCAAGATCAAGTGAGTCAACATTCCAGCACGGTGGGGGAGGGTCTCATGAGGCGTGACACCTAGCTGAGATGCTATTGGTAACTGATAGCTACCAGGGTGGGAAAAGTTATTTTTCTCTGGAATAGGACTGCTTGTAGCTTGCCCATACTATGGTGGATGGCCTCAACTCCGTGCACAGTCAGGAAGCACTAACAGGATTTGGTGAATTATATTTTTTAAGTTTTTTATAAAGAAGATAAGTTTAGGAGGGAGAATTTGGGGTGAATTTTATCAAGATTAATTGTGTACACATATATTGAAATTGTCAAAGGATAAATAAAAACATTACATTTCACTAATTTCATCTCATATTAAACCATCACATAAATCATAAGCGGTACGTATGTATGGTAGATGATAGGTAGATGTTAGATTAAGAGCTTTTCCTAGGCCTACCCAACTAAACAGCCTAAACTAATAGCTTGACAAACATTATTGCACTGCATGATGGGAGTTAGGAGACTTCAGCATGTTCTTTGGTCTATTTCCAGTAAAAATAGGAAGCAATGGACTTGCTCCAGATCCAGATTCCAGAACATTCAGAGGCTGTAGATAGCAGTGATCTGTCTGTGAGGCCTCCATGTCTATCATTTCTCAGAAGCCAGCCAGCAGAGCCGGACATCTGCCAGGGTATGGTTAGCACATTTATGTTGGCCGGTTTGTCAGCCAGGTACCAAAGCTTTTCCTAAGTGCAGGCTTCCAAACCATGGGGACAGAAAACCACAGCACTGGCCAAGTCAACACTGAGAGACTCTTCTGTGTGTACCACATGAGTAGGCTCTGCACAGAATGGTAGCTGGCAGTCAGCAGCGTGATTGCTTCTGACCAAACACGTCTCTCTCCTCCAGTTGCTGCGGGTTCACACTGCAGACAGGAACAGAACAGATGTGAACCCAAGGTAACTTTGATATTTGTTATGAAATACTTCAGCCACGTTTCTTCCCGGATCATTTTGGAGTCCTGGCTGGTGAGGAAAAGATATACCCAAGTAACTCTAAAAAACTAATTCTCTTCTTGAAAATTCTTAATTTCTCAGCACTGAGTTAAAATGGTTTTTAGGCCATCACTCATCAGACTGTACATGACAAAGAAGAGTAATAGAAAAGGTTGTTCTAGTTGGACTAACAACAGAATTTCATAATGTCTCCTCAGTATTTGACACAGTGGCACATACGAGATTTTTATTCTCCCTATACACTGCTTTTTTAAAAAGGGCAATGTATATGAGATAAAAAATTATTGCTGGGCATGACGGCATAAGCCTTCAATCCCACAGCTACTAGGTTGAGGAGGATGGAGCAAGAGTTCTGCTCCATCCTCAGCTACCTAGAAAATATGAAGTCCAGGCTGGGCTACATCCTGTAGAAGAGAAAGGGGGACAGA
Organism: Microtus ochrogaster; assembly: GCF_000317375.1. NCBI lineage: Eukaryota > Metazoa > Chordata > Mammalia > Rodentia > Cricetidae > Microtus > Microtus ochrogaster. The sequence goes on from NC_022029.1 coordinate 37,090,235, forward strand.
GAGCGAAAGAGGAGGACAGAGAAAGGAGGGGAGGAAAGGGATTATTTTTAACATGGGCTGCAGCACTATAAGGGACATAATTCACAAAAGAAAGGAAATAAGTTATGTTGCATCCTACAACCTCCTGCTTTCTGCCTGGATACTAAATAAAGTTCATGAAGGTTTTGGAATCCAAGCAAGCCACAGGATCTCCGGGAACTGAAGAGACCATGTTGTCTAGAGAAACTGAGGCAACTTCCACATGCAAGGCAGAGTGCCAGAAAAGAGAGAATATAATTGTAAAGGAGATCCAGATATCTGCACAGGTGGCCTCTGGAGTCTTTGGCAGAATGTCTGCTTCTGCGTTGTGTGGTAAGACACTGTGAAGCAGGCAAAGAATAACTATACATGAGAAAAAGAAAAACTAGACACAGGAGCTGTGGGCTGAAGAATTCCCAGAATTCTTCATATTCTAACCAACAGTGGTAAGGACATTATACTGAACAAGTAGAGCATTCAGAAGACACCCCAGAAGTAGGCGAGGCTAGACCACAATGAGAAAGCTGTAGGCCTGCACTAAGAACCAGCCTTGAAGGGATCAAGCCAATCTACTTGTAGCCTAACTGTGAGACAAAATCCAACTAACTAGAAGAGAATTCCAAAACTGACTTCACAAACTAAAACTCTCTATTATGTATCTAATGCAAAAGAGAGAGTTTTTCAAAACTAGAATAGTAAAATGGGACCTGCAGCCAGGGCTAATGTCAGTCAATACACATCAACTACAAAGGTTCACACGTGCTTTAAGAATGAGGTTATACATATCCAAGAACGTGAACACACCAACAGTAGAAATGACGACATTTAATATATAAAACAGACATAGAAACAACATGTTGTTTCAAAATTTAATGAAATGGAATATCTGGGAATGACACTGCTCATAAAGTATAAATATAGAGGAAATATTAGGGGACACCATATTAAAATTGCTCAGATCTAGAAACTGACCAATGACATGGCAGGGTGGCGGGGGGGTGTAATGCAGAAGAGCAAAGGTAAAAGAACCTCTGATATCACAGCAGAAACAGGATGGCATTCACAATGGCAGCCACAGACACATCCTAAAGCACTGAAGGGGAGGTGAGAAAACATAAATGTTCATATGTGTCAGAAATATTTTTAAGTAGAAGCAAAATAAAAACAAAAGTTGGGAGACTCTACGATGGCCAAACCTTCACTACAATAAAGGGAAGTTTCCAGCCCCAAAGAAATGTTAGCTGGCAGAACCTCAGATCTACAAACGGAATAAAGAATTCCGAGAATGGGAAGCATGTGAGCCAATATAAAAGAGATTTCTCGAAAACATCTGCACAGTGGCTGCAGAGATGGCTCAGCAGTACAAAATGCATGCTGCTCTTTCTCTGGATCAAGTTGAGCTCCCAGAACAGACAGCAGATGTCTCATAACTGCCACCTCAAGGGACCCAGCTCCCTCTACTGGCCTCCACAGGCACCTGCAGCCATATGCACACACACACACACACACACACACACACACACAGACACACATGTGTATACATAATCTTAAAATATTTTAAAATATGTTTTAAGACAAAAATGATAACAATGCATTACAAAAGTAATATGGTAGTATCACAAAAATTAAATGGAAAAGACAGAGGTATATAATTTTAATGCTCTTGTATTTTATGTGTAAAGTAGTAACATATTATTTGAAGACACACAACAATCTGTGTGTGTGTGTGTGTGTGTGTGTGTGTGTGTGTAAAAAGCCCTGTTATACACTGTCCTTAAGAAATATCCAAGCACACAGAAGGCAGAGACAGGTGAATATCTAGGAGTTTAATAGTAGCTTGGTCTACATAGTAGTTCCAGGGCAGCCAGGGCTACATAGTGAAACTCTGTTAAGAAGGAGGAGGAGGAAGAGCGGGGGGGGGGGGAAGAGAAGGGAAAAGGGGAGGGGAAGGGAGAAAGACACCTCAAACAAACTAAGAGGAAGACATTAACAATGAAAGCGTAGAAATAGGTATTGTGCAAATATTAATCGCAAAATTTCTATCCTGAATATATTTATTTCAGAGGGGCCAACAATATTTTAAAAGTACCAAATAGAAAGAGATGCATTTTCTCATGGACAAGAAGGATCATTTTTATAATAAATAAACAAACAAATAAATAAATAAATATCCCAAGTAATCTGGAGGCCGCGAGATAACTCAGCAGTTAAGAGTGTGTCATGCTCTTGCAGAAGACCAGAGTTTGGTTCCCAGCACCACATCTGCCACGTCAGACAGTTCACAACTGTAACTCCAATCACAACTGTTTCTGGCCTCCATGACCCACACATACATGGTGGACACATGTATATAAATATAAATAAAATAAATATTTTAAAATCCTAGGTAATCTAATGTTAAAAAACCGAATCTATATGAAAATAAAAACCTGCAAGCCAGCAACAAGTAGTTTTTAGCCCCCCCCCAAAAAAAAAACAGTAAGATTATCAAAGACCTGAAAATATTCAAGTAACGTGACAAACTGACATGTTTTACACTCTGTAAGTAACATGGATAAATGCACATGCCTTGTATGTGCCAACACACAACAGCTATCATGAGGACCTATGCTCGGCCATAAGGGAAGTCCTGGTGAATTTTTAAAAATGTGCCCATGCAGGGCACAAATGTCTGTGTATAAATACTCATGTCAATTTTATTCATAATCTCAAAAAAAAATTACGGACAACCTAAATTTCAGTCAACAAGAGAAAGGAGGATAGATACACAAATTATAATATATCCGTATATTGGAGCACTATTATATAGAATAAAGCTTCCGTTCTGCAGCATGACGTCAAAACTCCTCCCAAGAGAAAGGCGGTGAACTGACAGGTCATGATTGCCGAGTAAAGTCAGGAAAGAAAATGCTTCCCTTTGCTTTGCTGGTAAACAGCGGAGCTCTGACCAACTTTCAAATAGTCGTAGAAGCCGGCACCATGCCAGAAGGAAGCTCAAACATCCCAAGTGAAGAAGCAGGGGAGGGAGAACCAATCAACCAGATTCAACCAGCTACAGACACTTGCTCGTCTAGACTCCAGCTACCCACTGACTATACCCCAGGAAACACCATTCAGCCGCCATAGTTCTTCCCAAATGTCTGAGCTATGAAAACTATTGGCTGATTTGGCAAGTGATAAATATTATAGAATAGTAATACCCTAAAAGATGCAATGCCACATTTGATGCAGACCCCAAAGCCAACAGGAGGAGGAGGTGGCTGTCACCATTGTTTTAAATGAATGGAGAGCTGCTCCACTCTGTGGTCTGACTGCTCCATGAAGAGGGCTCAGCACACACAGCCTTTACTTTGAAGTCACTGTTGATATTTATCTCCCTTAACTACCCGAGAGAAGTTGCATTACATTAATCCTCATCAAGACAGCCTGTTCCCTTTACAGGATTGACAAAAGGTAAAGGGTTAGACCCACAAGTAAAATACATTTCTCATTTTTCTGGGCCCTAGTCTCTTTCTGGGGCCACTAGAGAAAAAAAAATTACTAAAAGAATATAGGTAAACAATGTCAACCTAAGCTTGAAGAACATCTGAAACGTGGGCTTCTTTCTCAGCCGAGGCTCGTGATACACACATAAGGGGTGGAAATAGACCAGGCACTGGCCCAAACAGACTCCAAAAAATAGTTCCAGCACAAAACACATCAATCTTGTTGCACCGGCATGTTGACGGAGCAGGCTGAGTTCCAGAGGGGCCAACTCACTGGTAGGAATAAGCCCTTCGATGGCAGGAAAAGGGCAAACCACCTTTCCCCTGATCAAAAGTCATCCAAAAACTACAACCACAAGGGACACACACACACACACACACACACACACACACACTCACCTTTCAAATTCACTCGTCAGGAAAAGAGGACAAATTGAAAACCATGCGTAAGCCTGTGTTTAGTTTAAACTGGGTGTTTATTTTCCAGTTTCCATAGGAAATAATTGAGCCAGTATTATCTTCCAAAAGTAAATACTTCTACCCAAACCTCCCTGAAACCGTTCCCCAGGCCAAGATTCCTGCTTCAGCCTCCTGGTGCCCTTACATCCACAAATTCTCACATTGTGGTCTACAGCAGCAGAGCATGAACAGAGAGGCACAGCCTCGCATCTTCCCCCGGCTTCCTGGAAGTTCATTGGTTGTCTTTCGTCCCACTCTGGCCAGACCCTACTGCTTGACATGGGAGATAAAAATCAAACGGGAAACCAGAAATATGAGACATCCCAGAGGTCTGACCTTCTCGGTTCCCGTTGACCCTGGACACTATTTAAAGGCTAACTGGATCTTTTCTGGAAAGTACACGAGCCAAGAGGGCTGGAGCTCTTTTCTGCTGTGTTTCTTTGGGCCCTGTCAGTAGTATTTCCCCAAGTGTTGTTTATTGGGCTTTCCTCACCTGCCCCGGTAAGTCAGCAAAACCACGACCTTTTAACATCATCGACCTAATCCTGCCCGAGCTGGATATTCAAAGTGTGAATGTCAGGATCACGACAGGTTTCTGGTTTTGTTTTTCACCATGAAAGCCTTCACTTTCTAAGCACTATCCTTTTTGGAAATCCAGTAAGTGCCTAACATTCTTTAAGGGGACGGGTCTTGAGACTTCTCTCAACTCCAAATCTCCAACACAGGGATGTTTATGCAGGCCGCTGACTTTGAGCCAAGAGGCCTGAGCTGCCTTTGCATGCCATGGCTCTAACCACATTTTGACCTGGATAAATGCATATAAATGGAAAAAAGATGGCCAGCTACAGAGCCACACTTGCAAAAGAATTAAATTATTGATGATAAGATGAAAGTGGACCCGAAAAGAACGAGGCTTCCTGTTCTTCGCAGCAAGTAACTAGTGAACTGTAAGGGTCAGGGGTTGAAATCAGGACACTAATTAGAGAAAAGTTAGCAAGAATTTTTACCATTATGTAAAGCACACATTTTGATTTTCCTCAGCGTGTTTACTAGAGATGAATTCTAAAGCCATGATAAATCTTCAAGCCCTTCTATATCATTAAAACATAAAGGTCGAAGCACAGCATGTCAACCCCAAAGATAAACGCCAAACCAAACCAGTGTCCAGGAAGCCATTCCAAAGATGGTGAGGGAAACACTGTGCTCAACCAAAATGTCCAACAAAGACAAAACCAATTAAAGAAACAATTACCCACCAGTTCAGTAAAATATAAGACAAGCTTTCTAATTATGGTTACAAAATCACATTGTACCTGCCACTGGCCCAAAGCACCCTGAGTTTTTAGGGTACTCTATCCTATTCTCTTGGTGCAAGGTCCTTATACAGGAAGTATTCTTATAACGCCCATAGATAGCTAAACATGCACAAGTGTTCATTAATTCAGCAAGTTTGCAGTATATTGGTGCCATGATATTAATAACATTCTGTTTTTGTTGCTGTTGTTGTTGCTTTGAGACAGGTTCTCCTCTGTTATGTGGCTCTGACTGATCAGGAATTCAGAATATAAACCAGGCTGGCCTTGAACTCACAGAGACCCATCTGTGTCTGCCTCCCAAATGCTGGGATTAAAGGTGTGCACCACCACAACCAGAAGCATTCTTACTATAACAGCCTCCATCATTTGTAATTTACTAACAACTCTTGACTTGCAGTCCCAGCTCTGCCACTGGATGTGACTCTGGAATGACTTCTGTCCTCTCTAGTGTTTGTAGAGAGAGTCATTAACTTTTCTCTCTGTGAGCTATTGTGCAGATAGAACAAGATGTCGCATACCAAGTGCCTGGCACAGAACTTAGGTTTTGTGGGCAGGTACGAGTCTTGTTTTTCATTTTCTTCAACCCAAAGCCACAAAGTGTCAGCCTACGCTCACCTATTCACAAATGCACAGAATCAGACAGGGTTTACACACACCGATGACACACTATTTCTCTTCCTTGGGTGTTTATCGTTCGTGGCAGAAATGATAAGGTCTCCTTTTCCAAGGTGTAATTTCCACTGAGAATTTTTGTGTTTAGTCCACTTCCTTAGACTGTCCTGGCTATGTCACAGCATGACACAAAGAAGCAGGGCTATCGGTCAATTGATTCCTACTGATTAATACTGGCCATTGGTGACCTACTTGCCACTGGCCACAGTGTTATCCCCATCTGAAAGGAGAAGAGAAGCTTGGGATGGTTGAGTCACTTGGGCTGGATCCCAGCTGAACAAATGACAGAAGCAGGACTATTTGTTTGGCCCTGTTCAAGTCTAAAGAGCACGTGCTTTCCATTCTGTTCTGGCACCGAGCTTAGGTTCCTACCACAATGTCATGAACTACGGTTACAAGAAAACGAGACCACTGTTTACTATCTGTCATGGATAAATTTTCAATCAAGCCTGAGGATATAAAACCCACGACCTCTAAGTCTTAAGTAAAATCCCACTTGAATTAAAACAAAACAGTGGGAAATGCCTTAGTAATAACATTTGAAAAATCCCCACAATGTGAGATTTCTGCTTGCTTTGCTTGATGGAATGTCCCTGCACAGACATGGACGGAGGGCTGTGGGTACAAGAATGGTCAGTTTCTCTATAGTAGAATTCACAAGCCTAAAAACTGTGTCTTCTCTCCTCCTAGTCACCAACCAGAGTTTTATGTGATGTAATTATCCCATGACCGAGTTTATAAACCGTCTTCCCAACGGGATGACAGATTCGGTCTCAGCTTAATTTTAAATGGAGAAAACAAATGTGTTTCCATCTCTTCAGTGGATGAATTGTATAAGGCAAAGAAAACTGCCTTGGCTGTGCCTTCTCCAGTCTCGTGATGTTCTTATCATCTACACTTTTCCGAAGAGTCATTTGCCAACGCCAAGCTGCAGATAGGTGGCCTTTTCCCTTTGGTACAATGACAGGCCCCTGCCTCATGACAAGCACTAGCACTTAACCCACCACACACCCGGCACAGCACCTGGCATGCAGTGGCACCTCCATTAAAAAAAAAATTGTTCAGTGAGCTGAGGGTGGTGGCGCACACCTTTAATCCCAGCACTTGGGAGGCAGAGGCAGGTGGATGTCTGTGAGTTCGAGGCCAGTCTGGTCTACAAGAGCTAGTTCCAGGACAGACTCCAAATCTACACAGAGAAATCCTGTCTCAAAAATAAATAAATAAATAAATAAATAAATAAATAAATAAATAAATATAAACAGTTCAATGAATAAGCTAATAAAATCTGCCTGCCTAAAATACTCAAATATACTTCCTCTCAACTCTTCATACCAAGTCTGACCTTTCTTTGTCCAGAACCTCATGCTTCTACTACATAACACCTTTCAATCTAGCAGTCAAATGGAGTCTCTGGTTTCCATCTGTATGATCATGATGCCTGTCCCCGCATGTGTCCTGAGAGGATCAAACTGTGAGATGACCAGAAACTGACAGGTCCCAGTCGTCCCCACATTCCCTTAAAGATGGAACAGAGAATGTACCAGAGGTTCGTCCTTGCCCGCAGTCCAATCCCATGGGGAACTTAAAAAAGTTAACTTTACATCTCACTCAAGTTAAACCTGAGATTCTAGGGCTTAGAATGGAGCATGGTGTTTAAAAATCTCCCTAGTAATTCCAATATGGCCCAAGTTAAATGGAGTGAGGCTGGGACGTGCCAGGAAGGATTCACACAGACAAAGCAATAGGAAACACTTTGTTCTCCTGATAGAACATTATGAGGTTATGAGAGAAGAACGCCCACTCTGGGAAAGCAGCTGCTGCCCTCCAATCATGCTGCCCTTCCCACCCCTGGGGTCTTCTCTGCTATCTAGGCTCCACCTCTCACCTCCTCCTTCTTAAAAGAGTCCTTTAGGTTAGGTCTCCTTATTGGTGAGGTAACGGGAACTTGCCCCACGTCCCCTACACTTTTAATACAGACCATGCTATTCACCAAACTTCCCAGCCCCAACCTCCACAGGGTTGTACTGTCTTCACCCTCCTAACTGGTCCTTCAAACTGGAGCTTCCGAGCAGCGAGTCCTAAAGCGCACTGATGGAATGTCCGTAAATCCACGAGGAGCACTGTGGAAACAGGCGTTTCAGAGTGCTAACGGCAAATGGAACAGAGAGGGACCAGAGGCCAAACATCAGAGCTGTCCCATCCTCCCCACTGTGAGAGTCACTGGATGCGAAACAAAACAAAAACCAAGTCTCTAGGACCCAAGACGGAAGAGAAAATGCATCCGAGCCCAAACGCCCATGCAAGTACATGCTGCGACCAGGAAAGTGGGACCCTGACCTAGTCTGCTTTCTATGGCTTTGATGAAACACTCTAGCCAAAACCAGCTTAGGGGGAATATTTATTTAACTTAGACATTCATGTCACAGTCCATCTTTAAGGAATGTCAGGCAGGAACTCGAGCAGAAACCATGGAGGAGCACTCTTTGCTGGCTCGCTCAGCTAGCTGCCTTATATAGCACAGGTCTAACTGCCTGGGAAACGGTGCCGCCCCCCCCCCACAACCCCAACATAGTGTGCTGAGCTCTTCTATATCAATTAAAAGTCAAGATGATCCCTCACAGGTGGGCCCACCAACCAACCTGATAAAGACAATTATTCAGTTGAGACTACTTTTTTCAGATGTGTCTAGGCTGTGTCAAATTGACACATGATAACTCGGGCCACAGCCTAGTTATACACTGAGTGTTCATGTTGCGCTAACATCCATGTGTTGAAAACCAAGCACTCAGTGTGTTAGATTTGAACCAGGGGCATCTGAAAAGTAGTTAAGGTTAAGAAATAGCATAAGAATTGGGTTTTGTTCAGATAAAAGTAGTGGCCTTCAAGCTCACCTCTCGGCTGCTTCCCTAGCCACTTGAGGACATAGCAGGAAGCCAGCTATGCAAAACAGAAGTAGGCCTCCACCAGGAATCAAAGTTTAATGTGGAACTTCTGGCTTCTAGAACTGGGGGGAAACAAATATCTGTTGTTTAAACTGCCGGTCAAGTATATTTTGTCACAACAGCCCAAGATTCACACACAAACCTGAAACAAATCATAATCCTGCCAACCCTCAGTGTCTTCGTCAATGAAAAGATAATAAACCCTACCTCTTCACAAATATCAAACAAGGCAGCATGTGTTTTTGTTTTTTTTTGATGTTGTTGCTTGGGGTGTTTGTTGGTTTATTTGTTTGTCTTGTCTCACCAAGTAGCTGGCCTTTAACTCCCTATGTAGACCAGGACCAAACTCAGAGATATCTTCCTATCTCTGCCTCCCCTGTGCTGAGTTTAAAAGTGTGTGCCACCGTGCCTGGTGATGGAAATGTGTGCTTTAAGAGCTTTGCAAATGGCCAGGCACTAAAGAAGGACCTCATCACTCATCAGCCTCCTCTGTGCTCTCATCTTTTCCCCTTGCATGAACCAAACATTTATAACGCTGTATTCCGATTGGATTGCTTGTATCTGTCTCGACCGTTAGAATCCAAAATCCTGTGGTCCAGGCCCCAAGCTCACAGAACAACCCTCAGGTGGTGTTAAATGCTTTTCTCCATGTCCTCTAGCACTCCTGTACCTACTTCCATCACTCAGAAGGAGGCTCTCCTAGTTTTCCTGTTTTTCTGACCTGCTAGGCTGTAGGCCCTCAGCCAGTAGAGACTACATATTGTCTTTACTCTATCCCTACGACTGTTTCAATGCCTAACACCTAGTAGGAATTCTTTGAAAATTTATAAAAGGTAGACAATGATTAATTTGCTATGGAAGTCCCATTGTTGAATTGCACTGTTCACAGCTGCCTTGCATTTAGTCCACCACCTCCAGAACAAGCTGAACATGACTTATGCCACTGGGTCATTTCTTACAAGGCTCCTGAAAGGTCCCAGCTCATGCGACTCTTTTATTCTACTGACACCAGAAAAATATCTGAATGTACCATTTCATTGTACAAATCAATACTATCCCCCAGAGAACCAAGACTAGTCATTTATACTAATGACAGTTGCTATGCAACCACTCTCCAAGGCTTGGTTGTTAGATTCAGGACTAGGCAGTGACTTTTCCCACCTGGAAAGGACAATAGTCTCTAAGGGGGAAAATACACCATTGCACAGTTACTCTGTCTTCTTGCAAAAAAAGAAACTTAACCATATCAGAAAATGATATGTATATAAAGTATTTGTACAAATAAATGCATGTATGTAACTACTAGACCCTTAAACACGAGTTTACAAACATTTCTGAGTTATATAATTTTATACACATTGTATAATTGATACAGTTTTATTTATGCTAATAAGAGAGTGAAATAATTTTTTTCATTCCAAAAATGTTCCCTAATAACTCGTTTTGCTTTGCTTTGCTTTGTTCGTGGCTCTGGGGATCAAACTCAAGGCTGCAAGGCCCCAAGTATAGAAGACAAGCATCCTTGTTTTGTCATTTTCTACTTCTTTTTACAAAATAAACTTTTAAAGTACATTGATATTTTCTGGATGCAAAAGAAAACCTCAGAAATAAGATAAACTTAAAAAAAAGGTAAGGCTATAATCAAATGGCCTATGTAAACCACAGTTAGCTTTTGCTGCGTGGGCTTCCAGATGTTTATACATATAGATGTATAAACATCAAAGTAGGAACATGTAGATAGTTTGGACACTCCTTTACTTTGAAATTTCACAGCATTCCATGGATGTCTTTCTGGATCAACATGTGTTATCATTTTTAACACAACATGACATGATCATGTTTAAATATATCATAATGTGATTGCTTTCTTGTGGTGTACATTTTTTCACCATGATAGTTATAACGTTATATTGCATATTTTTCTAACTTCATCTAATTGTTTTAACAAGATTTTATTTTATGGACCAGATCAAAGACTAGACACTTATTTGAATTAAGCAATTTAGAACACTTAGAATTTTTTTTAAGCTAACAGTATATATTTGTCTCCCAGAGAAAGATTTAGAGATAGAACAAGTTTAGTAAAATGTTAGCATAACTTAAAATTGCTTTCAAATAGTTACTAAAGGACTTTGGGGGATCCAGTATAATAAGGTAATTTTGGTTCTCCCTTCATTTCGCTGTATAACAACACAGTTTACATCTTCCAACCTGGGCATATCTATGGCATTACTCTTTCTCACCATAAAGCTCCCCACCCTTCTGTCTACTTGGGTGTTTCTGTCAAACAGTAGTGTAATTGAGTGCCCAGCCTTAGCTTGGCTTGTTTCTAGCCAGCTTTTCTTAACTTAAATTATACTATCTACCTTTTGACTATGGGCTTTTATGTCTCTCTATTCTACACCTTTCTTTCCTTCTTCTTCTGGTTTCTTAGGATTTCACATCTTCACTGAAACCACCACTACAACCCAGAAGGTTCTGGATAAGGGCTGGACCCTGACTGGAAAACAAGAGTCCCTACCTGGCTCAGCTCTTAGCTTGCTTTATAATTTCAAGTGTAAGATCTGTGTTTCTTTTCCAGTTCCTCCTCTTCAAAATGGGGATAAATCCTCTGACACTCCCAGGCTTGGTATGAAGGTAGGCAGAATACAATATACATCTGTGCTTCAACGTGGCCCCCAATTGTGATAACGTAAGATGTTATCTTGAACGTATGCAGCCCGTCTTTCGGCAACCCTTGGTGCCTCAGTTATGGGAGGGATCAAATGGGGATAAAGAAGGAAGGAGAAAGAAAATTGGCTCAAGGTGCGTTATTAGCTGGATGGAGTGAGGACGCCTAAGCTGCCCAAGCACTGGAGCTGGTTCCTGGTCATGTTATTCTGTGCTCTTAAACTCCCCCGCATACTCGAGCGGCTGCCAAAACACATAAACCTCTTTGAATTACACTCCTTCTCTTACAGGAGCAATTGACTGCAGTTGGATGTGATTTTCCTTTGTTTGTTTTAATTTATAGATGACCAGGAATGCTGGCCTGCCTCCTTTTATTTAAACGCCCACTGTTCTTCTCTTAGGGTTGCTCACTCTTCTGGGGTCTTAGTTTTCTGGTATGTTCCCCCCTCTAAGAATAGTTGTGGTTAGAGACTGCTCCAAGTACAGCCCCAGATCGCTGGGCTCATTAGAGACATTCAGTAACCCTCAGACTGGAGCAATAAATCACTGGTCCAGGAAGGGAGAGTGGGCGTGGAGGGCAGCTGCAGAGCCTTCAGTTGGCTTCAGAAGGGCTTCATGGGTCTGCGTCCAGGATGACGGCCCCTATAAATGAGAAATGCTTCAGACATGCAAAGGGGAAGATACCAAGCCTTATAAATACACTTTCCATCTGTCAAGCAACACCTGTTACGCTGAAAACCTTGCTGGCAAAGAACGGAGAAAAGCAACCCTACTCAAAGAGAAACATGTCAGTGGAGAATCACCCCAAATCCCTGAAAATGGCTTCTTGCACTCTCCCCTCCGAGTCAGAAGGGAACTATTAACTGAAGTCAGTTCTGTGGCTACATCTCAGCCCTAAACAGAACAACGGAGCGAACCACTCATGACCTTTTTCTGACTTCACTATCAGTAGGGGACTAGATGTCCAAGACTGGCATTTCCCCAAACAGAAAGAGCGTGTGAGGGAGAGGAACGGACTGCTCTTTCTCTTGGAGAGTCCTAGTGCGTAATAGGGCCCTGAAGTCCTGCGATCAAAAATGTGTTGATCTAAAACATGAAATTTCCCTTGGGCTGGGGAGATGATGACTCAGTGGTTAAGAACACTGGCTGCTGCCCTTCCAGGAAGCCCAGGTTCAGGTCCCAACACCCACATGGCAGCTCACAACTGTCCGTAACTCCAGTCCCAATGGATTCGACACCCTCACACAGACATTCATGCAAGTAAAACGCGTAAGGAAAATAGATAAAACAGTTTTTAAAAATTGAAAACATAGCATTTCTTGACTTTGGCCACCATTGTTCATGTGCCTGTGTCTCACCTATTAGGTAACGCGTGGCAGGAAGCCCTGTGTCTTGGAGGGAAAACTGCATTGGAGCCCCTTTGGTTCTGTTTGGTTTGAAGAAAAAGAGAAATTCCCTTCCAGTGAAAACCTCCTTGCTCTGATTCCTATCTAGAACATGGCTGATATCCCAAGAACTTCAGTCCCTGGGTCAGGAACCGGTGCCACGTATCTCAGCCATTTCCTTGTCCCCCATGGCCACATTCCACTGCCTCTCAGCTTTCTCCTGCCACATCTTCTGAGGGAAGGCTAGCTGACAGCTTCACGCGGACTCGTGGCACACAGCAGAGCAATTCAAATGGAGGCCAGCCAAAGGAATCTGCGAGGCAGATGATAATGTCAAATATACATTCAGCACATTTTTCTGTAGTTCTTAAATGGAAAGAAAGATTTCTCCACTTTTAAACCTTCTGTTCATAATTTTTAACAAATGAGCTTCTTGGAATAAGTACATTTGAGATGGGAGGGGGAAAGATCTATACATAAAAAAAATTTTTTTTTAATTAAAAAGAGTATCCGAAAGAAAAAGTGCCAGGCAACTTTCAAGACCCAACTGAGGAATGCCCCTGAGTCTCTCTGTGGGAACTCATTCACAGTGTATTGTTGAATGACGAAGCAAAGCACAGAAGAGTATAAACACTTTTGCGAATGCAGGTAGGCCTGGGGTTTGTTGAAAGAACAAATAAGCATCAAAGGACAGTGGAAGAATTTGTACCAAAGAGACCAGAGAAATGGCTCAGAAGTTAAAAACACTAGTTGCTCTTCCAGGGGACGCTGGTTTGGTTTCTAACACACACATGCTGACTCACGACCATCTGTAACACCAGTTCCAGGAGATCCAGTGTCCTCTTCTGGCCTCCACAGACACCAGGCGTGCATGTGGGGCACAGATATGCACGCAAGCCCAACACCCACACAAATAAAATAAAATGATAAATATTTGAGAAATTTTAAAGAATCAGATTGACAGATCTTTTTCTTTTTTTTTTC
>NC_022029.1:37105907-37114151 GCF_000317375.1 Microtus ochrogaster
TACTGTAGCTCTGTAATAGAGTTTGAAGTCAGGGATGGTAATGCCTCCAGACAATCCTTTATTGTATAAGTTTGTTTTGGCTATCCTGGGTTTTTTGTTTTTCCATATGAAGTTGATTATTGTCTTCTCCAGATGACAGATCTTTTTCTTATCCCCCTCCTCATCTCCTCCTTCTTTATGTCCCATCTAGTGGTTCTCAAATAAAAACAGCACTTATCAAATAAAACCAGTTTTCTCATGCTGATGTGTGGATGGTATGTGTGCATGTCTGTGTGTGCACATATGTGTGGGCACACAAGGATGTGCAATTGTTCATGTTTGTATGTGCATGCATGTGTGGAGGCCCTACGTTGATAGAACTTTTCTTTGATTACTCTTCCACCTTATACTTTTGAAGAAGAGCCTCTCAGGCCAACCCAGGGCTCATCAACATAGCCAGTCTTCCTAGGCAGCTTGCTCTACAGATCCATCTCCCAGCATGCTCTGTTTAGTGGGCTCTGGGGATCCAAACTGTGGTCCTTTTGCTCACACGGCAAGCACTTTAACTGCTGAGCCATGACCCAAGTCCCTGTATTAGTCAGAGTTTTCTAGAGGAGCAAAACAGATAGGATAGATAGATGATAGATAGATGATAGATAGATAGATAGATAGATAGATAGATAGATAGATAGATAGATAGATAGATAGATGATAGAATATTTATATCAACAATTTATATCTAATTTTATTGTATCCTATCATAATCTATGTATAATTTATTACAGTGGCTTACAGATTGTGGTCCAGCTCGTCCAACAATGGCTATCTCCTAAAGGAAAGGCCAAGACTCTGGCAGCTAAGGCTAGATGTCTCAGTCGCTCTTCAGTCTATGTTGGAATCCCAAAGGAGTAGGTTCTCTACCACCCAAAGAATGCTTCAGTAGCAGGAAGTTAAACTTGCCAGGGAGAGTGAAGGTAAGCAAACCAAAAGCAAATCTCCCTGCCTCCACATTCTTATCTGTGGGCTGCCACCAGAAGGTGCAGCCCAGATTTAGGGTGGGTTTTCCCATCTCAAATGATCCAATAATGAAAATTCTTAACATTCATGCCCTATTGCTTGGACTTTAGTTCATTCCAGATGTAGTCAAGTTGATATCCAAGATCAGCCATCACAGCTCCCCAAACCAATATCTTTCAAAAGTTCCAGTCTACCACCGATGTTATGTGTGCAAAAGTATTCAAGGATGGTAGGAAGCAATTTTCCTCATAGATAAGACGAATCATGACAGCAGACTGTGTGGACCACTATTTGTGAAGTGAGAGACAATGGCCTCCATGGTACTTAATGTAAGATATACATAGTAATACACAATAATTTGCCATATACAAGATAATCGATAAAGGGCCAACAGCAAGTCATGATTCGAAAGACTGAAGACAACTAGCATGTTCTAAGCCACAATAAGAAACCTACAATAAGTTCCCCCATCTTCATGCTCAGTACAAAGCCGCCGGCGCACCTCCATGGCCTTCATCTCTACTCACCAGCTGGAGTCCCAGACTTCTTTTAGAATACCAATTCTTAACCAGTCCAGAGAATTCCTTGGACTGTAATTAAGTGTCTACTACTTGGTAGGTCTTTGGACTGAGTTCCTTAAGACATCATAAATAAAGAGATAGGGAGTTGTCACATCTACGTGTCTGAGAGTTGACATGCCTGGGGGAGCCAGAGAATGAAGAAAAAAACAGACAGACATTCAGAAAAGCTGGAATCAGATGGGATGCGCTCAGTCAGATGAAGCGTTGCCGTGGCAACCCAGAACCGTGGCTTGTTATGGGGGGATGGGATGTTGTAACTAGTTTGGGTAGAAGGCCTTGTTATGGGAATAGTCTTAGACTGCAGTCACAGGAGTGGAGGAAGCTGTGATTGCTAATTTGGGCACACCCTGTCAACATTCACACTCAGATCAGTGAAAGACTTGGCCATCCCTCCAAACCTCAGCCATAGAAGACTTTGCACTCTTGTGGGTCTGAAGCAGTGATCCTCTTGATATGACTGTGACCATGTCAACAATACACATTTCCTCAGGACTTCACCTACTCCCTACAAATTCACTCAAGGCTTCCTCGGTTCCCCACAAAAGGTCACGTACATGATGGCCACCTCTGTAGTGAGCCGGACAGGATCGCCATTACAAGATGGTGCCACATCCTGTCTTGTTGGTTATAAACAACCCCATATTTGGCTATGCCTTTGAGAGTTGCATGTCCCCCGCTTCCCGCATGTGCGGTGGATAAGGGTCCCTAGGCCTATCCCGAAGTAGTCTGGTGTCAGCTGATGGTGGCAGCCAATCACAGGGCGACCCGTGTGCCAATTCCCTATATAAGCAGCTGCCTTAGTGTTTCTCGCCCCTCTCGCAGCTCTCTCTCTCTTTCTTCCTGCCCTCCCTCGCTTTCTGCCCCTTGCTTCCTCTCCCTCTCGCTTCTCCCCACTTCGCTTCATGTTCTCTCTCAACCAAGTGCACTCCAGTAAAGCGTGATCTGAGAAGAATCCTTGTGTGGTGGTGTTTCTTCCTCGCCGGTCGAGAAGCCCACCGCACACCTCCACATGCCCTCTCCTGTCCTCCCCTGCTGAATACTTTCTCTTCATCACTTACTGTTCCCCCAAGATGCAAAGTCACCCAGTTCTCCCTGACCCCACTACAACTACCAGCCACTGGCACATCTGCCTCTTCACGTCCTACCCCTTCCCCCACAGCAAAGGCAAGTCAGGGAGTCTCTCTGCTTCTCACCTCTGTGTCACAACCCCTTTGTCCATGAGTAGAAGGAGTTGGAGGACATCAGGGACCAGAGGCTTGGAAAGAAAGTCTCATCTCAGGGCAAGGAAACTTGGAGAGCAAAGTTTTGTCTATGATAAGAAGGGCAGGCTCACATCATATCTGAATTCTAATGTTATCCTGAACTGCTCAACAAGGCTCAACATGCCAAAATTCTTCACACAAAATGATTTTTTAAATCAGATTTTGCCCATTCTGGTTTCCTTCAGACCCCCCACAAAGTATCTCAGAAAGCACAATACATATCAAAATTGCAAAAAAAAAAAAAAATAGCATTCACGTGCTTTTCCCACAAGACCCTTAGGCTCCAAGCAAAACAAAAGACATAGTTAAATCTTATTCCCTGAAGGTGCACAAACACACCCGACTTATGGACACAGACAGAAAGGAAAGTCTTTCTAATTCTGACCTCATCTCAGCCCTGACAGAGACAAAATACCTGTCACAAAGTCCAAGTAAGATTTTTGCCCAAAATTCCCACTGAAGATTAGGAGAAGCTTCAGTAATCTCCTCGTGTGTGTGTGTGTGTGTGTGTGTGTGTGTGTGTGTGTGTGTGTGTGTGTGTGACATCACAGGGGGAAAAAAAAACAGGTTCATGGTCACTCCAGCCAGTCACAAAACCATATTACTTAAGCTGATTTCTCAACCTCTGACTTTTAACTCAAACGGGAGGCCAAAACCCTAATGCTGAAATGGAACCACAGGGAGAGCATACTACGTGCCATTACAGACAGCTGATCAACTTGACCTCAGGTCTAACCTGGGTTTTCTTTTGCAAATGCCACTCACTTTTGTTCTTACTAGTCTCCACACTGCACAGATGGATTAACTGAGGCTCTGAGAGCCAACCTGCAGCCTGGAGAGATGGTTCCACGATGAAAGGACTTGCTGTGCAAACAGAAGATCTGAGTTTGAATTTCATGCATCTATGTGAAACTGGGATGCCACATACACTAGTAACCTCTAATTTGGGGCGGGAGCAGAGACAGAAGTTTCCTTGAGACTTTGTCGCCATCCAGGCTATCCAATCAGTGAATTGTAGATCCAGTGTGAGGTTCTTTCTCAAAAATAAGATATAGAGTGAGGTATACAACATTGATCTCTAGCCTCTATGCATGCATATGCAGACATGTGCACCAGTACACACACATCAGACATACATAAACACAAACACAGACACACACACACATACACACACACACAAACACACACATTTTAATCTAATCTAAAAATAGAAATCTGTTACGGCGTAAATGAACAGCAGACAGAAATTATAACAAAATATTCAGCTTTAATACGGAAAGAACTTACAGAACCGAGGTTCCCGTGAACAGGAAAGCAAAAGGGAAGGCAGAGAGCACACCCGCAATATTTATTAGTAAAAAATAACCTTAGGGGACCCCGCCCTTCAAGCAAAGTGATTGGCTGGTCTTCCCCTACAGAAATCCTTTCTCAAAACATAAAATTTGAACACAGGTGTAGTGATTGATACCGTCAACCTGATAGACTCTAGACTCACCCTGGAGACACTCCTCTGAGCATACCTATGAGGGATTACTAATATAGATTTATTGATGTGGGAAGACTCACCCTAAATTTGGATGTGATCATTTTATGGGCTGAGATCCTGGGATGGATAAAAAGGAGAAAGCAAGTCGAGCAACACCATTCATCACTTTCTGCTTCCTCAGTACAGATAGATGCAATGTGACCTGATGCCTCAAACTTCTGCCACCCAGACTTCATTGCTGTGGTGTTTAGATGAAAATGGACCCCCTGGGCTCATAGGGAATGACGCTATTAGGAGGTGTGGCCTTGTTGGAGGAGGTGTGTCACTGGGGGTGGGCTTTGAGGTCTCAGATGCTCAAGCCAGGCCCAGTGTCGTCCTCCCTTCCTGCTGTCTGTTGATCCAGATGTAGAACTCTCAGCTACCTCTCTAGCACCATGTCTGCCTGTGCACTGCCATGCTTGCTGGCATGATGAACATGGACTAAACCTCTGAAACCATAAGCCAGCCCATTAAATATTTTCTTTCGTAAGAGTTGCCGTGGTCGTGGTGTCTCTTCACAACAATAGAAATTCCATCCAACTAAGACAATAATCTTGCTGGAGTGTGCTCTAAAACTGTGAGCCAAACCAACCCCTTCCTTCCTTAGGTTGTTTCTGCAGATATTTGCCACAGCCAGGAAACAAGAAAGGGACAGCAGTCCAGCCACAATTCCAATGAAGCCACTTTGACCTCGCAGCCATATTTTTCCCTTACTAACTTTTCAGGAAGCCAGAGAAGGCTGAGTAGATGAAATTCCTGAAATTTAAACACAAAATAGTTACTTAGCAAATGAGTTTCCAAAAACCTCAACTGAGGGGGTTGATTGGAGAGGTGATTCAGTGGATAAGAGCTCTTGTTTCTTTTTCAGAGGACCTGAGTTCAGTTTTCAGCACCCATGTCAGGTCTGTCAGTCCATCTCCAGGGGATTCCATCTCTGACCTCTGAAAGCACCCACACAACCACATTTGTGCACACACCCACGCGCGTGCACCCACACACTTACACATAATTAAAAATAACAAAAATAAAATCAACATAGAAGCCAAACAAAGGCACCAGTAGATATGCTAAGAAAGAAAGCCTGCAAAGCCTCAGCCCTGCACAAAGAACTTCAGACAGCTAGACATGCTGAGAGCAGTAGAAAAAGCCTTCCCCGGGTACAGCATATCAGCTGGGTATCAGATACCAAGAGGTCGGCTCCGAAGCCATATACATACAAGTAACATAGCAATCTACAGACTGAGCAAGTTGTACGTATATAGTTAGAAATGTGGGTGTGTATTCGTTTGCATATGTGTGTGGGCAAGCACACACATGTATGCACACATGCACATATGAATGTAACAACAATTAGAAAAAGGGTCAGGAATTTGGATGAGAGCGAGAAAGACACATGGGAGGGGTAGGAGGGAGAAAAAAGAAGAAGGGAAATGATATAATTATAATCTCAAAAAAATTAAAAAATACTTTTTAGAAAGAAAGAAAAGTTCAGACCCTCCCCCAAAAAAGAGCACTTAGAGATCCAGGACCCTCATATTAAAAGTGATCCCAAATGAAGCAGTGCTCCGACTTCCCAAACTTGCTGCACTGTTCATCAGTCGTGTAGAAGGATGATAGAGGAGCCCCCGTTAGAGTTTCAGTGTGCCTGCCCACCACAAGTGCTGTTTGAACACTTGCTCCCCAGCTGGTGGTGTTATTCGGGGAAGTTGCGGAGGGTGGGAGACAGTTAGGACTCAGTCAGCTTTTGGCCTGAGCTCACTACTGGCTAGTCGACCACGATGTGAATAAGCCATAAGCTCCCATGAACACCACTCAAGTCTCATTACCGTCCTATCACTGCCATAATAAACTGTGTTTCCTAAAACAGTAAGCCAAAGTATTTCCTCCCTTAAGTTGCTTTTACTAAGTGTCCTCTACCATGACACAGTGCCTATGAAGTAGGAACTGATTCCAATTGTGTAACTTCGGAGGAAGAGGTAATATGCCTACAGGTGACAGGAACATTTCAAATATCAAACAGCAATTCCTAAAGAAGGATGATAAACTGTTTTTTTAACTCAATAGATAAATAATCTCCTTTGATTCTTGGAGGCAAAAATGTAGAAAGCACCAATCAATTCAACTCTTACAAAGACTATTAAAAGATAAGATACTTTTGCAAAACTGCTATGGTACTCATACTTTGTAACATGTCAAATGAAGGCTTCAATATTCAATGGAGAAAGGTTTAAGACTTTCTACTACATTTTGGCTGGAAAACACATAGATAGATTTAAGGCCTGTGTTTATACATGGCGAAGGATTGTATGTGTGTTCCCCAACATGACTGAACAAATTTTTTACTCATGTTGCAGTTAGTTGAAATACATAAGATTTGTTCTGAGGGTTTTTTTTAATTAAGAACTACAAAATAGTAGACATATCTTCTGTTCTGGAAGACAAGAAAATCTCTCTTCTCAGGTTTCTTTCCCCTTTTCCTCCTAGAAACATTTTTGTCAGTTCTTAAACAAAGAGTTGGGAGAATACAAGAATAAAACCCAGTATCGTATCATTAGAGATAATCACAGCAAACATTTGGATGTATTTTCCAATTTGACTACATTAAATACAGTTTATTTTTTAAATTTAGTAGTTTTATTTTCTCATGGTTTTGTTGTCACTGACTTTTTGGTCCTTGAGAATTGGGGTATTTGTTTGTTTGCTTGCTTTTTTGGTTGGTTGGTTGGTTGGTTGGTTGGTTGGTTGGTTGGTTGGTTGGTTGGGGTTTTACGGGTTTTTTTTGTTTGTTTGTTTTGGTTTGCTTCCTTTTTTTGAAATATAGTCTCACTATACAGCCCAGGCTATCCTGGAACTTCCACTCTTCCTGCCTCGGCCTTCTAAGTGCTAAAATTGCAGGTATGTACCACATGCCTGTTGCTCTGAACCACTGAGCCATCTCTCCAGAGGAGAACACTCCTCCGTTGCTGGTGGGCGTGCAAACTTGCACAGCCACTTTGGAAATCAACATGGCAGTTTCTCACAAAATTGGGAATCGATCTACCTCAAGACCCAGCTATAGCAGTCCTGGGTGAATACCCAAAGGATGCTCCATCCTACCACATGGACTTTTGCTCGACTATGTTCACAGTAGCTTTATTCGTAATAGCCAGAACCTGGAAACACCCTAAATGCCCATCGCCTAAAGAATGGATAAAGAAGATATAGCACTTTTACACAATGGAGTGTTACTCACCTGTTTAAAATAATGAAATCATGAAGTTTGTCAGCAAATGAATGGAACTAGAAAAAATCATCCTGAGTGAGGTAACACAGGCCCAGAAAGACAAACATGGTATGTACTCATTTATAAGTAGACATTAGCCATAAAAAATAACCATGCTACCATCCACAGACCCAAAGAAGCTAAGTAACAAGGAAGCCTCAAGAGTGTACTGCGGTGTGCGGGGGATGGGGAGCACTGTAAAGACATCACAGGTGAATGGGAGGTCTAGATTAGGGGTGGACATGGGAAAAAAGTACTGAGAAAGACAACTGAAATCAGGGGCATCTCTGGGGCAAACCGGAAACCTAGTGCTATGGAAACTCCCAGGAATCTATGAGGGTGACCTTAGCTAAGACTCTTAGCAATGGGAGTAACTGAGCCTGAATGAGCCATCTCCTGTAACCAAGCAAGACTTCAAGTAAAGGGATTAGGACCCCAGCCCAGCCACATAACCTTTGACCTACAATTTAACCTGCCTACAAGATATGCTATGAACAAAGGTGGCACAGATATTATAGGAGTGGACAACCAATAGCTGGTCCAAATTGAGACCCATACTAGAGGGAACCCACCCCTGACAATGCCCAGAAGGGCAGGACCCAGAGACTGGACAGTCCA
>NC_022029.1:37114625-37140020 GCF_000317375.1 Microtus ochrogaster
CACAGATTATTAGAGATGGGTTGATCGGGATATGAGAATTAGCCTGTAAGGGCTAGAGCTAAAAGACCAAGCAGTGTTTAAAAGAATACAATTTGTGTGTTGTTATTTCTGGTGTAAAGCTAGCTGTGAGGGAGCCGGGCGGGATGAAAAGCAAGCCCGCAGCTCCCACAGCAGGAAAACACACAGTGTCAACTGACCTGACTCGTGGGAACTCATGGAGATTGAACCACCAACCAGAGAGCTTGCACAGGCCTAACCTAGGCCCTCTGCACATGTGGTGCAATAGTGTGGCCTGATCTTCTTGTGGGACTCCTACAGAGGGAGAAGGAGTTGTCTCTAACTCTGTAGCCTGCTCTTCAGACTCTTTCCTCCTGCTCCATAGCCTCTTTCAGCCTTAATAGGAGAAAAGGTGCCTACTCTTGCTGCAACTTGACACCCCATGGCTGGCTGGTAAACATGGAAGAGCTGCACTTTTCTGAAGGGAAGGAAAAGGGGGTGATGGGGAGGCAGTTGGTGGGGAAGGACTGGGAGGAGAAGAGGGAAGGAGGGGAAAGTATGATCAGGTTGGGAAAAATTAACTTAATTGATTAATTAATAAAACTATTAACAAAAGTAAAATAACAATATCTGAAATAATTTTCTAGTTTTCTTTCCACTTTTGTTCAATTAATACTTTATAAAAATTCAGACAATTTAAAAATAAATGGAATAAGAAGAAAGTTATTTCTTTGTCATTTGTTTAATCTCATTGTTGTCCTTGAACCACTACTTCAGTTTTGAGCAGAATTCATTTTTTCAGTATTGCTTCCATTAAATTTTGGATTTAACAATCTTATTTTCAGCTTTCAAAAACACTTGTCTTATTCTCTGAATGATTCACAGAACTTAGGAATTACTATAGTTAAAGTTTTATTATAGCAAAGAAGACAAATTAGAGGCAGCCAAAGGAAGAGATACATAAGCTAACCCTGGACAGGTTCCCACAGTGAGGCTTCCGTCATCCTCAGGGACGCATTAGCGTCTTGGCACTAAAGAGTGACATTTGAAGAGTATTGTCAACCAGGGACTCTCAGACTCACTCAGTGTCCAGGGTTTTTATTGAGGTTTCATTGCATAGGCATGATTGATTGAATTATTGTCCATGTGACTCAATGTCTAGCCCTCTCACTCCCAAGGATTGGAATGAGTTGGAAGTTGGGTTAGTATCAAGTGGCTCAAAGCCCAACTCTCTAACCGTGTGGTTGATCTGTTTGGTGTGGCCAGATACATCCTAAATTACCTCATTAGCATATATGACTAGCCCCCATTTTAAACTATCTCATTAGCATATATGGCCAATCCCCCCCCCAACTTATCTCATTAGCATACATGGCCACATGTGGCCAGAGGAGTCTGCAAGAGACTATAACAGCCATGTCTACCACTTGGGAAATTCCTAGGATTTAAAGGTTGCCTCCTAGTAACTAGGGATGAAATGTAGCCAAACACTTTATGGCACATATAAATTAAATGTTATATCAGTACATTACAAAAATTGTACACATTAGATTATTTTATTATAATCTTTAATATTTGTGCTCCATGAAATCATCCATCTCTTTTATTTAACAAGGAACATAAAATGTTTAATTTATTTTAGACTAACTGTAAGACATAAAGTACACCCTCTCAACAAATGAACTTTTAAATAACTTATATTATATTTGAATAGGGTCCAAGTAATCCTTGTATTTTATATTTAAAAAGTTAAAGAAGTGATCCTCAAGATGGCACAGCAGTTAAGAGCACTGGCTGCTCTTCCAGAGGACACAAGTTCAATTCCTAGCACCCATGTGGCAGCTCACAACGCTCTGTAATTCCAGTCCCAGGGGATCTGACACCCTTACACAGACTTGAATGCAGACAAAATATCAATACACATAAAATAAAAATTAAAACAACAACAAAAATTTTTTAAAAATTACTGTTATGCTTTTTATTTTAAGAGATATAACAAGGAGGAAGGGTTTTTCCTGGTGTTTGGAAATGCTTCTCTACAAATAATCCATTTCAGGGTCACTACTCATTATATATCCAAATATATGAAAAGTTAGTTGCTTAGAATCATCGATATATTTCCTTTTTTGACACTGGAGTTAAACAAATACTTGGGTGTCTATTATACTGTTGGCAACAACACTGACTCATGAGTATAATAAACTGTCCCAACACAACACTCCACCATGACAATAGCAACAGTGTAACTGGGGTATTATTTAAAGGCTCATCACACAGACCCTTTCCTTTGTTCTTCATAAGTTAAATGATTACCATCTACACTCTGATGATGCCTTCTTGCTCTTGCTCCTAGAGATTTGTTTATTAATCAACTTTATTTACACACAATTTGAGAACTACAAACTTGAAGTGCGTTATGTCGGATACCAGCATAGTCCACATGAGCCTTGGTGTTCGGCTGTTTCCGTGATATATCTCACTCTGTCAACATAGTTTCAAGCAATGTACAACTTTTTGTCCCGGTGGCTTTTCTTTTAGTCATATGGTGCTGAAACTTGACTTTCCAACCTTTCTGAGTATTTCTTCCTCTTTGTTGCAGTCTTTAGTGCAGAGACATTGCAAATATGCACTTAGCTTTTACAGTGTCAAAGGCACTGATCTGGGGACTCCAGCATTGCTGGCACGGGGAGAGGCTATGAATTTTAGCACTGGCAATAACGACAAAGACAAATACATGAACGTGCACACGTCGGAAAACAAACGAGAGAGATTTAAAGAAAATTTAACAGGACATTTGAAGCCTCAGCAAACGTGAAAAAAGCCAGCTGCAAGCTCTCAAGAGGACAAATTCAGTTGGTGTTGCAAGCATCTATTCCTATTTCACTCCATTGTCACAGCTGTGAACCCATCAGCTCCATCGGTTTACTGGGTTCAGGAACCTTTCACTAGTCAAATATTTTTGTTTTACAACTGCTTGATAAAGCTAGGCAAATAAATTTCTCATGAAATTTCTCTGGGCTAGAAATTCTAAAGAAACAAGGAAAAAGATCAAAAGCCCATTTTTACTCTTGAACTAAAGTCGCAGAGAACCGTAAATCAGTCATGGCTCTCCCCCTGAAACCCGTCAGTGAAAGGCAGAGCTAAGTTAATGGCTCGCATTTTTACGGCTCTGTTAAAAATAGAATCCAAATATTTTCTCCTAAAAGGTTTGTCTAAATGGAATAGCTGATTAGTTGAAAGAAATGTTTTCTAATTCATTTTCTTGCTAATATGCAGGATGAATCGATGGCCAGGGTGTGAATAGCATTCTTTAAATGTCTTACAGGTTTCTGACTCTGGATGGGAAACAAAATGATTCCACCATCTTTGACGGCCCTAGTTAAGACTCACAACTTTCTGGGCCTCACAGGTCATTAAGCCCACAGTTAGCTCACCTTTCATTCAATTCTAACACTGTTTTTCTCTCATCCATGTCTCTTGATACCGTTTGGACGCTTACTGGTCAACTGTAGTTTACTATAAAGAATGGGTAGAAACAAACTGATGGGCTCTCTACGACTCTTAAACAATCATGGGTTACCTGTTACATGGAGAGGCAACTTGTTTGTCCCAACCGCCTGGCTAGTTTAATACCCGAAATAACCACACAGAAATTGTATTAATCAAAACACCGCTTGGCCATTAGCTCTAAATTCTTATTGGCTAACTCTTACATATTTATTTCACCCATTTCCATTAACCTGTGTATTGTCGCATGCCAGTGGCTTACCAGAGATTCTAACCACCATCCATCTCAGACAGAGGATCCATGGCTTCTCTCACTCTGCTTTCTTCCTCCCAGCATTCAGTTCTGTTTTCTCTGCCTACCTAAGTTCTGCCCTATCAGCTAGGCAAAGGCAGGTTCTTTATTCATTAACCAATGAAAGCAACACACAAACAGAAGGAACTCCTACACCAATTAGCTGATACATTTTATCATCGAGTCAAAAGAAACTTGAGTACAGTTGTATTCTGTTTGAAAGTAGCAAGACCTGTCAGTATAACACCCAACAAATGTCTCAGCAGGTCTCTGTCCAAGAGCAAGGAAGCTCTGATCCTACTGGCCATTGCCGGTGACCTCAAAGGGTGCAAACATACCTCCAACACATAAATAGAGACCTGCCAAGAGGATAGAGCTCAAAGGACTGCCCCCTAATAAATTCAACATTCTTTCCTTTAGCTCAGTGCCACAAAACAGCCTTCAGATCTCTTATTTGGGGTCCTGAGTATAACTTCCTAGTCTTAATGCAGACTCTAAGGAAGAAAAAGTAAAGCTTGCCAACATTTCTATAATACTTAATATGGATTCTCAATTTGACAAATCTAGAGATATCTAGGAGACACCCTCTTAGGGGTAGCTATGAGGGCATTTCTAGGTTAGACTAACTAAGGAGGGGAGACTCACACTACTTGGGGATGATACTGTCCTGGATGTCGTGGTCCCAAATTCAATAAGAGGAGAAGGTGAGCTACGAGTTCACGTGCTTAAATCTCAGGAAATTCAATGGTCTTATTGCTTTATACAAATCTACCATCATCCTGCTCCCAGGAAAGGTCTTCTTCTCCATTACAGAATGTGCATAGCCTCAAGTGCAAACCCCCTTGGGAGAACAAGCATAGAAAATGCAGCCATCCCACATGTGAGACCCAAGATTGAAATTCTAATCCCTGAAAAGGAACTCTCTATAGACCCTAACAGTACTAATACCTCAGAGGAGCAAAGAAGAGGGGGATAAATTATAAAACTTAATTCCTTCTCAGTGCCATGTCTAATCACTATTTTCAGATGTTATGGCTCTGGAGGAATTCCCAACTGAGAACATGTAGAATCCTTTAATCAATGGGAGATCCCACTCAACATATGAGTTGACTGTCCTTTATGAATCACAGGTGAATATGCGCGTACACACACACACACACCCGGCCACCTCTATGCCTAGGATTCACCAAAAAGTCATCTTTAATTCACCTCTCTTGGTTTCAGTTTCCTCCCCCAAAGAGCACGGTTCTACTTGGAAAGATGTCTGATGTCCTACTCTGCTCTGGCATTCTGGACTGAAGCAGCCATCCTTTCAGACCGGCAGGAAAACTCCTCTGTGTGTCCCCCACTCGCAGTCTTCCACGCTGGAGTGGAGCCTCTGAACAGTGCTGTGGTCCCTCCTCGATTTGTACTCACCATCCTGCTGATCCTAAGTCCGTGGCAGTAAATATTTCCTATCTCTGTCAATGCCTAGTTTATCTTTAGTTCAGGCCCAGCCCTTGAGCTCCAGGCTTGTGCAAAATAGCCAGCTCCACTCATATATCTAATAGACCTCCCATACTTTAATATCCTAAACATACCCTGGTATCCTCCCTTTAACTGTCTCAACCTCAGTGAAACCCAATTTCACCTTTCCCTCTCTTTCTCTATTACCTTACGTCCTGTCTCTCATAAAATCCCACTGGTGCTACTTTCAGTGTGTATGTAGCATCCTTCCTTCCAAGGCCACTTGCCTTTATCCGACCACCATATTCTGCCATCCCAGCTGTTATTTTGTCTTCTGACTCCTGCCCTTTTCACCCTGGAGCCGTCTCTCAGCAAAGCAACCAGACTTGTCCTCTTAAATGAAAGTCAGATCATGTCTCCTACACTTACGGACCTTATGGTTGCATGAGTTTCTCCCTTGACGCCTCTCACACCTCCTTCAGAGGAAAGGGGTGGTCTGTCTAACCTTCAGTCACCCCGCCACTTCTTTCCTCACCTTCATCTCCTCCCTCACCGTGTCCTACAGGACCTTCCTGGATGCTCTGGGAACACACTAAGCATGCTAGGCCTCAGGGACTTTACGCTCAGCCTATGGCCTTAAACAGCCTTCCCTCAAGAGCCACAGCCCTCACTCAGTCATCCACGTCAGACACTCCGGAAAATTGTGGGCCAGTGAGTTGCACAGCTTACCCTGCAAACCTGACAACCTGAGTTTGATCCCCAGGTTAAAGCTGGGTGTGATGGTGCAATGGTAATTCCAAAACCCATATGACGGGATCCAACACAGAGACAAGAAGCTCAACAGAAGCTGGCAGTTCAGATCACATGCGCACATACAGGAGCAGACCCTGCCTCAATAAGGTGTCACGAGAGACCCAGCTCCCAAAAGTTGCCCTGCACTCACACATACTGATCACACACAGACACACACATACACACACACACACACACACACACACACCACAGAACACACACAAAATAACAATTTTTAGATAAAAAAATTACATCTCCTAGCTCCTAGAAATCCTCTTATCTCCTTGCTCTTAATTTTCTTCAGCATGCATAACCATTTAATATACTATAAGTACTTATTTATTTACAAAGTGCCCCCCTTAGCTACGGGTTTGCTCTCCATAAATCTTAATTATCTAAATCAGCCACAGACCAAAAATATTAAATGGAAAATTTCAGAAATAAATACTCATAAGTTTTACATTGCGCGCTGGCTTGAATAGTGCGGCAAAGGCTCATATCATCCTTTCTGCGCCCCCCCCCCGGGACATGAATTATTGTCCACTGTGTCTATGCTGTCATGTCCTCAGAACGTGTCCATTCATCTCCAACCTGTCGTCTCAGTTCTCGGATCAAGTGGTCACAGTACTGCAGCTGTAGGCAAGAAGCCCTGGTTTCATTCAATCGCAGCCACAGTGTACGACAATAGAAGTGATGGTAACTCAGATATTCTGATGAAAAGCTAGATAGGTACAGTACAATAAGAAAGGGAGTGAGAAGAGCTGAGGAGAGGAAGAAACCACACTCATTTGACTTTTATTATAATATATTGTTAGGGCTGTTCTACTTCCGTATTGCTATTGTTACTGTCTTGTGACTAATTTATAAATTAAACTTATATCACCAGTATGTTTGTATAGGAAAAGCACAGTATGCACTATGTGCAAGACTTGATGCTATTTACCTGTGATTTTAGGTGTTTTGCTACAGAGGTCTTTGCTTGCATCCCCTATGGAGAATAGAGACCTATTGTGATTATTTGTTTATCTTTCTCTCTGTCTCTCTGTCTCTTTGACTCTCTGTCTGTCTGTCTCATGCACGTGCACACACACACATGTAAATTCTAGATGACTTGTTTGTTCATTGTTATAGCCCCAGTGCCTAGATTTGTAACTAGGCACATAGTAATCACCTAATACTTGCCTGATGAATAAACCAATGAATTATCTCAGTTGAGATCAGACTTGTGAGTTATTGACAAGAACTTGAAAGGAAACTGATCACAATATGTTTGTCCAGTGTACACTATTAGCATCTTCCTTGCACACCCGTGTGACTATCAGCTACGTGCATGGTGATAGATTACATATATTTGGGCTCCCCAGGAGATGGTTGCTGTAAACTTGAAAGGAAAAGTTGCATTTATTCTGCGGAATCCAGGAGGTCCAATGTCTTTGAGACACCAAAGGTTTATGGGAGTACATTTGAGCTTCTCTGGGATAAATGAATAAACCAATCTGTAGCAATTTGGGAATTCTATAAGTCAAGTCCTCTTAGCATCCTGAGGACCCAATC
Source organism: Microtus ochrogaster (assembly GCF_000317375.1). Taxonomy (NCBI): domain Eukaryota; kingdom Metazoa; phylum Chordata; class Mammalia; order Rodentia; family Cricetidae; genus Microtus; species Microtus ochrogaster. Next base: position 37,122,214 of record NC_022029.1, read on the forward strand.
TATCATCATCATAACTGGCTCAAAACAAAGACTCAGGAGTCAGAATTCTTTGAGCTTGAATCCATCAGTAATTGAGCGCCTTCCTTGTCCATGCCTCTCCAAGACCAGAGGTAGCCAAGGAGGATGCGAATTTGTTCTCACATGCAGATTTGATTTCCTCATTGAACCATCTTCACACAGTGAATAGACACTGACAGGATATTGGCTAAGATTAAGACTCAACCACTGAGACGGGGTATTACAGTGTGTTCTAGAGGAAATGTTACCCCCAGCCTTATGTGTTGTCTGAGAAGTCTGGATGGGATGTGTGCCTTAAGCAGAGTTTATGACCTGGTCCCCACTTGTGGCCCAGCTCTCTGTCTGTGTAGTCATCATCTCCTTCATAACAAGAACTACATTGACTGTTCACCCTTTCTTCTCCAGTACCTGATCCAGATCCCAGAGCTCCGCTCAGAAAGTCAGTTGCTTGTCACTCTCCTTCAGACAGCTCTTGGAGGAGTTCCCATTCCCTTTTTGAAACTGGATAATAGTCGTGTGAATTCTATTTGTGTGTGTGCTTTGTGAGTAAGTTGTGATTAGTAGATTCTTTTGCATTAATGGAGGAAGAAGGAAGCTATTACCCTGCCTTTTCTCCCACAAGTTCCCTGATAGCATAGTGCACAGTCCAGTACAGGTTTTCCCTGGTATATGTCAAACAAAATTCCCCAGGCAGCCCAAGTCCTTTGAGAGAGAGAGAGAGAGAGAGAGAGAGAGAGAGAGAGAGAGAGAGAGAGAAATTAATCATAAAGACAAAGTATTAAAAACACAGCACCATAGTGCTTAAGTAGGAGTTTTAAAGTTACAAAGTTTGAAAGTTACAAGAAACTGTTGAGCAACTGAGTCTTGGGGACATGCACAGTGTCAAAAGTCAGCCTGTGACAATAGACTGGGTTCCAAATCTTGGCCCTTAGTGTCCCAGACCAAGTGATTCAACCTCCCCGAGTCTCAGTGTCTTTTATCCCTGAGGTGGAAATAAAAATGGTGCCTACAGTCATAGCTAGACCATGAACAAATGAAATAACACCAGTAATGAGCTTACTTAGCACGGTGCCGGTGTGCCATGAGAGCTCAGCAAGGCACGGCGGCCACTGCCATGGAGAGTCACCATCATTAATCAAGCCTTCCTGCGGCTACCATTCAGTCTCTGACCCAGGAACTATCTGTCTAACCAGGAACTATCGCCGTCTTCCGTGCCACGGCACAGCCTCCTCTTTAAGGGTATCTGTCTGTTAACCTTGTGCCTTCATTGACCCCAAGCAAATTCTAGATCCTTGTTTCCTCTCTCCTGACTTTAAGGGAGGGCACTTTTCTCTCCAGGGCAATCTGACTGACATTTCTCTCCTTTTATTCTGCCTGAAATTCAGCTGTGGGCCAGACTTGTTAGCTCTGCTCTAGGGCCAGGGATTCTTGCTCAGTTTAACCTCAAGATTTTCTCTCACTTTTTAAAAAAGTAAATAATCTTTGTTTGGGGGTCAAATGGCTCTAAGGAGAACTTAAGTAGGAAGCATGGAGAATCTCCACACTTCCTCTGAACCCCCTTTTCAGCTTCTCCATTGTTCACTTCTTCTACTGTTGGAGGGCACCTGCGGTGGCTGATATGCCAATATTAACATATCGTTTCTGTTAAAGCTGTTTTGTTAACATCCCTTCAGGCCTGTTTTGGTCCATTCTTTTTGTGGATCCCCCTACTTCCTCACTGAACACCCCTTTCCTTTGATGGCCCTTCCTTCTATCATTCGCTTATACGCCATCCAAGTTCTTAAGCCTGTGCCTGGTCTCCTTACCAGCTCCAGTGTGCAATGTGTTCTCAAGGTCATCGCTATATTTTAAAACAATACAGTCTCCACATGTACATTTAACACAACACTCCCCTGGCTGGACTCTCTCTCTCTCTCTCTCTCTCTCTCCCTCTCTCTCCTTCTCTCTCCTTCTCTCTCCCTCTCTCTCCCTCTCTCTCAGCAATGTCCCATCAGTGCAACCCAACCAATACATGCTTCTGATCAAACCTAAGCAAGGGAAGAATTCATAAGGAAAGCAAGTTACACTGCCCTCCTCGCCCTGCCCTGAGAACTGACTGCTCACCTGACTCCCTGTCACTGCCACTCTTAGCCTAACACATCAGAAGGAACAGAAACTAAGGTCTTGTTGCTCCTACAGCCTCCCTTCTTTCCAATTAATTGGATTAGCCCATCAGTCGATAACAGAACATCTGCAAAATGGTCTAAGTGGGGAAAGAAAGCCCTATCGATGCAAGGTGACAATCAGCAGAAGGCAGCATTGCATTTTTTTCTGTTCTCCTGTCGCACATTTGATTGATACTCCAGGAGTCTCAGTCTAGAGTTGTCTTCCTAGCAACTGCCCAACCCTTACCCTTGCCATAACTTGGACTGGTCATCAATGCCAACAAAACTGGAAACCTACAAGCCTGCCAAGGTCATAACGTTAGGAAGCTGATATTCTGGGTATGGGTGTTATTTTACTAAAGAGTTTCCTATCCAATTTGCTGGCTATGAGTTTCAGGCCAATGACGCATTTGGGCTATATCAATACAAACCAGTTTGACTGGTTTTAGTAAAATATACGTGTATATAATCCAATCTGATAACTACATTTTGCATATTTACGTGACAGTGGAGATGAACTTTTCAGCCACCCACCAGTTGCTTTGACAAGGGTGTTTCAATATTTAAACTATCATTTTGTTTTTCTGATTCATAGGAGCTGAGTTTGAAGAAAGAATCTCTGGCACAATTCTTTAAATAGCATTTTCAAATCACAGAGGGGATTTACCATTTCCTCCCAAGCTAAAATGCCTCTAGGATGTATGTTTAACTGCATTCTCACCCCACCCCACACAAGCCCCGGTGGAGAAGTGGAGGCCAATTTTATCGTTGAATAAACTCTGGAATGCCCCAGGCAAGGTCGTTAACTTGTCTCCACTACAGACTACAGTCCAAATAGTCACCTCCCTTCTATGGGTTCCCACAGGGACCTGGGTTTGCTCTATACCCACCCCCTGGAATATGGGACAATTAGACCATTATATTTGCATGAAGAGCAAGCAGCCAGCTCAATTCAGTTGTGTACACAGAGACGAAAAAAAAAAACCAGTGGGGCCACCAAATATAGACTCCCGGGACAATTTATTTGTCTTGAAAGTGTTTAAGACACACAAGCAAGTCCCATCAGGCCATAAATGGTTGGCTTTGTATAGTTATTACCACACAAGTCTGGAGTGACTTCTACATACATGAAGTTTAAAGACCTTATCATGGATCACACCACCTAGGTGGCCTGACAGGAGCCTCACTCATTGTATCCATGGCAACCCAAGAGGCTAAAATCCCATCCAACACTCTCCTCCACATTGTGCCCTTAATGATTTAAATCTTCTTATTCAAAACTTACATTTGAAATTCCCATCCCCCCCCCCAATAAAATACTGGGATTAATAAAGCTCCCCCCCCCCCCAATAAAATACTGGGATTAATAAAGCTTCTGAAGCCTCTTCTCATCCGAATCTGACTGTTGGAAGAGATGGTTGCCTGAGGGGTTCACACAGAGAACTGTATTCTGGTTCTAGCTTTGCAGGCGCCTTGTGATGCACTATATTTTCACCAAAATAGTCGCACACACCTATTGGGTGTTGGAATTTAAAAAAAAAAAAGAGGTAAATGAGAGAAGGATGAAAAGCAAAAAGAGAGAAAAGAGAGAGGGAAGAAAGGAGAATTCATTTAGAACCTGAGTATTTATTCATCATTTATGTATGTCTTCTGCTGATGGGGAGGATTCCCTTCTCCCCCAAGATCTTTCTCCTGTCCATCAGGGAGCATATCTCTCTACCCATCATTCCTGAGGGCTCCACCTGACTTGTCTTGCCCCTCAGCCCCTCCAGATGAACATACTGTTCCTAACTGTTGTTGAGCGCTCCTGTGGACTGTGTTTTAACCTACAGCAAAGTGGGGCCTCCGCTGCTCTGTAGAACTCAGAAATTTCAAAGGCAGCTGCCCAGGGTGAGAAGGATGGAGTGGGGCGTGCACACGTAGAAAGGCCACCTGGGTGACACCTGTAAAGCTCTCTCAAGGACACAAACAGCAGATACATCGAATCCTGGACAGAGAGGGGGCAAAAAAAACCATCCAAGCAGAGGAATAAGATTGAAGGGGCAATTAACTTTCTATAGGGACAAAGTGATTCAGGATGGCAGCAAGGACCCAGATGCACCTGTCTCCCCAGATAAGACAGCTACAAAGCCAGGATAAGGTAAAGTATGTTCAGAGTGTTTCTGTTCAAGCCCCCATGATGCAGGCAACCTTCAGTGAACCTAGTGACTACAGATCAGGCAGAGGTGGGCACAGCCTCCAGGAGCCCAGTGGAGGTCGTATGTATGCTAGTAGCCTTCTGCTGCTTGTTCCGTGCTCAGACCTTCAGATTCAGTTCACCTCCTCCTCATTTCCCCTTGGCAGCTAGAAGATGCCATTCCTTCATGACAACAACGAAGAAGAAGAAATATCTGCTCTACACTTCTCCCCTGACCAGCTAAGACTCAGGACAGGTCATTGAACTGGTCTGACCTCTGCTCCATAGAGTCTTGTCTGTGAAGTTGAGGTAATAATCAGGAAGCAGTATAGTTAACTAAGTAGTTGACTCTGGAGTCAGAACTCCAGTCTTGAGCTTACATGGTAGCTCATCTACACCCTAGGTAGGCAAGCTTGGAGAAGGTTCTGAACCTCTCTATGCTTCAGCCTCTGCGGAGTAGGAATAAGAGTGTGTCCATGAACTGAGATGAAGGAGCAACCTATCACCCCACCACAGTGTTTGGTCCAAAGCAGAGCGCAGTAAAGGCATCCGTCAGCACTGCTATGGTTATCACCTTTGTCAACATGGTAAAACAGTGTTGACCTTCACCCTGAACTATCCTTAGCACGGGAGTCTGACTTTTTCATTCTCTCCAGGTTCTGCCAGGAGATAAAAAGGCAAAACTCCTTTCATCTCTTTGGGGAGTTTGGGGATAACATGTGTTGCCTTTAGTTCTCGATGGATTTAGAACAAAAGAAACATGTGAAGCTCAAGTAAATATGGGGGGAAACATCACCGAGCACAGATTGTTCTAAAGTCCTTGAAACTTGTGCATCTCCTAGTGGCGATCTCTCAAAATAACTAAAAGTTCATGATTAAGAGTAAAGGGAGAACCGGAGGAGTCATTCAGAAGCGGTCTGGGTGCAGCACTCCAAAACAGCTCCCTGCGGAGAGTAAGCTCATGTCTTCCTGGGAAAAGCTCTTTTTCTTCTACCAAAGGTTGACAGGACAACCTTTGCAAGGGCTTATATTTTCCACACTTTCCCCTTTGCTGCATTCAGTCAAGCATGTCAGGTCATGACGTCAAACTCCCACCAATGAGATGACAGACAGTTGATGTGAGAGCCAGAGTTACTTTTTAAGTTTTAATTACTGTGCCTAAGAGAGCTGTGAAGCAAAAATGCTTCTGATCTGCAAGCCCCTTGCCCCAGACAGTCCCTGAAATGCTGGAGGCCATTGTTTATGGGAGATAACAAGCCACCTGTTTTCACTCCCTAAACAAGTTTGTTTGACCCATCTGCACCAGACGTGCTTGATCAGACGTGAATGAGAGGTATGTGGGCAGGAAGTACCTTGACCCTGATTGGATGTAGGCAGGAGGTGTGCAGGCAGGAAGTACATCAGGATATATATGCTTGCCCCTGATTGGATGTAGGCAGGAGGTATGCAGGCAGGAAGTACGTCAGGATGTATGATTGTCCCTGATTGGACCTCATGGGAAATGCAGTGAATTATGGGTTTTCCCTTTTTAAACTCCTGCAAAATGACATGGGGCTGTTTCTTGGGAACCCAGGTATAGACCTGCCAAGAGCCCATCCACTTGGTTAGTATTTAACTAAAATTTGCTTCAAATTTGGCTTTAAACTGTGGTTTTGGTCTTCTCTGACGGTGAGATTAACCTTACTACCTACATTATGGACAAAAGATAGCCTCCATCTTGACCCTGGTGTTTTTGTTAGCCAGTTTTGGGTTCTGCTACACCTTTTTGCAAAAAGAATCACCTAGCTGAGTTACTTTTATTTTGTTCATGTGTTCCTTTGTGTGACAGAAAGATTATTCTAGCATCCTTAAAGAATCATTAGGGAAATTGAGAGCAAATAAATTCTCACTCCAGTCTTTAGGTGCCAGGGACACATATTTTTTGTAGTCCTATATTAGTTCTGAACTATAACAAAATGTCTGAGTTGGCTTAGAGAGGGGGAAATTTTTATTTTAGCTCACATTTTTGGAGGCTTCAGTTGGTGACAAACTGGCCCCACTGCTGTGTACCTGTGACAACTCTATACACCAACATCCAAACAGCTGTCCATCCCATTGCTATGCATGAATAGAGGAAAAAGGAACCAGAGTCCCACAGTCTCATTAGAGTCCAAAGAATGGGCGTGTCTCCAGAATTCCAAAACTCCTGTTAAAGCTTTTAGAGTTCCCACTGCAGTCTGATGACAGCACTCTGGAAATCAAGCCTTTAGCACACGGGATCATTAGACAATAGCCAGGATCCAAACAAGAGCAGATCGCCAGCAAACCTAAAAGAAAATGTCATTACCAACTGTCTTGAGTGGCCTTTGCTATATCCTGCCCTAATCTGCCTTCTCCCCAGCCTCAGGAAGAGGAGGCAGCAGACAGGGCTGTTTCTATCCCATGTCTCTCCAGGATTCTTTAGCCTTTCAAGTGTGTCCACGAAGAATAAAAGCTGGCTAAAACAAATGAGGGTTGTGCAAAGAACATGAACTTTCGAATCAGACAGACCCCTGGAGGATTCTAGACTGTGCCACCCACTGGTTATGACCTTGCAAAATCCTTGAAGACAGATTCAACATCCACAATCCCCAAATCTAAGCCCCATAAATGCTCCAATTTGCGGGAGGGGGTACTTAAATGTTGCTTCAAATAAAAAATTCTACACTTGGCTTCAGATGATGTGGACACACTAAAGACATTGCAAAAATCCCCTCCCATGTATGCATATAAGGCATCTATGCAACAGAAATCATTTTGCATGCAGATTTCTGTCACCTTCCTAAGGTTTCTCCTGTGTATGCAAAAATTTCAAACTACGGGCGGAATTCATAATTCAAAGCCCTGCAGTCCCAAGCATTCTTGATAAGAGACACTCAGCCTGTGTTTGTCAGCCCCAGATCTCTCCTAAGTGGCCACATACTCACCTTGTAGATGCGGAATAGGCTCTCGTGGGTCTATCCGTCCTTCAGTTCCCTTCCACCCATGATCAGAGAGCCCTGGAAGCTGTTAATGCTGGGAGAGCTAAGAAGCTGGCCTTGATTATGGGAGCCCCCAGTTCATCCCCGTGCACTTAGGAGGGAGTGGCTATTACACAGAAGAATATAGTATCTTCAGGTTCCCCATGTCCTCCACACAGCACAGGATACCCTTGTTAAAGACAGCACCCTCGTGATTGCTTCAGGGAAAGCTGGCCCCACTCACACCTGTAATCCCAGAATTTGGGGAAATAAGGGAAGAGGACCCCTGTGAGTTTGAGGTCACAGAATGGGTCTGGGCCAGCCTAGACTACAGAGTGGGACCCTGTCCCAAAAACAAGATATGAGTGAGTGGTTGCATAAACCACTATAAATTCAAACAATTGAGTACCATGCCTCCATCAGCATGTTTAGAAAGAACTGTCAATGAAGTGAGCAGTGTTACAAAATCTGAAAAGCAAGGGTGCCATATACATACATTATGATCACAATGATGCCTACATTGCAAAGAAAGGATTTGGGATAAGAAATATCACAATTTTGTTGCTGTTGTTATTTCAAGACAGAGTTTCTCTGTGTTGCCCCGGCTGTCTGGAACTTGCTCTGTAGTCCAGGCTGGCCTGGAAATCAGAGACCTGCCTGTCTCTGCCTCCCAAGTGCTGGGATCAAAGCCATGCACCACCACACCTGACTAGAAATATCCCAGATTATGAGCCACGACTCTCTCTTAGTGGGTACTAAATATTTCTCATGGGGAGACGATTGCTACGTATTTTTAATTTTTAAGTTTTTCTCTACTAACAGCTGTGCTAGCCAAGTAGCCGTCAATGTTCCTAAATGTCTAAGAGAAGCTCAAAGGGAAGAAGGCTAAAGACATGGCTCAGGCAGTAAAGTGCCTGCATTCAAGCACAAAGAGTTCAGATCCCTAGAACCTACATAAAAAGCTGCATGTGGTAGTGGGTACCTGTGACCCAGCCTTAATCAGGGAAGTTCGGAGATGGGTGGATCCCTGAATCTCATTGCCCAGTCAGCCTAGATGAATAATTGAACTCCAGGTTCGGTGAGAGACCTATCTTAAATAACAAAAGGAGAGAGAGATCAAAGACAGATGCTCACTTTTAACCACAGGCTTTCACTTGCACACATACACTCACACACATACACAACACCGCACAAACACACGTATTAAAACAATAGAGGAAAGATTTATTTGGGGGGTAACATGGCTCCTTTGCTTGTGGGCCTGTGGTAAGGCAGGGCATCGTGGCAAAAAAATGCTTGGTGGGGCCAAGCTCTCCATTTCACGATGTCGTAGAAAGAGTAAGCAAAGAAGGGACCAGGGATATCCTTTTAGAGCACACCCCTACGAGCCTACGTCTTCCAACAAGGTCCACCTCCAGAAGTTTGTCGTACATCTCAGTAATATTATCAAGTTCCATCACAGGATTTATCAGCTGGTGTGATCAGAGCTCCCAGATAAGCTCACCCTCCAGAAACCTCCACCACAGTGAGAACAGCCTTCATCGCGAGTCTTTAGGGGACATTTCAAATCTAAATCACACCAGTGCTATATTCATTTCATAGACATTTGCTCATCTTTCTAATGCTTTGCTGAGCTAGCAGGACCAATGATTAAAACAAAAGAATGCCGAGATCTAGTGGCCATCTTAGAAGAAGTCACATCAATGACTTACTAAAGAGTAATGTGTGCCCAGAAAGCAGTCATGGTGATTCCGTGAGGAATTCAAATCACTATCTTTTGACACCAAGTTATAGAAACCTCATTGGTCAGTTTAGTGTCCCCTCACACTCTTTTTCTCTTTGTTTTCATCTAAATTATAAGAGACTTAAATGATGCCAACGCAGTGCTTGAAAGGCCAGAATGGTCCAGAGCAAGGATGGGAACCTGTTCTCAGCTGATCTCACAGCCCTGTTATCCCAGAGAGTGGGTCTGCTGGCTCCCCTCAACCACAAGGTTACCTGTGCTTTGCTAGTGCTTCTTCTCTCTCCCTCCCTCCCTCTCCCTCCCTCCCTCCTCCCCCCCCCCACACACACACCACGAGTACTCACAATACTCGATAAGGTACAATCGTATTTTTTTCTCTCTTGATTGCTTTCATTCAGATCCTGTTGAACCTGTTTGTCTATTGATACCTTGACATTTTTTACCTTCCCGGTTTCTTCAAGATATGAAAAAGTTTTTCTTCCAATGCAAAATTTCAACTCTTATGTTTAATAAGACTTATGTCTGATGTCTAAGACTTTCCTCCCCCACCCTGTCCCCAAGGTCTTAGCAAATCCTGGCCCCCCAAAACTTGGACTTTCTAGATTAAACCTCCCTCAATAGAGGGTTAGTCCTCCCCAGCTTTCCTCCCTTGCCCCCATGGTGCAGGGAGCAGAGGCAGGTGACTTTGCTCTGTTTCACTCTCCTGGCTCCCTTGGTTGGCTGCACCATCCTGAAAGCTGGTTTCTGCAACTCGCCTCCCTTATGGAACTCAAGCTCACCCCAAGTGAGAAGCTCTCCAGTGTATCATCTCTTACCCCTCCTTGACCATACACGGTGAATTTCTACTCTTGAAGCATGCTGTCCTGAAGGTAACCTTGCTGTTGGGTAAATCCCCATCCTTTGCCTACGGGAGAACCAGGAATCTTTGACCAGTAAAGACTAGGTACCTGTGCGGCCCTCGTACCTTATAGTCTCTCTTCATCACACAATCTCTTGACATTGTCCTTCTCCCCTCTCAAATAGAAGCCATAGGAAGGAAGGACACCAGTTTGCTGCCTTAGAGAGATCCAGCTGGGTAAGGTGATATTGATCTGGCCTTCTCATAGTTACTCCATGTCACCAGTGATTTTTAGGTGGCTCCTACAGAGCACGGATGGTTCATGTGGTTTGAGGCTGGGAGGAAAAAGCACCATGGGAGAAAATCCGGACTCCCATCCCAACACAAGCTTCATTCATTCAGGCTACCATCTCTACCTTGTAGACTTAAATCACCAATTGCCCATCTCCACATGACCGAGAAGGGCTGAGAGCTGACTCAAGCCCCCTCTGTCATACCTGGAATTAGTCACAGGGACCTCACCACCAACCTGGGTTTGTCTTAAGGCTAAGAACACAGGTTCCCTTCTGCCTCAGCTTCAGTAAGGCCACCCAGGAGTTCCATCTTGCTTCCTTTCAGAATTATCCAGTAGCTGCCATTCCCTGTTTTCCAGCTCTCATCTCCTCTTAGTTTATAAAATCTTTCTTCGGCTCTTAAGTGGGTAGGAAGAGAGAAGGACTTAGTAAAAATCTATTTCTGGTAGAGAACACTTTCCCAAATCTTTAATTCACTTCCAAAGTCTTCAGCATTTGAAACCAAAAGCCAACAATTGAAGCCAATAAATATCATCCAGGGATGGAATTCACACACAAACACACACACACATACACACTTTGGATCATAAGTTTAGTAACCATGGAAACAGGACTAACAATGTCAGGCTGAGGACCTGGAAAGATGCTTGACTAATCAGAGTTTGGCAGACCGTTATGACCATTTTAAAACTCCTTCAAAATATCAGTTAAGAGTTATTTTAGTACCTAAAAGCTACAGCCCATAAAAATAATATCTGAACAATTTAGCAAGGTGTCTCTGTCCCTTTCCACACAGCTGCACATCTCCTCGTAAGCCTTCCGTCATCCCTTCCATTGTCAATAATAACAAAAATAAATAAATAGATAAAAATCCTCCCACACAACCCACCTCAAAGGGCATAAGGGATTGGTTATTACAAGTCAAATGTGAGTGACTGTGATTAGGGAATTCAAAATATATACTACTAAGCTCCATGCTCCAGTGTGGAAACAGTTCCGTTGAGATGTTATAGCAACAGAACAAAGAAAGCCATGAATCAAACACCTAAAACATATTGGTGGAAACAGTAGGTAGGTAAGTTAAAGCAAAGCATAAAAATCTTCATTAATCAGTCTTTAATGGCACTTTTAGCCTGTTGGTTAGTGGGTCTAGCTATCTGTTCATACATCCCAAAGGATTTACCAAGTGGCCCCAAAGACATCATCTCCCACACAGAGGAGGTCAATAAATGACTATGAAAAGGGCAAAAGATGGCCTAAGATAATTTGGCTCAGGACTCTTAATATTCCAGCCTCTCCATAATGATTGGCGTTCTAATTAACCAATCAGCCTTGCAGAAAGTTCAATGGATGGTGCAGGTAGCTTCCTTCCAAGAACTGACATCCACACCAAGAAGCAAGCAATGTGCCAGCCTTTCTTTTCATCTGCAAGTGTCTGTGCATCCCAACACATTTCTCCATCTCCTGTGAGACCCACTGCTCCATCTCTGCTTTAGTTCTCACTTTCAACCTTTCCTTCCTCCTGTAGGCAGCACCAGCAACATCTTCCGCTTTCCCCATTCGGCTGTGAACTTTGCAAAGAGGAAGAGGTCTGATCCTCCTTCTCCCAGGACTCCAGCAGCTACACTCTAAGACGGGCTAACAGTTTTGTAAGTTTTAGCCTAAAGAGCAGCCAGGCCTTACAGAACACCATCAGAAGCTCTGTTGTATTATCTAACCTTTCATCTTCATTGAGAGTCATCAACGGCTTGTCTAATCCAATGTTCTGTGATGCAATAAAAATAGGAGAGATTCAACAATATTAGCTGTTTAATTCTCGTCGTTGCATTAGGTTTTTAAAATGCCCATAGGACAGAAGTGCCCTATTAATACATCCTTAGCTCTCACTTGCAGACTTGTCGCATTAATTTCTATATGTAAAATTTCTAAATCAGTTATATGAGCTGAGAAACACACAGATCTTAGATGGAATTTTACTAGTAAAAACATTATTAATGCAAGTGAATGGATCTTTGTTTCCTCAGAAACTAGGTCAGTTGGCCGCTAACACATATAAGGTGGAAAAAAAGAGGCAGAATTCAAAACTGACTCAGACCTCTCCTGAGTCACTTGCCTCTGGCAATAATATGTGTACGTGTGCCTGAGAGCCACAGTCCCCTTGAGGAGGAAACAGCTATATCCCCCCCCCCCCCGCCAGATGGCTAGGACAAAATCCAAACGAAGAAAACAACCAGGATTTAGGACATTCATCCCTGTTGCTCTGCCTAGAGTCCAGAGGATGTTTGCGAGAAAGGTCTCCTGGAATGAAATACTATAGTTCCCTGGCAATACTGACCTAGCATCAGCAAGCTCCTCTTCCCGCAGAAGGACACTGAGCCCTCCTGTTTGACAGTAAATACATTCAAGCTACACCCACACTTACACACACACACACACACACACACACACATGCACACATGTGCTTTTCTTAACATTTCACTCCCATCAAGCTTCCTTTTTACCAAAATTTTAAATTCTGTTCTGTCTCTCTGACTCCTCTTTCTCAATACTCAGAGCTAAGGTTTATATAAATCATTTATTTCCAGGGATGGCATTCAACTGAAATATTAACCCAGATGAATCTTGCATGGCCAAGACTGGCAGCATCCAGATAGAGCCAGTGCGGCTGTGCCGAGGGCTCCAATGAGCAGCAACCCCTCCCTACAGGATTTATCAGTGAAGAACCCAGCCTGAGTTCAGGATATGAGAGCCTCCTGTTTTCCACGTGCCCTAACAGTTCTTCCTCCCCGCCCCCACAAATCTTTTAGTTCTATTTTGACTTAGAAGACCAAAGGAAAATCATCTTTACTCCATTCTCCTGGCTTCCCCTTCCAGTCCTGTGGGGTCACTGATCATTCCCACCTCTCACCTAAGAAACCTCAGACTACACAACTGCAATGAGTTGAAGCATGTGTTCTGAAAATGACATCTCCTAACCCACAGACTTCCTAATGTAGTTTTGTCTGCAAGAGGTTGCACATGCGCAATGATGGGGCTAGACTGGAGGGGGATGGGTTTCTAAAAGAAGTGATGCCTTCTGAGCAAACAGAAACTGGGGTGCACAAGCAAGATGGCTCTAGAGCCAAAGCAAGAACTGGGGAGCTGCTGTAAGACACAGCACACGTGGCCTGCCGGAATCTGCTGTTCCTCCCACTTTCAGCCTCCAGCTCTGCACATGAATAGAATTCATTCACATTCCTCCATTAGCTTGAAAAATCTTTTCCAATTGAGCAAGACAAGCTTGACCTCCCTCCCTTCTTTGTCTTTCTTTCACAGCTAACTGCCCCCCCATCTCTCTTAGACTCCTTTGGGGCTTCGCCCCTCAACCTCCAACACTCCTCGGTATTCTGGCATGCAAGATGGAGCTAGCAGTAGGTTTAATGAGAAGTGTCCCCGTGGGTTAAGGTCTTTGAACACGTGGTCCCCAGTTGGGGGTACTATTTGGGGAGTCGTGGAACCTTTAGAAGTTAGATCCTTACAGAAGGATGCACAAGCATGTCCCTAGGCATGGTTTTGAGTTTACAGTCTCACCCTTGTCCAGTTCACTATCTCTGTTTTCTGCCCTTGGGTGAAAATGCTGTAGCTAATCTTAAGATCCAGTTGCCTGCTGCCCGCTGCCATGCATCCTTCTCCCCTTCTTGAATCACTAGTGAGCCTAAAGGTCAGAGTCCTGGCACACCTGCCCCTGCCCCTTGTGGGGGACCTGGCAGAGCACTTCACCCCAGGGTCACGCCTGTGTGTAGGGCAGGCAGTATTCTGTCCCTTTAAATGTGGAAACTTCACCTACTTCTACCTCTTCTTCCTATTCCTCTTCTCTCTCTCTCTCTCTCTCTCTCTCTCTCTCTCTCTCTCTGCCTCTCTCTTTTTTTCTCATCCACCTCTCCTGTCCTCAGAGGCCGGTTTCCCCCACTCCCACCCCACACAAACACACACACACACACACACACGCCATTTTCCATTCTCTCTCTCTCTCTCTCTCTCTCTCTCTCTCTCTCTCTCTCTCTCTCTCGTCTTGCAGGACAGGTTTTTCTATGGCTCTGGCTGTCCTGAAACTCACTCTTGTAGGCTGGCCTGGAACTCACAGAGATTTCCTTTCTCTTAATAAAACTTCCCACTTAAGCTCTGTCTGCCTGGCGTGCCTGTCTCTTGCTGGCAATGGGGCTCTTACCTACCAAAGTCTCTCTCTCCTGCACAGAGTCAAATCAATCAACTCTTCCAGAATTCACTTTTGGCAGTGGTGTTTCCTCACAACAACAAAAAGTGACTGATACAGACCCAAAAATGAAAATAGGGTTTTTTTTTTATTAAAATTCGACACCTTTGACAGCTCCGTGTGAGTCTCTTAGAAACTCGCTGCATCTTTCCTTGGGTTGCTTTACTTGAGGGAACAAGTCTTAACAAGGCAAACGCTGTAATTCCGCTGTAGATACGCAACACTAGCTGACATTTCTGGAGAAATTGAGCCCTATCTAACCTCTACTCATATTTCCCTCGGCACTTCAACTACAGCTTTTAGACATGTTCTAGACATAATTTCACAAAATTAAAATTTTTATCTAGTGGAGCTTTAACCATAGCTGGTTGAAGTAATATTAGACAATATTACTACTAAAATTCAGTTTGTGCACTTATTCACAGTCTGCCAGGCCTGAAATTTTAATCTGCACATATAACCTATCCCAATGATATCCAGATTAATTTATATACTCTCTTATCAGCAAAAAACAATGCAAGTTTTCACACTGTGTGTTTATAAAAATATGCAACTATATTGAACAGTCAAATATACCAAACTTAGAATTTTAATGAATGAAACTGAAACTAAATATAAATAATAGCTCTTTTGTTTTCATGAGGACCATTTTGAGACATTTTAGATTCCACTAGTTTATATAATATTGAGTTTATATAAAGGATAAAATGTTGAGTTGCTTCAGCAGTTAACCAGAATACATGGAATTATTAAAAAAAACTATGATAGTATGTAATATCATGTATGCAGACCAACAACGTAAAAGTGAAACTGGGGGAACCTGGACTAAAGGACATGGATAAAAAAGAGTAGACAGGTATGGGGGAATACCCTCAAAGTACGTAATAGATTTCTCTGTGAGTGTGTGTGTGTGTGTGTGTGTGTCCTTATGTAACCTATGTGCATTTATGCCCTAACAATAACATATGCATATAAAGATAATAGCTATTTAATGAAATGTCATGAAACTGGCTACAGGGAATCTTTTCAGGCCCTTAGCCCTATGACTCTTCTCTCACTAAATTAAACATTCTCCAGCCATCATCGCTTATGTTTGCTCCTCTCCAAATTACAGAAGTGGACAAAATAGAGATCTCACCAATGTCAGTTCAAAAAAAAAAAACTCAAATGACTAACTGTGCTGTCTATTATCATACCAAAGCACATGCTGGCCCCCATGTTCTCTATACCAAAGCACATGCTGGCCTCCACGTTCTCTATACCAAAGCACATGCTGGCCTCCCTGTTCTCTATACCAAAGCACATGCTGGCCTCCATGTTCTCTATACCAAAGCACATGCTGGCCTCCATGTTCTCTCGCATCACAGATACCTGTTAAAGAGTCCATGTTGGCACCATGGCTTTTCTCACCCTGACCCCAATCCTAAACTTTTCCAGCTCTTGGGTTTCCCTTCCCCCAGCTTCTCATTCCTATGCAACATTTCCATTTCAATCCTGAACTCTTGGTGCTCTCTTTTTGTCTTCCCCTATAGATCTTCCTCTCTAACCCTACCCTAGTTCCTCTCTCCTCTTTTGGGGTCCGGCCTCAGTGGGGTTCACACGTTCCAGGGTGGCAGCATGTGGATTAGAAATGTTAGCTAGGAGGGACAGAGATAAGAAAGAAAAGGATCAGAGACTCGGAGGAGACCTGGGCGGGCAATCCTGTGAATACTGAATTCACCCGCGTTTATTTTCCGTATGCTTATATACCTCAACCCAAAGGGGCGGGGCACGGCAAAAGACTGCTTTAACATGATACAAAGCAGAGACAGAGCAATTACCTCTTCAGTACCTGAAACATCAAGCAACTATATCCTGAGTTAAGCATTCTGTTGCTTAGGCAGGATGTGCAGCGACCACACCTTAGACCAAGCTTGTTGTAGGAAGCCACTCCCTGGGTCAAACCTACTGTCATATCCTTGAAGGCACAAGAATAGACTTGAATTCTCTGACTTTTGGGAAAATGGAGTGGATCCACCTCTGTGAGCCATCTTAATACCAAAACACCAAGTAACCACACCCTAGGTAGAGATATCTTGTTTGTAGCCACACCTTAAGTCAAACCTTGAAAGAGCCAAGAGTAGGATTAAACTTTCTGACCTTTGTCAAAGTGTAGTGGACTCACTTCTGTGGGCTTCTACATCCTCTCATGGTCCAATTTGATCTGCTGGTCATGTTCAGTGTACTATTTTTGTCCCTGCTCTGGACTCTTCTAGATGCCTCTGGCTGTACTCCCTCATATTTACAGTTTAAAAAAAAAAGGATTAAAAAAAAAAACCCTTCTCCTCAACCATACCTGGGAGTGGTCATGTCCTTACTTCACATAACCAACAGACCATACTTTCAACCAGAGATATGTAGAACACTATCAAACTTTAAATTTCAAGACCCCCTTTGGATTTTCCACAAACAGAAATAGTAGAAGTTAAAGACTGGAGGAAACACAGTATAGTGGGCAGAGTTATGGTGTTAGCCTAGCTCGAGACAGAAGAGTGAGTCAGTGTTGAGTCATTTCTTAATATACACGCACACAAACAGAGAGCTCACATAATTTGATATATGTCATACCTCCCTATGCAAATTTCATAAGGCCATTGCAATCTACACACGCATAGTGCGGCTGAGTCATTTCTTAGCTTACACACACAAATAGTGGCTTCATTTGTTTGGGATCTGTCATATAAACCTTGTGTGAATACCTCCGTGTCTAACTTTCAGCATTTACTATGGATCTTTTCCAGATATTAGTAAGACCTTTGATTAGGGACTCTCGTGATGACAGTTTACACGCTACGATTGTAGACCTTTATTGCAAGCTCTCGTTTACTAAGTGCTTGATAAGTACCTTCTAGACATTCTCTCACCCAAGCTCTCAGGTTTGTGTTTCCTCATCTGTGAACAGTAATTATGATAACTACCCCCACAGAATGGTTATTACCACCAAGTGGCTTACCTGGGATCCGGCAAGGAGAAATTGAGTATCAGAGACAAGGAGATCAAGCTCCTACAGATTTCACCACTCCTATACCATCAGGAACAAAGACATCCTTCTCCCCTTGAATATAGAAATGACATTAATTTGTCTTTTCAACAACTCAGTTATTTTCTCAAGTCTCTTCCATCTTGGCACATTAGATAGGACAGAAGGGCACTGAGCAATGATCTATTCTATCCCTATTCTTTCTCTCTTAAGATCCTCAATTGTGACTTCCTGGTCGGGGCCTAGGCGGTGGCAATTTCAAGTCCAGTCAATCCAGTGGTCTTCTTTGATGTCAGCATTGGTGGCCAGGAAGTTGGTCGCATGAAGATCGAGCTGTTTGCAGAC
>NC_022029.1:37140195-37142063 GCF_000317375.1 Microtus ochrogaster
GTCCATTTGCAGATGAAAATTTTAGACTTAGACACTCGGCTCCAGGCCTGCTTTCCATGGCAAACAGTGGTCCCAGTACAAACGGCTGCCAGTTCTTTATCACATGTTCTCAGTGTGATTGGCTGGATGGGAAGCACGTAGTGTTTGGAAAAATCATTGATGAACTTCTGGTGATGAGAAAAATTGAGAATGTTCCCACGGGCCCTAACAATAAGCCCAAACTGCCAGTGGTAATCTCCCAGTGTGGGGAAATGTAATCTAGACCAAGACTGAACCAGGTCTTCAGTGTTGGGTGACACTCCCCTTGAGTCTGACAAACTGGACTGACCTCTGCCTCCACAATGTGTGAACCAGGACCTGGAAGTCTCACAAATCAGAACCAAGATCTTGTCTAAATTTTGAACTGTAAATAAAGGATTTTTTTTAATGTTTTTTTTAAAAAGAAAGATCCTCAATTGTTCTTTATCGGGGTTGTGTAGATAAAAGTTTCTGTCCCACCCAGTCCCACAGCCATTCAGTCCCAAATAAACACAAAGAGGCTTATATTAATTATAAACTGCTTGGCCTATTGCTCAGGCTTATTACTGACTAGCTCTGATGACTTAAATTTACCCATAATTTTTGTCTATGTTTAGTCACATGGCATGGTACCTTTTCACAGCAAAGCATTCTCATTTTGCTTCATCTGCATCTGACTGGTGACTGACTCTCTGCCTTTCCTCTTCCCAGACATCCCAGACCTGGTTGCTCCACCTATACTTCCTGCCTGGCTACTGGCCAATCAGCATTTTATTAAACCAATATAAATGACAAATTTTTACAAGAGTACAAGAGTATTAGCCCACAGCATTTCTCCTTTTTTCTTTTCAAAACAAAAACCCTGAAATCTCTTTTGTTTAGCTTTTTTTCTGACCATTATCCATAGCAACTTGCTAGACAAAAACAAACATCCATAATCCATTTTGGGAGGAATATAAGCATTGTTTTCTAATTCCTGTTGTCTGGGGATGTTGGCAATTTTACCCAAAGAAAATATAAAATTATGGTCCAGTCCTTACTGGAGTGTTTTGTGAGGCTGGATCATCTCAGCCAGCAGCCTTGTAGTTTTCTGGATGCAGAACTCAGAAGAAACTCCAATAGAGGTTCTTAGAAACATTGGATCATCTGGGCTATTCATTCCCAATGGAGATATTTCAAGGGGTCTTTCTCAATCAAACCTTAGTTTTCATAACCAAGAATGAATCCATAGCCTCTCCTTTCCTGTGGAAACAAAAGCAAAACCTCTTCTCCAAAGTAACATGTATATTCTTTTATGTTTGAATGGAATGTTTTATAGATGTCTGTTAAGTCCATTTGAGTCATAACATCTGTTAGTTCCCTTATTTCTCTGTTAATTTTCTGTCCAGTAGTGAGAGTTGGGTGTTGAAGCCTCCCACTATTAGTATGTGGGGTCGATGTGTGATTTAAGCTTTAGTGGTGTTTCTTTTACACATGAGGGTGCCCTTGTATTTGGGGCATAAACGTTCAGTATTGAGATTTCCTCTTGATGGATTTTCCCTGTGACTAATATGAAATGTCCTTTGTCTCTTTTGATTGATTTTAGTTTTAAGTTTATTTTGTTAGATATTAGGATAGCTACACCAGCTTGCTTCTTAGGTCCATTTAATTGGGAAAATTTTTCCCAACCGTTAACTCTGAGGTGATATCTGTCTTTAAGAAACGTGTGTTTCTTTTATGCAGCAGAAGGATGGATTCTGTTTTCTTATCCAATCTGATAGCCTGTGTCTTTTTATAGGTGAGTTGGGTCCATTTATATTAAGGGATATTAATGACCAGTGATTGCTAGTTCCTGTTATTCTTAGCTTTTG
>NC_022029.1:37142461-37152694 GCF_000317375.1 Microtus ochrogaster
GTGTTTTGATTATTATATGGCAAGGGGACTTTTTTGTGATCCAGCCTATTTGGTGTTCTGCAAGCTTCTTGTATCTTCATATGCATGTCTTTCTTTAGGTTGGGAAAGTTTTCTTCCTTAATTTTGTTGTATGTATTTTCTGTGCTTCTAAGTTGGACTTCTCTTTTTTCTATTCCTGCTATTCTTACGTTTGGTTTTTTCTTAGGTTATCCATATTTCCTGGATATTTGGTGTTAAGCTTTTGTTAGATTTAGTGTTTTCTTTGACCCATCAGTCTATTTCCTCTATTGTATCTTTAACATTTGAGTTTTTTCTTCCGTTTTTTGTACTCTGCTGTTTATGCTTGCATTTGTGTTTCCTGATCATTTTCTCATATTTTTGATTTCCAGAATTCCCTCAGTTGTGTTTTCTTTATTGTCTCTATTTCAGCTTTCAAGCCTTGACTCATTTCTTTCACCTGTTTGATTGCTTTTTCTTGGTTTTCTTTAAGGGATTTGTTGATTTCTTCCAATTTTTTGTTTGTCTTTTCCTCCATTTCTTTGAGGGAGTCTTTCACTTTCTCTTTAAGGGCCTCAAACATTCTCCTAAAGTATTTTTAGGTCATTTTCTTCTGCTTCATCTGTATTGGGGTGTTCAAGTCTTGCTGTTGTAGGGCCACTATGTTTTGTTGGTGTTGTGTTGCTCTTTGTGGTGTTGAGTGTTTTCATACCTTGTCTACCCATTTTTTCCTCTGATTGGTGTAGTTGGGGCTGTGTTTCTGGTGATCAGTCTTCCAATGCCAGTGGATTCAAAACCCAGATGGTCATTCCTTATGGTGCAGTCAGGGCCATGGTTCCAGTCACCCTGGAGGTCACTTGGTGTTCCCAAAGGTCATTCAGCACTCCCATGGGTTGCTCTGCAAACTCAGAGGTCCTTAGTGCCTGCTCCCACAGAGGTTACTAGTGTGTGGCTGCTCCTGCTAAGGTTGCTGCCTCAGGCCTGCTCCGGTGGAGGCCACTGGCTTGGAAACAGAGGTCCCTGGCTTGGACCAGGTCCCACAGAGGTCTCTGACTCTGGCCTGTTCCCTTGGCAGT
The DNA here is from genome assembly GCF_000317375.1 of Microtus ochrogaster. Taxonomy (NCBI): domain Eukaryota; kingdom Metazoa; phylum Chordata; class Mammalia; order Rodentia; family Cricetidae; genus Microtus; species Microtus ochrogaster. Next base: position 37,143,535 of record NC_022029.1, read on the forward strand.
CTCTCCCTTGTACCTGGTCCTGTGGAGGTTGCTGCCTTGGGCCTGCTCTGGCAGAACTCACTGGCTCAGGCCTTGGAGGTTGCTGGCTCAGGCCTTCTCTGACAGAAGTTGCTAGCTTGGGCCTGTTCCCTTGGTGGTCGCTCCCTTGTAAGAATGAAATTCACTACTAATGCTTCGACCAAAGGGGTGATCCTGTCTCTGTGAGTCCTTAGACTGCTGCTTTGTTATGAAGCCTCAGACTGAATCCTCAGACTTCACTCAGCATTTCTATTCTTAATAAGTCTGTGGTGAGTAGTGACAGTTTGGCCACCAGAAGCCTCTAGAACCCAAGAGCTCATTCGGCAAATGTATCCCAACACCACTCTTCATCTAGGACTGAAAATTGTTTCCTACTCTGCTTTCCAGGAAATGAGCCCATTTACATTATTCCATTACAATATCAGTGGTTCTGCAAATAACGAAAACATTTACAATAAAGACACTAATGTAGGCTAGATTTCCTGTGCATAAAATTTAAGTCCACTCGCTATGAAATTTCTACAGAAAAACTGAAGTCCTCCAATTAAATTCCTTTATAAATCAAAGTCTTAAATAGTGAAATACAAAGATATTCCAGACTAAAACTTTATTCCCTATATATACTAAAAATACAAGCCAGGCAGTGTTGGCTCATGCCTTTATTCCCAGCACTCGGGAAGCAGAGACAGGGGGAATCCCTGTGAGTTTGAAGTCAGCCTGGTTTACAAGGGTTAGTTCTAGGACAGTTTCCAAAGCTACAGAGAAACCCTGTCTTGAGAAAAAAAAAATTTAAAAATGCAAAGGAGGCCTCCAAACCTTACTTTTATGGCAAATATTTATAGATATATGAATATTTAAATAGATATAAATATATAGTCTTTCTGGCAAATATAAACATATATATTTGCCAAATATAAATATATACATATACATTTGCTATATATTCACAAATACATGCATACATACACACACATATACATGTATTTGCTGTATATGTGCATTAAAAGTATATATGTGTATATATTTATACACATGTATACATATATATTTGCCTTCAGTGCATATATATTGTGTGTATGTATATATATATATATATTCAGACACAGATGTATTTATACCTTTTGTAAGTTAAGTGTCATAAAAGCATATCCAGAGAAAGTGCTGAAAATAATACATTAAGCATTTCTTCAAGTTCATAGCAGTTGAGCTGCCAAGAGAGTAACAAGATTTCTTCATGGTCTAAGGTATTTTTGGAAAAATGAAGAAAATCTATGAGACAGCTAAACTTTGAAGCCGACAGCTGCCCCTGGGCACACTGATCTATGGTCACTGAAGTGTGGTCTAAGAGAACTAATGGGCAGCAAAGTCAAAACTCTGAGGCAAGTAAGATGTGAGTCCTCCAAAAGTCAGACCCCTCAGAAGACTGTGTGAGCTGAGAAAATAGAACCCAGCCGGTCTCACAGCGATTATCCATAAGAAACAGAACTATCAGTTGTAGACAAAGGAGGAAAACACGTGTCTTCTGAGGATATATATCTAGAAACTGTTCAGAAAATTGAGTCTTCTGCTGGATTTTCGGCTACGAATATCACCAAAAAAGACCCTAAGTTGGAACTCTGGTTTTAACTAGTACCAGGTTGGTAATGTCACAAATCACACAGAGGGACCAAATCCAAACTCATTCTGGAGGACTGCTTTGACATGATCAAGACCTTAAAGAATCATGAGCTCATGTGTGAAATAAAATCACAAATAAATAAAAATAAAACCAAGGAAATATGACTGATACTCAATAGAAAAGGCACTGTGCAAATTTAAGTGTATATTAAGATAAATATTGGAGGTATCTGATATAAAATATAAATTACATTAAATGTGTTTATGGAGCAATCAAGTTTAAAATTGTAATAATGTAAAAATGTAGTGAGACTTAGAAATTAAAATTTCAGCTCTTAGAGACTTATCAGTAATCACAAGACTATTAAGCCAGGCATGATTATGTATGTCTGTAATCCCAGAATTCTGGAAGCTGAGAAGAAGATTAAAAAGCTCAGGGCTACCCCCAGGAAACACAGTGAGTTCAAAAAACAGTTTATCAGATCAAACACAAGCTCAAAAGAATAGGCATGCCCTAGAAAAACTGGAAAATGCATCCACAGCTAGCCACAGCAAGACAAAGAAATGTAAACTATAAAAGCCCAAGAGGTTTGGGGATAAGAAATAGATTATTGCCAATGAGAAGATCTGTGTGTCCAGCACTTGCTGCAGAAGCCTGACAACCTGAGTTTGATCCCTGGTGGAAGGAAAGAACAGACACCACAAAGCAATCCTGTGAGCTCCACACACATTTTATACACACCCCTACACTTGCATGTGCACACACATATCATACACACATATATACACACAATAATAACAAATATACATTTTTAATATTATAATTACCTCATTTCCTTCTTCCCTTTCTCTCTCCAAACTCTTCCATATCTATCTCTGATCTCTTTCAAATCCATAGCCCTTTTTCTTTAAATGTTGTTTCATGTATATTACTAAATGCATAAATACAACCTGCTCAGTCCTTTTATTTGTATGAATATGTTTTCAGGGTTGGTTATTTTGTATCAGATAACCAATTGGTATGCGAAGACTCTTTCTTCTACTCTTAACATTCCTTAGTAGCCTACAGTTCTTCATGTAGGGTTGAGGCCTCCTGGGCTTCCTGTTCTCAAGCAGGTTAGCATGTCTGTCAGCATTGTCCTTATCCAGCTCATGTCTAGAAGTCATGTCAGTCATGACATTCCTAGGAGACACAATCTCGCAACAAACTCCCCGATCTCCTGAATCTTACAGGCTTTCATTTCTTTTCTCCTCCCTTTTTTCTTCCTTCCCTCCTTCCTTCTTTTCTAACTCTAATGCCAAATAGTGCTGCTTATAGATGCATGGATGTGGGGCCATCTCCTGAAGCACAGGAAACCTACCACTGAGAGGCTCTAAGAAGACAAAACAAAACATGTACCAGCAGCTCCTCCTTAAGGGGTAGTACCTGGATAGCCTCTCTCTCATCTGCGCCAGAAGTTTGGCTGGCCAGATCTTGTACAGTTAACCATAGCCTCTGTGAGTTCGTGAATGCTACAGTCATGTCCTGTCCAGAAGACAGAATTTCAAAGCACTCTTTCCTATCTACTGGCTCTTTCTTCTTTCTCCCCTTCTACAGGAATGTTCCCTAAGCTTTGATGGGGCTGATATAGGTATCCCATTTGGGCTGAATATTCACTCAGTCTCTTCTCTGTAATTTAACCAGTTTTGCGTCTATGCGTTGGTCTCTGCCCACTGCAAAGAGAAACCTCTCTAACGGAGATTGAGAACATACCTGTTCTGTACGTGGTGTAGGAGGTTCTTCTGTCTATGTGTTGCTTTCATTGGTTGAATAAAGAAACTGTCTTGGCCTTTTGATAGGGCAGCACTTAGGTAGGCAAAGTAGACAGAACAGAATGCTGGGAAGAAGAGTCAGAGAGAGCCGCCATGGAGATGCCAGGTCAGAAATGCTGAATCTTTCCCAGTAAGCCATGACCTCATGATGACATACAGATTATTAGAAATGGGTTGAATCAAGATGTAAGAGTTAGCCAATAAGAGGCTAAAACTAATGGGTCAGGCAGTGTTTAAATGAATAGAGTAAGCTAGAGGGGTGACTGGGACGCCAAGCAGCTTGCTCGTTCCTGTTACATTTAAGTATAAATGTAAAATATTAAGATGGCAATTTAACAACACAGCCGTTTAGGAAAATAAGAATATTAGGTTCTACTCTGGGACCTATGAGCCAAGGACTCATGCCCAGGATTTCAATACCAGAAATGAAATTCTTTCTCAAGAAGAGGCCCCAAATCCAATCAGAAAGTGGTTAGTTACCCCATGTGGTATTTTGATTGAGAAAGGTCCCTCATACTAGTGGGCATTGGAACAATTAGTTCCCAGTTAGCAGTGCTGTCTGGTGATGTTTAGGTGGTGCAGCCTTGGGGGGGGGGGGCTGCAGATGTCACATGGTTTGAAAGTTAAAATTCTCCCACTACCTGCAGTTGGCTCTCTCTGCTTCACATTCCATGCTCCAGATGTGAGCTCTGAGCTTCCTGCTCCAGCCACCATGATTGGCTGCCTGCTGTCCTTTCTCTGTCATTGTGACCTCTAACCCTCTGGAACAGTAAGATAAGATAAAGTCTTTCTTCTGTTCATTGCTTGGCCATGTTTTATCACAGAAACAGAAAAGAAACCAGTATACTCCATAACAGACACGCCCCTGTTGTGCTGCTAGGTTGTGGGATAATCTTTTTGTACACTGTGAAGATACATTGCTCTTATTTGGTTTAATAAAGAACAAATTGACCAATAGCTAGGCAGGAGGAGGTATAGGCAGGAGATTCAGACAGAGAGAACTCTGGGAAAAAGGTCAGAGTCACCAGCCAGATGGAGAGGGAACAATACATATAAGAGGAGAGGCAAATGCCACGAATCATGTGACAACATGTAGATTGATGAAAATGGTTTAATTTAAGTTGTAAGAGCTAGTTAGTAACAAGCCTTAGCTATTGGATGAACTTTTATAATTAAGAAGTTTCCATGTGGTTATTTGGAAGCTGGCTGGCAAGACAGAGAGTAATCTGCCTACACTGCTGGACATATCTTACCTAGTGGGTAAGTTCTGGGAAAGCACAGTCAAACTCTGGGTGGACCTATTGTTGTATTTTGTCCCCAGTACCCTACATAGAACCTTACAGCAATAAGAAAGCTAGCCAGAGGGAGAAAGTTTCCCAATCAGGTGGGGGTTGATTTCTCTGTCTCCTGCAGATAGACTATAGTGTTTTCAGAAACAAGATTATGTAGCTATAGTGAGTAACCAAGCCAGCTCTCTATATAATTTTATGTAAAGAAAACGTTAACAAATTCCCAAGATTCCATATATATTCTCTGACATCAGTGTATCAAAATATAATTTTCCAGAAATTTTAAAACATGACTCACAAAAATGTAGGATGAACATGTGCTAAAATTACAACATTAAAAATGGTAAAGTTGGTTCTTAAAGTATTCAGGAGACTAGATATTAACAAGGATTTCTTTTCGTCTTCATATATTTTATTTTAAAAATTTACTTTTCATTTTACATATCTACCCCAGTTCCAGTTCCCCCTTCTGTCCCTTCTCCTGCCCCACCACACAGCCCCTTCCTATCCCTCATCTACTTCTCAGAGGGGTAAGGCCTTCCTTGGGGAGTCAACAATGTCTGACATACCAACTTGAAGCAGGACAAAGCCCCTCCCCTCTGTATCAAGGGTGAGCAAGGCATCCCACCATAGGGAACAGGCTTCAAAAAGCCAGTTCATGCACCCGGGGTAGGTCCTGGTCTACCCCACAACAATTAAGCCACATAACTGTCACCCACATTCAGAGGGTCCAGTTCAGTCCCGTGCAGGTTCCCCAGCTGCCGGCCCATAGTCTGTGAGCTCTCACTAGTTAAAGTCAGCTGTCTCTGTGGTTTTCCCATCATGATCTTGACTCCCCATGTTCATACAATACCTCCTCCCTCTCTTCAGCTGAGCTCGAGGAGCTCAGCCCAGTGCTCGGCTGTGGATCACTGTATCTGCTTCCATCAGTTACTGGATGTAGGTTGGATGATGACAATTAGGGTAGTCATTAATCTGATTAAAGGGGAAGGCCCTTTCAGACACCATCTCCACTATTGTTAGGAGTCTAAGCTGGTGTCATCCTTGTGGATACCTGAGAATTTCTCTAACACCAGGTTTCTCCCTAACCCCTTAATGCCTCCCTCTTTCATTATACATCTTTTTCATTTTCCTCAATTCCTCCCCCAGCTTGGTCTTCTTGATCCCTCAGGTTCCCATCCACCATCGTGTCCCTTCTACCCCCCACTCTCAGTTTCCCCAGGAGATCTTAACTATTTTCCTTCCTGGAGCCTTCCTACCTAGTTTCTCTGGGATTGTGAATTGTAGCCTGGTTATCCTTTGGTTCATATCTAATATCCACTTATGAGTGAATACATACTGCATTTGTCTTTCTTGGCCTGGGTTGCCTCACTTAGGATGTTTTTTTTTTTTTAGTTCTATTCATTTGCATGCAAATTTCAAGATGTCACTGCCTTTTACCACTGAGTTATACTCTACTGTGTAAGTGTACCACATTTTCTTTATCCATTCTTTAGTTGATGGGCAATCTAGGCTGTTTCCAGGTTCTGGCTATTACAAATAATGTTATGAACACAGTTGAGCAAATGTCCTTGTGGTATTATTGTGTATCCTTTGGGTATATGCCCAACAGTGGTATTGCCAGGCATGGATGTAGATTGAGTCCCAATTTTCTGAGAAACCACCATACTGATTTTCAAAGTGGAAATCAAAGTGGCTGTACAAGTTTACACTTCCACCAGCAATGTAGGAGTATTCTCCTTACTCTGCATCCTCTCCAGCATAAGCTATCTTTGGTGATTTTGATGTTAGCCATTCTGACATGTGTAAGATGGTATCTCAGAGTCATTTTGATTTGCATTTATCTGATGGTTAAGGATGCTGAGCAATTCCTTAAACGTCTTTTGATCATTTGAGTTTCTTCTATTGAGAATTCTCTGTTTAGAACTGTATCCAATTTTTTAAAGTAGATTATTTGGTATTTTGATGTCTAGTTTCTTGACTTCTTTATATATATTGGAGATCAGCTTTCTGTCAGATGTGGAGTTGGTGATGATCTTTTCCCATTCTGTGGTCTGCCATTTTGTCTTATTGACCATATCCTTTGCCTTGCAGAAGCTTCTCAGTTTCGGGAAGTCCCATTTATTGATTGTTGCTCTCAGAGTCTGTTCTACTGGTGTTATATTTAGGAAGTCTTCACCCATGCCAATTCATTCAAAACTGTTGCACGATTTAATAAAAGCTCAGGGTCAAAAATTGGGGTTCAACCTGAAGATCTGAAAAACAAAACAGCTAGCCACTGGCTCTTACCTGGACCTCAGTCTGAAATGGCGATCCTGCCTCCTGGAATCTCAGAAGATTGTGTCTGAGAACTGTCTCAGTCTGTCTTATATTCCTCTCTAGGGCTAGGATTAAAGGCGTGCACCACTGAAATTAAAAGTGTGTGTCATTGTAGCTACTGGGATTAAAGGTGTGTGTTGTGACTATTGGGATTAAAAGTGTCTTACCATAACCTGGTCTGTAAGGCTGACTGTTTTATTCTCAGATCTTCAGGCAGTCTTTATTTATTAAAATGTAACTGAAATGCCACTACACTTCCCACTTTCTTTTCTATCAATTCAGTGTAACTGGATTTATGCTGAGGTCTTTGATTCATTTGGACTTGAGTTCTGTGCATGGCAATAGATGTAGATCTATTTGCATTCTTCTACATGTTAATATCCAGTTATGCCAGCACCATCTAGTGAAGATGTTTCCTTTTTCTTTTCTTTTTTTTTCATTTATGGTTTTAGCTTCTTTGTCAAAACTCAGGTGTTCATAGGTATGTGGATCAGTATCAGGGTGTTCCATTCAATTCTATTGATCCACATGTCTTTAACAAGCATTTCTTAAGAGAATGTTCTAGTGAGACTGCTGGATTAGATGCAAACATCATGAATGGCCTATAGAATGACAAAACTTTAACTTTCTTGATTTTCTTTGCTGCTGGATAAATATATATAAATTAGCATATAATAATGATATCTGTGCTTTTGACCAAGAGAAAACAGAAAGTAACATGCAGATGTATTTCTCTAGATTCGTGATTCCCAACCTTCCTAATGCTGAGACCTTTTAATACAGTCCCTCATGTTGTAGTGACCCTCAACCATAAACTTATTTTTGTTGTTACTTCATAGCTGTAATTTCACTGCTATTATGAATCATAATGTAAATATCTTTGTTTTCTGATGATCCTAGGTGGGTACTGGGAAAGGGTCATTTGACCCAAAGGAATCATGACTCTGAGATTGAGAGCCACTGCTCTAGATAACCAGGTATTCCCTGACCAGTTAGATAATGCTGTGCTTTAATATAAAGAGAACATGCTTTCTTTGCTTGCCTTATTGTTAATTTTCAGATAATTTTCCTTGACATGTGTTAGCTTTGTTGGTTTATACGGAATTTCTTTTCGGCAAGAGAACTCACAGTAGCGGGAATAAAATTATAGCCTTTGGTAAAGAAGAAAAGGCCTTCAGCTTCACTGTGGGGCTGGCAACCCTGTAGTTTAAACATTTTTAAATAAACTATGGAGAATCTCCACTGTGAAGTAAGCCACTAGGCTTCCATGGTTCTTGGTTAGTAGCCGGTTACACCCAAGCCCCCGTTGCATCATCCTCATCCCACTGACCCACACACTCTACATCTGGAGCCAGCCAAGCCTTAATTAAAGACTTGCCAAGATTTTCATCCTTTCTTATCATATTCTCTTCTATCTCCTTTGTCAGCTTGCCTGACCAGACCAAATTATCTCCCCGGGTACCAGCTATTGGTTATATTAAGCACACTGCAGAAAGTTGCCTAAGGATTGAGAGATATACCCTGAACACATTTTTCTCATAATGTGTCATGTTTATGTGGTTATGTATGTATTCAAGGCTTTCAGGAACATGCATCATACCAAAGAAAAAAGTCTTTACTATATGAGGTGCTAGAAAATAGCAGAAGACATTTTTAAGGTTGTGACAAAAATTGTGCAATGTCCCCAAGACTTGAGGGACATTGCAGAAAAGTGGACAGAAAGAGTGGAAGAGCCAAAGGAGAGGAGCATGCACAGTGAGACACTGTCTTCTAAACACAACACGGCCACTGGACTCATGGACTCACAGCAGCGATGGCTACCTGCACAGGAGCTCATGAAGACTGGATCTGCTAACATCCCAGCAAGGCTGGTGAAGGGGCTCCCAAGACCCTATCGCTAGCTGAAGAACTGTTGGCAAGTGATGGGTTGCTGAGGGAGAAGTCCTTTTTCATACATTAGTGTGGCCACTGGCAGGTTACCTATGCCCTGATGGCCCCACACCCAGGTGCATATGGGCAGAACTAGTTGAACTTTTGGGTAATAAGAACTCTTTAAAAGAAAAAGACATTCATGGTGTAATGGTACACTCCTTTAATTCCAGAGG
>NC_022029.1:37152819-37154356 GCF_000317375.1 Microtus ochrogaster
AAGGAAAAAGAGAGAGAGGAGGACATGAAGATGGGAGATGTGTTGTGGGGGTCTAGGCAGGGTGGGAAGAAAGAATGATAGGCGTGAATATGATTACTATATGGTGTATTCATGCTTGAGATTGTTAAAGAAACACAAAGTCGTCCTTTTTACAATGATGAGAGCTAAGGGATGCACCTGAGGAGAAATGACAGGCATTGCAAAGAACTGGTCTGCTATTGCAGAAAAGACAGTGGCATCGCCAGTAAGGTTGTGGTAAGAATCCCTAAGACTATAACTTAGAATAGATTATTTATTTCCTTAATGGGGTTGGAAACACATTAGGCAAGAAGCTCCTTTGAGAACTGAGAACTGCACATGTCTGTGGTTAAAAGGTTACGCATTTGTAATGCAGTTAGCGGGTGCATTCATTTATGGAAGTAGCAGTTTCTAAAGCCTCTGACCTTGCCCAACCACAGTACTAAGCATGATCCTGCCTATTAAGCAGATCTTAACTCTAATTAGATGCCTATTAGTTACCCCTAGATATAAGAGCTGCTATTTCATCATTGGGGACACCTTGCTATCTTGTCACTGTTATGGTTTTATGCTTTTCAGTTAGGTAGATTTATGGATTGCTTCTCTTGGGTATCTTCTTCCAGTACTATGAGAGCTAGCCCTCAGGGAGAAGGCTTCTGAGTCCGATACAGCCAGATTCCTCCAGGTTCTGTTTCCTAAGTGTACACTGCCTTAAGCAATAGGGTCTCAGTTCAAGTTCTAGAAGGCAAGCAAAGACAATAGTAATAACCTGTATTATTTTGGAGGTCTCTTAGAGCCTCTCAAGCAACAACTTATGGGAGGTTCTTTTTCCTGTTGTGGGGGGAGTGGCAGGAAAGTATATTTTATATCTAGAAAGTGTTCGGGAACTATTAACAGTTTGAGTTTGAAGTGTTCCTTACATAGTCCTATTTTGAGCATTCGTTCCCCAGCTTGTGGCAATATTCTGAAGCCTGTGGAGCCTTTAGGAGATGTTGTCTAGGTGATAGAAGTAGCTCCCTTCAAAGGCTATGCCTCTGCACAAGCTCCTTTTGCCAGAGACTGAGTATCGCCATGTCTTCCCCACTGTAATGGCTGAGATCCCTCTGAAACCATGAGTTCTGATCAATCTTTCCTCCATTCTTGCTGGGTCCTAACGGCTCCCTTGGGGGACGGGGTGAGAAGCCATGGAGTCAACAGCACAGACACCAGACACAGAGAGTCAGGTAAAAGGTAAACAGCAGACTCATTTATTCAGCAATGGGGAGAGCCTCAAAGGGAGGTGACTCAGTTGGTTCGTGTCCAAGCACAGAAGCCTGAGTTCGGTTCTCATCACCCACAGCAAAAAAGCTGGGCACAGTAATACATGCCTATAATATAATCTCAATTCTGGGAAAGCAGAAACAGAAAGACCCCGGGAGCTTGTTGACCAGATAGTCTATCCAAATCACAGGTTCCAGGTTCAGTGAGAGATCCTACTTCAGAAAAGACAGTGAAAATGATAAAGGAAGGCATACCCATC
>NC_022029.1:37154762-37162890 GCF_000317375.1 Microtus ochrogaster
GACACATACATACACCCACACACCACATGACACATACATGCACCCCCATACCACATGACAACACACCCACACACCACATGACACATGCACCCACATACCACATGACACATACACCCACACACTACATGACACATACATGCACCCACACACCACATGACACATACATGCACCCCCATACCACATGACAACACACCCACACACCACATGACACATGCACCCACACACTACATGACACATACACCCACACACTACATGACACATACACCCACACACTACATGACACATACACCCACACACCCCATGACACATACACCCACACACTACATGACACATACACCCACACACCACATGACACATACACCCACACACCACATGACACATACATGCACCCACACACCACATGACACATACATGCACCCACACACTACATGACACAAACATGCACCCATACACCACATGACACATACATACAATCACACACCACATGACACATACACCCAAACACTACATGACACAAACACTCACACACCACATGACACATACATACACCCACACACTACATGGCACATATGCCCACACACCACACAAAAACTATTCATTGTAACTGGGTATGAAAAAACAATTCAAAGATGGGGGAAATATTTGCAACTCATACCAGTTTTAGAAAATATGTTCTGAGTAAGTAAGGAACATTGAACCCTAAAAAGACATGTAGCCTAATTAAAACACGGGCAAATAGGGCATGGTGCTGCCCACCTTTAATCCCAGCACTTGGGAGGCAGAGGCAGGAGATCTCTGTGAGTCTGAGCATGAGTATACATAGAAAGTGCCAGGACAGTCAGGGCTACATAACAAGACCCTGTATCAAAAATGAAGAAGAAGAAGAAGAAGAAGAAGAAGAAGAAGAAGAAGAAGGAGAAGAAGAGGAGGTGGGAAAGGAGGAAGAGGAACAAGAAGAGAAAAATGAAAGAAAAATAGGCAAATAGAATAGACAGTTCTACAGAGAAAACATGAACATATGAAGATGCCCAAGATCACAGGGACATACTATTCCTGATCAATTAGGACAGCTGTCCCTAAAATGATAGATAATAAAGGTTAGTAAAAGTGTGGAGAAGCTAAAATGAGGTGTGCTTGAAAAACAGTTTGGTAATTTCTCAAAAAATATCAACTATTAACCATATTATCCAGCAATTTTGCTTCTAGGTATATTCAAGAAAACTGAAAGCATGTATTATGGAGAAACTCAGAACAAACGTTCAAGACAATAGTATTCCTAATGGACAAAGAATAAAAATAATCTAATGCCCATCAACTGGGGAGTGGATCGACAAGGTATTATATTCATACAATGGGATATTGTTCAATAATAAAAAGGGGGAAACCACTGATATATACTATAAAATGAATAAACCTTACAACTATAAAAAAACCAGATATTAAAGATTGTATGTTTACCATCCTGTATGTATTACATGAATATCTTTGGAAACAGAAAAATAGATCTGTTGTGTAAGGCATGACCATACGTGATGATTGACAGCAAACAGGCAAAAGAGAGCTCTTTGGGGTGGTTGAAATACCCTAAAACAGGAATTGAGCTGCTTCTAGTGGCCTTTTTCCATCAGTCAGGCCCTACTGCCGACTTCACAGCCTTCAAAACATGAGCCTATAAGGTCATTTTAGAATCAAACCACAACATTCCACCCCAGAGCCCCAAACCTCATGACTACCTCCTAATGGAAAATGCCCTCAGTCTAAGTCTAAAGCTATTAACAGTGCCAACATTGTTCAAAAAGTCCAACTCTCATTTGAGACTCAAGGCAATCTCCTAGTCCCTGTAAGAGCTAGGAAACCTTATAAAATCAAAAAGAAAGTCCCATGCTTCAAATCTACACCAGCATAGAGTAAGCTCCCCCATCCTAACAGCAGGAATGGAAGACTCGCAAGGAAAGGTCTGGTTGCACAGATGAGAAATATAGGGTTATATATATAAATAGATTTGTTTTGTTTTGCTTTTTTTAACTCTTTACTCTTTGGAGGCCTGCCACCCAAATAAATACATGAAAATTTATTTTTTCTTTCTTTCTTTTTTTTTGGATTTTTCGACACAGGATTTCTTTGTAGCTTTTTGGTTCCTGTCCTGGAACTAGCTCTTGTAGACCAGGCTGGCCTCGAACTCACAGAGATCCGCCTGCCTCTGCTTCCCGAGTGCTGGGATTAAAGGCGTGCGCCACCACTGCCCAGCAAACTTATTGTTTCTTATGAACACCCAGCCTTAGCTTGGCTTGTTTCAAACCAGCTTTTCTTAACTTACATTATCCTGTATACTTTTCGCTTCTGGGCTTTTACCTTTCTCTATTCTATATGCCTTTCTTTACTTCTAAGGCTGTGCCTGACTGTATTGGCTTGTCACTCAGATCATACAGGTCAACCTACCCTCTCTAGCCATGGCTTCCAGTGGATCCAGTTGGTCCCAGTGCAAATGAAGTGGAGATCGTCTGCAATGAGTATTGTCCACACTAATCTCCCAGGAAGGTCTTATAAAACACAGTTCTTGGGACCCATGCCCAGGTGGTTAGCAGTCTTTGAACAAAGCCTTGGTATTATATTTTTTTAAAACAAAACTGGGGAAATTGTTCAAGTCAGACTTTGAAGGTCAGTGTGCCTGGATCTGAGTTCTGCTTCAGCATAGTGTGTGCTTGTTAGCGGTCCCATTGCTGTGACAAGATGCCATGAAGAAACAACTGAAAAGAGAGAAGATGTGTTGGACTCGGGGTTTCGGAGGTGGAGATTCACCATGGCAGGGAGGGCATGCTTGGGAAAAGCTGCGCAGACACGCCGTGACAGGCCAGGAATGTCAGCTATAGCTTGGCTGTCTTTTTCTTTCTTCCTCTTTTATTCCCAGGCTATGGGATGATGTCACCCAAATTCAAGGTACACTATTCCTTCCTCCTTAAGCCATCCTAGAAATGGCTTTACTGACACACTCAGAGGTGTGCCTCGGTTTCCCTGGTGACTAAATCTAGTCAGATTGACAAGATGGCTGTCTCGCATGTGTACCACCTTAATTTAACCTCTCCGAGCCTCCGTTTTCTTATCTAGAAAGGGGGTGTCTAAAATAAATATTTTAGGATTATTATGAATTTTAAATTATAGGATGCTTCGAGAACTCACCTGGTAAACAAGAGCTTGTGCCTCCCTCCGGTCCCCATGGGAGGTAGGGAGGGCAGGGAGAGAGAGAGATGCATGTGTGCATGTTTCCTAAAGAATCTACAAGATGCAGTCTTGCCACCAGTGCTGACTGGCTGCCTTTCTCTCAGTAGTATCAGGTCAGCAGCAAACATGCTGCTGGGCCAGAGTAAATCAACAACACATAGGAAAGAAAAATACCCAGGCCCTCGGGTACTGCAAGTTGTGACCCTTGGGAGGGACATTAAACATGTGGACGTGAACTATTAACTCACTAGCGTATTCTATCCCAGGCCTTCAAAGACAATCCCTAGAGTAAACGGGTAAGAAGCTGCGAGAAAAAACATGAAACAAAGATGCCACCTACTGGCCACCTGAGGTGCCACGAGGAAAGCATTCCCCCTCATAGCTCAGTGGCCCTCACCCAGGTAAAATGCCCCGGAAGTCAACTGTCACCCTCTTACACATGAAATTGTACCGTCAAGGAAAGAGAGGTCTGGACAAAGGTTTTTATGCAACATTTTTTATCAGGTATTGCTTATTTATAAAAGTATAATCTTAGAAATGCAGTGAGATAAAATAAATACATTTTGATATATTCATACAATGGACTATCGTGGAGTCATAAAAGGTTGTTTTCAAATCACTTTATTAACATAAAATGTTTTTTAAAACAAACAAAGCATATTATGATTTCTATGAATGATAAAAAATGATGTGTGTACATATTCCCAGAAAGAAGTCTAAGAAGGCCGGAAGCTCAGCAGTAGACTGCTTGCTTAACATGGATAAGGCCTGGGTCCAACGTCTAGCACTACAAAAAGAGAAGGAAAAGAAGGAAAGGAACAAGGAGGGGGAGGAAAGGAGGAAGGAAAAAGCGATCATCTCTAATATTACTGTTTTCTTGTTTATGCACTTCTATGCTTCTTAACTTTGCTCTGATAAGTATGCATTGCTTTAGAAAAACTTTAAAAAGCAATAAATATGAGCTTTTTGTGAAGCAAACTATTCCAATGACCTAGAAAAAGAATAGTAGTTATAAAATGCTGACCAAGGACCAGGGGTTGTCTGTTGGAGATCAGGGTGGAACCATATCAGAGAGAAAAGCAGAATCTGGTCCTCAGGGTGATGTTACCAGCATCAGCACCCATAGCTGTAGAACAGAACAAGAGAAGAGCAGCAACAGCAGAAGGATGAGGTGATATCATTCCTGGGAAGCAGGCAGCTGTGTCTATCGCCCACCCGGTGATGTCCTCAGATGCACACAACCGACTCTCTACTTGTGTCACCTGTGTGGAGGGTTTTCTTCTGTACCTGGCTGTTACAGAAAAGCCTGCCCCGCTGAGTAGATGCCTCGTCAGTGAATGGCTGAGTGACAACTTGTCTCCCTGTGGAGTCTGTCTAGGCCCTGGTTCTTTCCGCACACCAGGAAATTGCTGACTCCTCTGAGCTTTCCTCTTCTCATTGTTAAACTGGACAAGAGCCTTGCAGCTGACCTTCTGCAGCTGCCAACTGTACATGAAATACTGTCCCCTTGAAAGTAACCCCATCCAAAGTGCAAACCAAAAGTACACTGAGATTCTATGGCACCCTTGTCTGAATGGGTTATCATTAAAATAACAACTACAAAAGCTGGGGGGCATGGCAGACAGGGAACTCTTGTACACTAGTAGTGGGATAGTTAAGTGGTGTGGCTATTGTAGAAATCAGGAATTCCTCAATAATTCCTAATGCAGAATTATGTATGATCCCAGCTATGCTTTTCCTAGGGATATACCCAAAGAAATCTAAATTCTCATACTACAGAGACATTCATCAGTGTTTATTGCAATAGTATTTACTATTTAGTAAATTCTTGGGGCCAGCCTACCTGTTCACCAATAGGTGAAGGGTGAAGAAAATGGGTGTCAAACAAATACACAGTTTTATTCAGCCAGAAAGAATAAAACCATGTCATTTTCAGGAAAGTGGATGGAACCAGAGATCATTATGTTAAGTGAAATAAGTCAGTTGCAGAATCATGATAAATATTACATGTTCTCTCTCATATTTAATGTGTGTGTGTGTGTGTGTGTGTGTGTGAGAGAGAGAGAGAGAGAGAGAGAGAGAGAGAGAGAGAGAGAGAGAGAGTTGTAGTTGGACTTTTCTGTCCCACCAGCCAATCCCAAATAACTACACAGAGACTTGATATTAATTATAAATGCTTGACCAGTAGCTTAGATTTGTTTTTAACTGCCTCTTATAAGTTAAATTAACCAATTTCTATTAACCTATGAGCTGCCTCAAGGCTCATCCACCTTACTCATCTATGAACCTCCCATGTTGCCTCTTCCACATCTGGCTCCCGACTCTTGTGGCTCTGCCCTTCTTCTTCCCAGCATTCTCTCTGCCCTGAAAACCCTGCCCAGCTATTGGGCAGTCAGCTTTTTATTAATAATG
Organism: Microtus ochrogaster; assembly: GCF_000317375.1. Lineage (NCBI taxonomy): Eukaryota > Metazoa > Chordata > Mammalia > Rodentia > Cricetidae > Microtus > Microtus ochrogaster. The sequence goes on from NC_022029.1 coordinate 37,160,394, forward strand.
AGAGAAACACATTTTCACGGTGTGCAGAAGGATTATTCCACAGCAGAGAAAGAGGAAGAGCGATATGGAGGACTAGGAGAGGGAAGGGGAGGGGCAAACAAGAAAGGACAAAGGAATATAAGTGCCATGGACGAGAAAAGGGGGGGGACACAGTGGTGGATGAAGATGAACAAAGGGCATGATATACTTACAAAATTTATACAGAAACCCATCACTTTGTCATCGCATGAAAAGTAACAAAAAGAAAAGAAAGGAACCTCAGGCAAGGTCATAGCCACAAGTATCCTCCATCAAGGACCAGGTAGAGGATGCCTAGACAAGCTGTTCTTAAAGTTGTTGCTTTACTTAACTAATTAGAATCTTGAGAGTAAAATCCCCCCCAACAGCCACGTAAGAAAAATAAAATACAGTCTGCTCAAATCTGAGTGTGGTTGGTTTTGGGGTTTTTTGGTTTTTAGTTTAGTTTTGTTTGGGTGTGTGTGTGTGTGTGTGTGTGTGTGTGTGTGTGTGTGTGTGTTTGGTTTTTTGATGATGGTGGTTTTGGTTTTAGTTTTTGGTGTTTGAGACAGGCTTTCTCTGTGAAACAGCCCTAGCTGTCCTGGAACTCAATTTGTAGACCAGGTTGGTCTCGAACTCACAGAGATCCACCTGCCTCTCTTCCTGAGTGCTGTGATTGGAGGCATGTACCACCATACCCAGCCCTTGAATGTGTTTTATATTTCAGGATTCAGATTTGAGTTCAACCCCAAGGCCAAAGATAAAGCCCTTGAACAACACTCTGAGTGGCTACCCGACTCTTAAGTTCAAAGGATCCCAGAAGATCCTGAGATTGAGTCTATGCTGTTTGTGCCTGAGCCTACCAAGACCCAGAAAACACTGCAATTGACCCAGAAATCTAACAAGAAATACCACAGACTTCACTTCCAAGGACAGCGAGATCCAAGCAAATGAGGTTCCTGGTTCCCGGGACTACCCTGCGTTTCTGTTCCTCTTAGCACCACTTCCCTTTCCCTGGTACCCAGAAACTTGAAGTCCACCCTGCTATACGGCCAGATTACATATTCTGAACCATACTTGGTGAACCTTTGAACTTCTGGGGAAAGTGAATGTCCACACAATCTTGTTTCCACCCCTGCAGGGAGCAGAGATGTGGGAGGCAGAGACACCTCATGTAGAATGAACCCAAGATCATGAGATAAATCTAAGTCAGAGGAAGTCCCCGCTTCATCGTCATAATGAGAACTTCTGACCCCCTTTTCTCTGCAGCCACCATACCCACAAGGCACAGCTTTACCTGAAACACCAAGTTGGGTGTTCAGATAGAGAGGCCAGAATTTAAGCCAAAGGGGTCCAGACGAAAGGAGGACAATAGAGTCATATGGGCATTTGTGACTGGAACTGAACCTGTAGGCTCTAACAGCCAGTTCAGTGGCCTTCTGGTGTCTGTTGTGTTGTCATTGATTAAAAAGGCAATTTAATTGAATGACAGTCAGAAACCCTCTTACATAGACCATGTATCTAAGTGCTACTTAGAGTGTTTTGTTTTTCCTTGCTTTAGTTATTAAGAGGACAATCATATTTTGTAATGAAAGATTTTTTTGGTTTTCTGTTTGTTTATTTTTCCTTAGTTTGCCTATAGAGCCAGAGCTAGTCAGGCCTATATGGACAGAGCTGGTCAGGCCTATATGGACAGAGCTGGTCAGGACTATATGGACAGAGCTGGTCAGGCCAATACGGACAGAGCTGGTCAGGCCTATAGACAGAGACAGGAGCAACAGACTTTGGCAGGTCTTATTTGCCCATGCATCCTTTTCCTGAAATGAGGCTAGCCTGCAGTTCACTCTAGCAGGATTGTGCTTCACTCAAGAGAACTGTTTGAGATTGGGGACATCCTGCTATGTAGGTCTATTGTAAATTTAGCTCATTTTACTCAAGTATTTATTTTTTATACCAGTTTTTTATATGTACTTCATTTTGAATGTTATTTTTTACATTAAACAAGCTTGACATTTACTTTAAACTTGTTTTGTTAAGCTTGTTTTGAGTTATTTACTTCAGACTTAACTTTAACAACATATACAGAAGACTACATAATGAGAGATATGACGGGTCTATCCTGTCAAGCTTGTCTCTGTAAATGAATTATTTTTGTATTTAATTAACCATCAGCTTGTGTGTGTTAATTATCTTTAATAGTTTACAATAATTAATTTTTGTAAGATTAGGGATTTGATAATTTTATTTCTTGAATCAGATGTGTGGTGGCACACATCTTTAATCCCAGCACTTGTGAGACAGAGGCAGGTTATCTCTGTAAATTCGAAGCCAGCCTGGTCTACAGAGCAAGTTCCAGTGCAGTCAGGGCTATACAGAAAAACCCTGTCTCAAAAAAACAAAAAGAAAAAAGTTGTAATTTCTTTTAGTATCAAAATAAACTTTAAACCAAAGATAGATAGATAGATAGATAGATAGATAGATAGATAGATAGATAGATAGA
>NC_022029.1:37162990-37174818 GCF_000317375.1 Microtus ochrogaster
TTTTTTATCCTTTTATAGTATACTTTTAATATTTTTATTGATTTTATTGAGCTATATATTTTTCTCTGTTCCCCTTTCTCTCCCCTCCTCTTCAGCCCTCTCCCATTGCCCCCATGCTCCCAATTTACTCAGGAGATCTTGTCTTTTTCTACTTCCCATGTAGATTAGATCCATGTATGTCTCTCTTAAGGTTCTCTTGGTTGTCTTGGTTCTCTGGGATTATGGATTGTAGTCTGGTTTTTCTTTGCTTTATGTATAAAAGCCACTTATGAGTGAGTACATATAATATTTGTCTTTCAGGGTCTGGGTTACCTCACTCAATCATCAATGATGATTTCTAGATCCATCTACTTGCTTGCAAATTTCAAGATGTCATTGATATTTTTTTTCTGCTGTGTAGTACTCCATTGTATAAATGTACCACATTTTCCTTATCCATTCTTCAGTCGAGGGGCATTTAGGTTGTTTCCAGGTTCTGGCTATGACAAACAAATGCTGCCACGAACATAGGTGAGCACATGTCCTAGTGGTACGATTGAGCATCCTTTGGGTATATACCCAAAAGTAATATTGCTGGGTCTTGAGGTAGGTTGTTTCCTAATTTTCTGAGAAATTGTCATACTGATATCCAAAGTGGCTGTACCAGCTTGCACTCCCACCAGCAATACAGAAGTGTTCTCTTTATCCCACATCCTCTCCAGCATAAGCTGTCATCAGTGTTTTGATCTTGGCCATTCTTACAGGTATAAGAGAGAATCTCAGAGTTGTTTTGATTTGTATTTCTCTGATGACTAAGGATATTGAACATTTCCTAAGTGTCTTTCAGCCACTTTAGATTTCTATGTTGAGAGTTCTCTGTTTATTTATTATAAAGTCCCCACTTTTTATTGGATTATTTGTTCTTTTGATGACCAATTTCTTGAGTTCTTTATATATTTTGGGGATCAGACATTTGCCTGTTGTTTTCCCATTCTGTAGGCTGACATTTTGTCTTGTTGACCTTGTCATTTACTTTACAGAAGCTTCTAGTTTCAGGAGGTCCTATTTATTAATTGTTTCTCTCAGTGTCTGTGCTGCTGGAGTTATATTTAGGAAGTAGTCTCCTCTGCCAATGCATTCAAGTGTACTTCCCACTTTCTCTTCTATAAGGTTCAGTGTGGTTGGCTTTATGTTGAGATCTTTGATCCATTTGGACTTGAGTTTTGTGCATGGCAATGGATATGGATCTATTTTCATTCTTCTCCATATTGATATCCAGTTATACCAACACCTTTTGTTGAATATGCTTTCTTTTTTCCATTTTATATTTTTTACTTTGTCAAAAATCATGTATTGGTAGATGTGTGGATTGATAACTGGGTCTTTGATTTGGTTCCATTGGTCCTCCTTCCTTTTTTTATGCCAATACCAGGCTGTTTTCAGTACTATAGCTCTATGGTAGAGTTTGAAGTCAGGGATGGTAATGCCTCCAGAAGTTTCTTTATTGAACAGGATTGTTTTGGCTATCTTAGGTTTTTTGCATTTCCATGTGAAGTTGAGTATTGTTCTTTTGAGGTCTGTGAAGAATTTTGCTGGACATTGCATTGAATCTGTAGATTGCTTTTGGTAAGATTGCTATTTTTTCTATGTTAATTCTACCTACTCAAGAGCATGGGAGATCTTTCCATTTTGTGATGTCTTCTTCAATTTCTTTCTTCAAAGTCTTAAAGTTTTTGTCATACAGGTCTTCCACTTGTTTGGTTACAGTTACTCTGAGATATTTTATGCTATTTGTGGCTATTGTGGAGGGTGATGTTTCTCTGATTTCTTTCTCAGCCCATTTATCACCTGTGTATACTTTTATAAAATATTAAAGTTTTATATATATATATATTACTTAGTTTTTTAAGTAGCTAAAGTTAAACAAAGTTAAAGATATACAAGATTAGACCTACATCTGTAAAGCAGGTTTTGCTAACGTGAATGGACCATTACGACTTTAGGAATTTACACATGGCATATTGCAGCCAGCTAAGATGATCTACATATGGATTTTTCACTATTCACTTTTTTGTTGTAAGTTTTAAGTTAACAAGTATTTAGAGGTAGACACCCATAATTATATGTAGCCGTTTTAACCTCTCTTGATTTAAACATTTTTAATACCATGAGACATAAAGTAACAGATAAACATTATTTTTTGTAAGAAATTTTTCTAAAAGGGGATGTTAGGCAATATTTGGAACCTTTACTCATATACATAACAACTTTTATTGTTATATAAACATCTCTTATAATTAAGGCCCAGTAGCATACAGGGAGTGAAGGGACACTCAAGTGAAGGTCCAGTGACCTTGACGATCTCCTTGTTTGATGGAGTATTGCCATTTAACAAGTCCAGCTGCAATTTTCCTAATGTAGTACAATTGGAGTTTTGATGGAGGCAATTGTGCTCAGAAGAAATTGTGCAACAACTCTTTAGGGAGGGAGGGTTGAATCCAAATTGCACACATAGAGTGACTCACGATTACAAACACCTGTGTACAATGTTCACGCTGTAAAACCGCTAGGCCTTGTAAGTTTCCAGGTAAAACTTAAAGAAAATGTAAGACAGCTTTTTATATCATAATCATCATTAAATTTATGCTCACAGGGCTGGAGAGATGGCTCAGTGGTTAAGAGCACAGGCTCCTCTTCCAGAGGTCCTGAGTTCAATTCCCAGAAACCACATGGTGGCTCACAACCATTTGTAACAAGATCTGGTGCCCTCTTCTGGAACACAGACATATATGGAGGCAGAAGGTTGTATACATAATAAAAATAAATAAATAAATCTTTAAAAAAAATTATGCTCACATCATCTAACAGAACTTGATTGGGGGAATCCCTGTTAAAACTGTGATGTTGGCATTCTTATTGAAAGATTTGGACAGAGAATCCTTTTTCTCCTTTCCACGTATTAGCATCCTGTTAGCTGGTTTTATTATCGACGCCTTCATAGCAGGAGATAAATAGTAGTCTCTGTGGGAAAAGTTTACCTTTGGCTGGTGTCCTTTCTCCTGGACTTTCCAGTGAAGTAAAACAGACAATTTTTCAATGTTATCCACACCCAAAAAGACATCTGAATCTCTGTAAGACTGAAGCCAGTGTCCCACACATCAATAGCCATTTTGTGGGTATCAGCAGATGGGGACAGACAACCCAAAAACCCTAAGAGGAAACTGAAATTCGAAATAGAACCAAGAATCGGGCTTGGTGGGCAGAAACAAAGGCAGACCAAAGGCATGAGGTAAAGAAGTCCCCAAAACAAAAAGACTATCCTATCTTATCTCAGGGGAAGCAGGCTTGGGGACCTAGTAGAAGCAGTAGGCACCAAGCTTAAGGTATGTAAGTAATGACAAACAGTCCAGTGTAGCTAATGGAGAACGAGAACCAAGGAAGACTTAAAGTCAGAGCACATGAAGGGATAGATCTCAGAGGGCCACGGAGGTCACTGTAAGGACACTGGCAATTACTATGAGTATATATGGGAGAGCTACTACTGTCCTGTGAACACATGGTACTGTCTCAAGACTTGAAGCCAGGGAGTCTGATCAGATTGTACCCCCATGCAACACACCAAAACACAGAAGGACAGAAGGCTTCAGCACGTTACTATGACAAAATATAAGGGTGTCATCGATGTTGAGAAGCTGAACCACATGTCAAAGATGGCACACTCCAGTCAGTGAAGAGACCTACAAACCACAGTCTAGAGCATCCACCGACTTGAGATGAGAAGCCTGCTGCCCCTAGACAGGGCCTGTCCTACATCCTTCGGGAGTTATTCTAGCAGTACATAGGAATCAAGAACACAGAAATATCTCCAAAGTTTCATCTCTACAATTAGACTTGTAACCTGGAATTTTAACATTATCCAACTTTAATCTCTTGAATAAAAAGTGGTTTTTAATTGGGCGGGATAGTATGTGCCTGTAATCCTGGCATCGTAGACACTGAAACGGGGCTGTGCGAGGGTACAGTGGAGTCCAGAGGGTGCTGCAAGCCTAGTCTGGGTTACACCGTGAGGTCCTGGGTCTTTGGTTTTTGAGTTGGGAATATTCTTTTTCACATGTGTGGATGTTTTGCCTGTGTGTATGTCTGTGTACCACATACATTTCTGGTGCCCACAGAGGCCAGAGGAAGTCATCAGCTTCCCTGGAACTGGAGTTCCAAAGGGTTGTGGCCCATCGTGTGGGTACTAGGAGCTGAGGTTAAGTCCCCCAGAAGAGCAACAAGTACTCTGACCTGCAGAGTTATCCCTCCAGCCTCAAGACCCTGCGTTTGAAAGATGTTTTGAATAGGATCTGTTATGCTTCCCTTTAACTCCATAATAGAGCTTGCTGGAAAAGGGAAGGGGGGACGTGAAAGGAGATGATGAAGACAGAGAAAACCCACTTCCATCCCACTCAGAGGAAAGGAAATGGCCCAGAACAAGGAGGCAGACAGTGTAGTCCCCACCCCTGGAGTTTCCTGACTGCGAGCTAGCTGTGGGAGGGAGGCCTGAGGATGAGTCAGAAAGCCTCCACTTGAGGTTTAACAGATGCCTACACAAGTTTCTTAGACTGAGCTCTTTGCTACCAGAGAAAACGGCCTAAACCCAAAGACTTTGGGGATACACAGAAGCCACAGGAGGTCAAGCGCTCCTGTGATGAGCTGAGGGCAGGTATCTTGCTCCAAGTCTGAAGGTGCTTGGACCTCCCCTCCCACCTCCTCTCTCCTCCATGAACGTTTGACCTTTTTGGTCCTATCCAAGTGTGTCTATCATTCCGAAACTTCTCCAATGCTAAGTAGTACTCAGAGCTGTGCTCTTCTTTACACATCGTCATTGGTTTGTTGTCTCTTCATTTTAAAACAGGGTCTTATGTAGCCCAGACGAGCCACAAACTCAGTTAAGAACAACTTTGAACCCCCAGTTAATCCTTATCTTCACTTCCCAAGTTTGGAGCTTACAGGTATGTGCTCCCACGCCCAATTCCACATTATTTCTTCACACCAATATTTTTCATGTCTCTTCCTTGATATTTCTTTTTAAAAGTTAATTTCTTTCTTAATTTTTATTTTGTGTGCACTGGTGTTTTGCCTGCACTTAAGTCTGTGTGAGGGTGCCAGATCCTTTAGAGCCGGAATTACAGTCAGTTGTGAGCTATCATGTGGGCGCTGGGATATAACCTGGGTCCTCTGGAAGAGAAGCCAATGCTCTTAACCTCTGAGCCATCTCTTTAGCCCCCCTGGAATTTCTTAAACGGTCATCCTCCTGAACGAGTGAGGTGAGAAGAGGCAAGAGGGAAACCTAGGGAATCCTCCACCTACTGAACCTTGTGGCCACCACTGTATATCAGATACATTTCTGCTGTGAACTCCCAAACTCAACTGGAGACTGAAGGCCAGATCCAAAGCCTGGAACTTGGAGTCAGAAGGTCAGGCAGAGTCACCTGGCAACCCAGCACTCCCTTCTGGGCAGCCTCGCCCTGTGACTGCATCTGTTTCCTGGCACCTCATTTTAACCACGCTGGTGGATTTGGCCTCAGTAATTGTCAGATCCTTCACGTTTGGTTTGTCTAGCCAGAAGTCAAAACCTTGTTTCTTTTTATTCTAATAACTATGGGGTTCCTCTCTGGAGCCCCAGAGTGACTCGGTTTGACATGAAATGGAGATGTAAGATACAGTGAAAAGGTACTGGCCTGGATGCAATTCTCCAGGTCTGATATATGGTCCCACATCATCATAGTATAGAAATTTACTTGAGTTTTCATGGCTCAATCGTGGCACAGGACAAGCCTCCATTGAGGACAAGGGCCATAACTGGAGCCAGGTTGGGTAACTGTCCAAGGCAGCTAGTAGACAAAAATCACAGAGAACCAGACATCTTCTAATAGAACATCAAAGACCCAGACTAAGGATTGTGAATTTCTCAACAAGAACTCAAAACCAGGAAAAATAATTGCTATATTTTTAACAAGGTGACTTCTGATTATGGGCTGGGCCATTAAAAAAAACCCAAGGGCAAAAAAATTGGAAACTGGATGAATAAATAAATAGTTGTTCAATCACCAAATATTTATTAAACATCTGCTATATTCTAATATTTCTATAAGTCACAGGAAATAAAATAATGAATGTAAGAATGATATTGTCCAAAGCTGGAGAGATTGCTCAGCCATGAAAAATTAGGCTCACAACCAAAACTATAAAAAATGACCTTGTCTTCCTTGCTCCTATAATATGATGATTCTTAAGGAAGATTTCCCCAAAAAAGTGATGACAACTTGAAATAAATATAAGAAAGGAAATAAGCTAAATGTCAAGAGATGCACATATATATGTACATATATTTATGTGTGTGTATATATTATATATATGATAAGGACATATGAAGGAAGACTTCTTTGAAAATACAAAGAAGCTGAGCTGGGAGTAAAGGATAATTGTGTGTACAGAAAAACAATATCCATAAACCTTTTTTCATCAGGTAAGAGCTGAGTAAGTTCAAGAACAGCCAAGAATCATATGGAGCAATAACAGAACAGAGGATGGGAGAAAGTGACTTTTGAGTGAAACTATATGAGAAAAGCCCTATTAATTCTTAGTGCACCTTAATGGTACCAAAAATGTCAAGCAAAATAGGGATGAGGTTCTACGGCATTCGTGACTTTAAAATATTTCTCTGACTACTGCATGGAGTGCAGATGAAGGAGGGCAGATTGTCTCAAGTTCAACTGGGAGGATGCTCTTGCTGCAGGTGACAGGTAAGGGAAAAGAAAACAAGATCAAGGGCAGATCAAAAGCAAGACATGCCAAGATGATTATTAGGCACTGATGAGACCAAAGATTAGTTTGTATTGCCTGAGCCACTTACAAATGCTGGCTGAAGGTCCAGGATTGGGAAAGACATATTTCCTCACATGTAAAATTCATCCAACAAGTATTTAATAATTATCTATTATGTGCCAAGTGCTGAGCTGCTCACCAAGGCTTCAGAAGGTAATTGAATAAAGTCCCATCTCTTCATGTGAGCTCACATTCTAGGGGAGAAAGAAATATTATACTAACCAACAAAGAGACAACTTCCATCAGTGCTATTTTTAAAAGAACAAGAAATAAATCACCTGGCATGAGAAACCTCCATTTCAGTTGTAGATTAGGGTAGTCCAGATGACTCCCAAAACAATATAGCCTATTGCTGTTACCCTTAGTTGCCTCTCAGAGGCTAAAGATAAGGCCTTATTGATGGAGACACAATGCACTTCAGGCATAGGACTCCCAAGATTCAAGCTGGATTTATCCTGATAGCCTCCCTATCTGCGTTCTAGCTTTCATAGAGCAGAACATACAGTGTAGGCTGCCAAGGATTGATAGTTCTGTCCAGCTGCATAACAGCACAATCCTGAATTACAACAATGACCAGCATAGCAAGTTATCCCAAAGAGTGCCATAGTGGCACCCATAGCTTGGTAGTAACCAACAGCTATCTAATTGGACTTATGACCCACTCAAAGGTAGAGAAGTCCATCCAGATACTAGAAACTTTACTAACTACATGGGATTAGTGAGGTGGTGGATCTTAGAGGAGGATAAAAACTACCTCTTTAGTGGGCCAGCATCATTCCTAATTGCAGTCTAAAATTTAACCTTAAACCCACAGATAAGTGTAACTCACTCCCCACCCAAGAAGTTACTCTTTACAGCAAACAGAGATCACTACAGAAAACCACAACTGATCATAATGCAAACATCAGTAGCCTGTAGGGACAGCTACGACACAACTGGATCGAAGGCTCTACCCCCTCACAGAATATGGGCTAGGATGGTAGAATGTTTATAAGAGCTAGAAGACCAGCAAGTCTGTTGTGAGTTCTTGTCTCCCAGAAATGACAAGGAGGATATATCCATGACACTTCAATATGACATAGGTCTCATGATGAAACCAATAAACTGGATATTTTTCCTAATGCCTTTATAACCAACCTGAAAGTAGCTGTGCCATATATTGGCAATTAAAGTCCTTAGAATCCAATCTTAGCATCAACAAAGAATAATTTGATTTCTATGTTCCTTTCTTTAGAAAATGAGGATAATAATATATCAATCATGGATAAGTCTATCAAAAAGTATGACAATAAATTACTTGACATGATATATCTGTAACATAAATAAAATGGATCACTAACATTCTAAACAATATATATACTTACCCATCTTTGTTTTGTATAATTTTCCCCATTAAAAGGAGAAATAAAATCTAAAGTTTTAAAGTGATTTTAAAACCTTTAATTCTTGCAGGTTGGTAATAGTGGTGCACACCTTTAATCCCTGCACTCTCGGGAGGCAGAGGCAGGTGGATCTCTGTGAATCTGAGGCCAGCCTGGTCTACAGAGAGCATTCCAGGACAGGTTCCAAAGCTACAGAAAACCCTGTTTTGAAAAACAAAACAAAACACAACAAAAAAAACTTTAATTCTTCTCTCAATAAAAGGAGAAAATGTGTTACATATCAAATGCATGCACCCATCATTTTTCCAGACTGCTGTAACTAAGTCTCCAGCAAGAGCAGTTAGCTTGGAGGAGAGGTGTAGAATTTATTTTAACCTGCAAGCCTCAAGAGAACAGCAGTGATGGCTGGGAGTCAGCTCCTCTCATTCACATCTCTGCCTTGATGGCTCCAGCAACATAATTCACTACGTGTCAGTCTTGCTTAGCCAAATCTACAATTATTAAGCCCATGCACACCAATGATCTTTTGTACCCACAGTCCTAAGTAGGTGAGAGACAGAAACATTTCCAGGGTTATTTATATGTAATGTTATTTATATTTTATTGGTTTTAAATTTACCTTGGTAGTGTTTGTGGTGTTGAGTATTTTGTTGTAAGCCACTTAGCTTTCTCTTCTGGGCAAGTGTGTGCTCTTAATATAAATTCTCAAATAGTCTAAACTCTCCACTGGCAAATTTGGATATGCTGGGAGATTGAGCCGCGCTCCATGCATTGCCTTTGAAATATGAGCACAATACAATGACTTCACATTGCGTGAGCATGCCAGCCAAGTTGAGGCTGAGGGATCCAGTCACACAGACAGTCAGTCCTTTCATCCAACTTGCTTCAAGACTGTCATAAGTTATTGCTGTTGGGTGTATTTTCGGGACTCTGGAGCCAATTTTCGGGGGTGAGAGGATTTGAGGAGCACACGCCACCACCCCGCTACTCCTAGCTAACCGGTATCATTCCGCTCTATGACAGTGGTTTTAGACACAGCTTCTGCCCCATGCAGCAGAAGTCTTTACTTTTTGAGGACTGAAAAAGATAAACTGTAGGTGTCAAAGAAGCAGGACGAAGGGCGGAAGGAAGTCAAACCACTTCAAAACTCCTTCTAGAGTTTCAGGCTGCGTGTACAGTAGCCCTGAAACTGAGAGAAACCTCAATTTTCTTATATTCGTCTTTGAAAGTTAAAGTAGGCAGGAAGAATGCCTATGAAGACTATCCAGAGCTTCGAGGTTAGAAAACTGAAGGAACGCCCCACGTTAGCTGGGTTAGTGAAGAGTCTACCTCGCCTCTTTACTTCCATGATCTCCACACCCTCATTCATCAAGTTTGCATCTTCCCAAGATCCCGGGATGTTATGTTCATCAGAGCGGAGTCTTACAGAATGGGGTAATCTAGAGTCCTAGCCGTACCTCCTTGAAGGAAAATCTTCAGCAGGGCTGGTGGGATGAGGCCAATGTTCAGCTTTTCACATGATTTTTTTCTGGGACAACATAGTCAATGTGTTTCTTTGATGAACGAAAGAGGCTTCGCAAAACAGTGTTTGAGGAGCTGGAACTGGGGCTGCTAACACGGTCTGCCTTGTTCTTCTGGGAACTGGAAACACTTCTCCATTGTAAGGATCTGTCTTTTCTCCTGCAGCCACAGCCCTCAAGCTACAATAACAGGCTCGTGATATTTTTTTTTAAGATACCAAAGTTATGAATATCCTTTTATGAGTATTTTCCTTTGAACTCACTTCTTGAAGAAGAAAAATTGCTGGGTTGACCCTCGTAGGCAAAACATACGAATTGTTCTCTTAGGGGCTGTAAAATACTTCAAAATGCACAATGAAAAATTCCCCAATGCAGGATAACATGTATGGTGCACTACCTCTGCAGCTGTAATTCTCAAAAAGTAATGTTTCTGAGCGGCATGAATTACACAAAATGCATTTCAGAGATTACTATCAAAATTCATGCCCCAGAGTGTCTCCCCTTATAACACAGACTCTTAATGATATAGAACGGTGCTCTGCTGCAAAGCGGGAAGCCTTCGCTGCATTACGCCCGCATGTGTTTTCCCTTTCTCCCGTACCCTGCCCCCACACATCCTCCAAACTCCTCTAAAACTCATCCTAGGGGTGCCAACTGGGCAGATTATAGTGATCTCCTATTAATTCCACTCTCCCTCAAAAGGAGCTTATCATTTTGGGTTTATAATTCTGTCCGCAGCACTGTCAACTAGAGTTCAGATTCCTGACTGAAACTATTTTTATGCTGCCTAATATCACTTAAACCTTGCCTCATCAATACAGAAACTTATTTTCTAGGGTTAAAAGGAATGTATCTTCCACAAACTCCCTTACTGTTTCGTGTGTGTGTGTGTGTGTGTGTGTGTGTGTGTGTGTGTGTGTGTATATATATATATACATACATACACATTTTCTGTATATATACATATATGTTTGTGGGTGTGGGTGTGTGCGTGTGTGTATTTATATATATAAATTAATATATATTATACATAATATATATAAATTAATCTGAAAAACTCAGATCCCTTTAATCCCACTTTGTGGCTTAGATTCTTTAGCCCTGGAACCACTTGTGTTGATCTGTGTTGTGCGCAAGCTGATGCAAAAATAGCCTTCGGTATGGCAGAGAAATAAATCTGCATAGAAATGGCTTGCATTTGATCCCTAACACTGTAAAATGAATCTTAGCAACGAAGGTTCAAGAATGTGACCCAGACTGAGGGAATGACCTGGGAAATGTTCAATACGCAACTGTCACTTTGCTTAACATTAACAATAGCATGGAAAGTTCTGGACCACAGAGTACATGTGAGCTTTAAGGCCAGATTCTAAAATTCTGGATTCAGATTCCACTTTTATCATATGTTAGTTGCATGATTTTAAAGGATGAGCTTAACTATTCTGCACACCGTAGAGTAGCAGTGGTGATGCCACCTGCCTCCTGAGGTCTGAGGACGGCACTAGCAGAAAATATACAAGCCTACAAGGCAATAGTAGTGACTGATACTCAGTCACTATTTGTTCCTGATGGAGAGGTAGCTCAGCTGATGGAGTACTTGCCTAGCGTACACAAAGCCCTGATGTTCCTTCCCCAGAACCTTGGAAATTGCATGCAATAATAGCACATGTCTATAATCTCTGAGGAAAAGAGAATAACCAGAGGTTCAAAGTCATTTCACCTACACAATGAGTTCAAGGCTAAAATGGCATAAATGGGACTATGTCTCAAAAAGAAAGAAAGAAAGAAAGAAAGAAAGAAAGAAAGAAAGAAAGAAAGAAGAAAAAGGAAGAAGGAAGGAAGGGAGAAAGAAAAAGAAAAAGAAAGGGAGGAAGAAAGGAAGGAAGAAAGAAAAAGAGAGAGGAGGAAAAGAAAGAAAGAAAGGAAGGAAGGAAGAAAGAAAAAGAGAGAGGAGGAAAAGAAAGAAAGAAAGAAAGAAAGGAAGGAAGAAAGAAAGAAAAAGAGAGAGGAGGAAAAGAAAGAAAGGAAGGAAGGAAGGAAGGAAGGAGGGAAGAAAGAAAAAGAGAGGAGGAAAAGA
>NC_022029.1:37174921-37227421 GCF_000317375.1 Microtus ochrogaster
AAAGCTAAGTGGGGCTGGTGAGACAACTCAGGGTTAAGGACACTTGTTCTTGCAGAGGACCGAGGTTTGGTTCCCAGCATCCACATGGTACCTCTGTGACAGTTCCTGAGGGCATGACATCTTCTTTTGGTCTCCCAGGGCATCAGGCACGTATGTGGTACACATGTACATGCAGGTAAAACAGTCATACGGATAAAAAATAAATAAACTTTAAAGTTTTAAAGTTAGATCACAAAAGTATCCTTGTAACCTGAGAACCAGCATTGCAAAATATAAAGAAATCCTCGAAAATTCTAATTGTGTAAAATAAAACATTATAATGTTTTATATATTATAGTGACTATACCACTTACTGTACATAATTGTGCAACCAAAAATTATAGATTTTCCTGTTCCTACCTAGAACTTAGGTTTTAGCAAATCAGTTACTGTCCAGGACATCAACAATGTTTCACAGCCAGCCCAGTTTATGCCGCTCTCCCCCCACCCTCAGAAAAGTCACTGAATATTTTCACCATGTCTGCCCTGAACACGGAACATATAACGAGCAGAGGCCCCAACTAACTTCAATTATATGGAATAATCAAATTCCGAAGTGCCCATTTGATCAAGATTGTTATTTATAGATAAATTGTTTCTTATCTCTAAAGATAATCCAGGATTCCTAAGTGTCTCCAGGAAAAAAAAAATGTTATACTCTACCAAATCTGAATACCAGAAAAATCTAACTGCAGGAAAATGAGGTTTATGCGCTACTGTTATACTGAACATTAACTCTTGAGGAAACACATGGTGGTCTTTTCTGTCTTTATCTAACCCAAGATCCAAATAGCAAATACACGTCTTAGAATTATATTAATGGGAGGAAGCCCCTCAAATTAGAGATGTGGTTTGATTATATAAGAAATATGTGCAATAAAAACCAATTAAAGAGGCCATAGTGATTCTGTTAATGCAATTGGATTTATCTTTTTATCCTTTCCCAACTGTTTTGTTACCCACTTTATATCATTTTTACAAAAAAAAATAAGCTGTAAAATACTAGAAAACTGGAATATTCATTTAAAAACTCACTTTCTCATTTATGGACATGGAAAACAAACCCACTGTATAACATTTAATTCAGACTTTAATTTCCAAGAAATATACTCCACAAAGCTTTCTTGAAGAAATGTAAGAGCTGTCAAAATACATATCTGTATTGTATTACATAACACATTTTATAAGACACTATAACATAGCATATAAAACTACAGTTATATATTGTACACCATCGTCATATTTAAGAAGTGTTTAGAAGTACGATATTGATAAGTAATCTAGAGTCATTTTAAAGTTTTCATTTAAAGAGTTTCAAAAGTTATTTATTTTTTATTTCTTTACATGTTCCTTTCTTGTCTCTAGATGAAAATTAATGAGCAATCAAAGGCATCGTAGAATTCTATGGTTCACTGATCACATACTCATTCACCTACAGAATGGATCTGTAGGATGGAAGTTTTAGTACAACATTTGCCTGGAATCAGATTATTTAAATAACACCTTGACTTCTGAATTTGAAACAAAAGCAATTACCACAAACTAAATTCAAACACTACAAGTGAAGATATTCCAACACGAAGACCTGAATAATTTTGTTTAGATTGTCAATGGTTGACTCATTCAGATTTTCTTCATTGTCATCCATGGTGTGCCAGACTTCCGGGAAGGGAGAAGCTATCAAGTGAAGAACCGGAACACCTGGTACGAGAGAAGCAACTTGTAAGTTAGTACCAATTTCCAGGGGGTCATCTAGAAAGTGATATTTGTGAGCAAAGCAAGTGCCATATCTTATAAGACACTTAATAATTCATTGTCTTACATAGACATCTTTATGTCTTACTTCAAGATAGCTTTATGTCTTGAAGTAGGAGTACTTTGAGGCTTGCCAAACAAACATCAATCGATCCTGTAAGGGATGCTAAGGCACCTACTGTCTGCAAGCTCTTGCTCTAGGAGTGTAAAGGCAAGACCTGGCTGATGTGGAGTTTACATCCTAGTGGAGAAATAAGCAGGCACATGCAAGATACAGTCATGGGCAGTGTTAAAGTGTTTCAAAAGTAACTAAATGAGGGTTGGGGATAAGGATGGAGGGTCGGCAGGTGGACTGAATGAAGAGCTGTTTAAAGCCAGGGAAGGCCTCTCCCAGAAGCCAACATTTAAATCAAGGAACAAACCCAGGAGAAAGCAAGCCAGGCAAAGATCTAGGAATGAACACCATGGGCAACAGTCTTCCCTAGTGCAAAGGTCATAAGGCTTGTCCTGCTTAGGGAACAGCAAGAATCACAGGAAGAAGTGGGAAGAGAAGTGGGAAATGGTTTTGAAACAGAATCAGAAAATGGAAGTCCTTTTAGGTCACAGTAAACTTTCCATCTTACTTGATAAGGCAGAAAACCACTGGAGCTTTAAAATGATATTAGCATAATTTGATTTACATTTTAAAAAGATGATTCTATTTTATGTGCAAAAAAAAATTGAGAGGCAATAGTAAAATTCAGAGACCAGTGGGGAGGCGACTTAAGGGTCACTGAGTTAATTTAGATTTTCACATTGAGACACAGGATATCTTGCTTATCAACCAGGCCACATCAAAGTTGTGCAAAGGACAAGAATGTAACTTAACTTTATGAAAGCCAAGGAAGGATGTCAGTGGTTCTAGGATTTCCTAAATCTATTATGAGTAGGGAGAAATAAAGACCTCATCAAGAATTTAGAACATCTTTCTCAAGAAAAAAGAAGCCATGAATGATGATATAATGGCTGAATTAATCGATTTATTATGCTTAATGACTCATCACTTATAGATTGTCTCAAATCAGGGGAAATGGGAATTATTGTGTCAGTTTGGAGCTGTATATAAGGTTCGGCTTAGATATGGTCTTGAAGACTCGAATTCACATGCAAGATGTAGCGGTTGAATTCAGAGAAAGGGCAGACTTAAGGGCAGCTCCAGCGCTCTGACTTGGGCAGCTGGATAAATGTAGATTGTTTACCGAAAAGGGCAAGACTAGGAAAGGAACATCCCATGCCACTTACTCTTCCATGTCAATGAACAATAATGTGCTCTTTGATTTCATCTGATATCCAATGAGAGAGGGTTGGTAAAGGGGTGGGGCTCTCTTTTTGTTTCGTTTTGTTTTGTCTGTATTTACTGTCTTTAATATTTTTCATACAATGTATTTTGATCATATTCTTTCCCCTTCCCTGGTATCCCCACCTCCTTACCCTCCCAATTTCATGTTCTTTCCCTCTCTCTAAAAAAAGAATCGCAACAAACAAACAAACAAAAGGCTAAAAATACCAAAACAAAACAAGCAAACAAAAGCACTCACACACAAAAACATGGAGTCCATTTTTGTGTTGACCAATAGGGCCTGCCCTGGAGTGCAGTTAATATATTCACTGTTACTGTTGGGAAAAAAAAAAGATTTTCCCTCGCCCAGCAAATATGAATTGCAAACAGCTTCTCGGTTATGGGTGGGACTGGGTATCTAATTATCTGGTAAGGGGACATTGGCTTATTACAAGCTGCATCTGAATAGTATCCGATCAATAGAGGCCAGGTAAAGGTGTGTCTAGATATCTCCGCATTATTTAATTTGGTTCAATTATCTAATGTCTATCTCGTAGCTATATAACCAAAAGACACATGTTGGGCAAAAATCTCTTATAGCATAATATACATATTTTCTTTTAAAGATAAGCTCTCATTCAAATTAATTTAATGACTATTTTACATCTTTATCATCTAAAGCTCAGTGATTATCAAAGATGAGGGGTGAGAAGGATGGAAGAAACAGGGAGAGGATGGGGAGAACGGTGGGAAATGCAAGCATGACATAGCCACTGGCAGTCCTGAAATCACATCTGTGACCTATACAAGCTCTTCATAAGATCGGGCCCACAACATCATGTCATGGAGGATGGAAGGTCTCATGAGGTCTCACCCCCTCTGAGAACTTACACGTACTTATAATGGTTGCTGGAGGAGGGAAAGACATCTATATCAATGGTGTAGGCACGGGTAAGATGTCTATGAATAACCTCTTGTCTGCTCTCTTGTAAGCAACCCTAATGAAACCCACTGGGTCATTAAAATACATGAAAGGGGAAGGAAGAATACTTGGGAAAAGGGAAGAGGGTAACAAAAGAGGGAGGGGACAAGAGAGGGCAAAGGGAAATGAATATGATCAAACTCCACTGAATACACATATGAAAATGTCACAACGAGACGCACTATGTACAATTAACATATAGTAATAAAAATAAAAAGGAAAAATGACATTGTTTAAAAATTTCAAAATGCACATAAAAGATACAATAGGCACAGAAGGGAAAATGAACGTGGACAATAATACACACACAGTTACCTTTTCTTAAAAATGGAATATGGTCATCTTGAATAATATTTCCATAACCAAAATTCTGGAAATACTTTCTCTCCAAAGAATGATCCTTGAGCAAACCCAATTCATAGAGTTCTTGTTCTGCAGGCAACAATCAGACAGTAGGTGAACATCTAGTTTTATCTGATCAAGACTTAGAATGCATCCTCACTTAGGGAGCTAGACATCTTATCACACAAGGAATTCTTCTGTAGACACATATCAGTGAACACAGCCACATCTGTGACAATAAGTGTCTAGACTTCACCTAAGTATATTATAGAGGAGATCAGAGACGAAGAGTCACACACGGCTCTGGCTTTGCTGGTGAGAACCTCTTTAAGGGTAGAATCTCAACAGAACAAGGGAGAGATTGAGAAGGAGAAAATGAGAGTCAAAGGTGTTGGGAAAACTCAGGTGCAGATGTCAATTGGTCCAGACGGTGCATGGGGAATGCTTACAGAGGGATGCTGGGCTTAAAAGTGGGCTATCAGAACGGAGTAGGATGAAGAAAATCCACTGGCCACTCTGGGGAAGAGACATCTAACTGTGACCTCTGTCAGGGATTTCCAAAGTGCGGTTCCTGATCAGTGGCCTCAGCACCACCTGGGAATGACTTAGAGATGCAAATTAGCAGGTACAACGTCAGGTTTAATGAATCTGAAATTCTGGGGCACAGCCCTATAATCTAGGCCTCAGCAAGCACTGGGGGGATTCTGGTCCACTCTAACGTGTGAGAACCACTGACCTACACAACCCATGGCTCTTGTCATCTTGTAACATACAGCTCGTGTTGTACATCACCCGTATGCCGTCTGTTACAACATGGTAAGAGACCATGAGATTAGGAAAGAAGGATGAAAGAACTCCCTAGCACAGCTCTTCACTTCTGTGATGTTAAATTACAAGGGGAAAACTGTACCCACTAGGAAGCAAGCATGTGTAGTGGGATTTTTAAGAACATTGAGAAAGCCCCAACTACCAACCAAAATAATATTCCTGTTTGTCAATATTTACATCTCCTTAACCATGGGGTACATTTTTTTTGTTATACAATTAAAGACATAGTTAAAGAGAATCCCTTGAAGGAGAACAGCACAATTGATTTTAATCTCAATAACGTAAATGTATTGTTATGTGCATTTTGGGAGCAGAAATAAGGGAACACATGGAATTCTTGAAAAGGCAAAGGAAGAAAACAGGAGACCAAAAAGAGATGGGAAATTAAGTTAAATTCAAGAGATTCTTCTGGCATAATTTCTAAGATTCTGTAAATGTAATGTTTTGATGTTCACATTTTGAAATAGAATTCCATGCAGGAAAATAAATCGGGCCTGTTGACAAATTAGGAATAATGAACTAATTGGTAGGGTAAGTCAGAAGTCAGCCAAGTGTTTTAAGCATTTACAGAGTGCGTTTAAATCACGAATTTTGAGTTTTAAAGAGTAGAGCTTGTCAGTAGGAAGACAATATTTTGCTCTTTCATAACTGGTGCTTACCAATCGCTTGGAGTCTACTAAACCATCTGGTAGTCTTGGGGAAAAAATTGTGAAATGTTGGATTTGCAGCTCCAATTAAATCTAGTAAGACCAACAGATCCTAAGGGAGAAAAATATCACTTAATCACAGTTGCTACCGAAGCATGTTTCAGGTCCATTAATAGAGAAAAACAGCCAAAACTAAATACCTTTAACTACTTGAGAATCACACCGAGAGCTATATGAATGGACAATGGGTTTAATAATATTTTCTAACCACTGTAGAGAACTCTTTAGGTCTTGCTTATGTCACATGGATAAATGGCGATGTATCATACACCAAATATGCATAACCCAGGATAGATTAGGAAGGCAGATTTGATGTATATTTCATGAATTGAAAAAGAATACATTTGCTTTGCTTTCGGACGGGAGTTCAAGCATGTCTGATCTTCTATGTCATTATAATTAGGCATTTAACTTTAATCTGTAATGATAGGGGTGCATGTGGACGGAAGCTATGACTCATGCAGCACGCAAGAAAAATTCCTCTAAAGGAAACTGTATACATCATGCTGCTGGATCGCCTTCTCCTTGTGTGGCAAGCCAGGAGCTCAGTTTAGCTAGTCTCTAAAGTCTCCCAGTTATAGCCTTCCATATTAAGCCAATGTTCCTTAGCTTATTTGACTCATAAAACCAGCAAGCTTGACGACTCCCTGAAGGCCACATCCTAGATTAAGTCTTCCCGATTTAGGTAAGTGAAATAATGTTCGGTTAACTACCTAGAGTGAAACCTGCCACATGCTGAGTAAATATTTTCAGACTTCACGATCCCTACAACAGCATATACACAAGTGACACATACATATACACATATATAATTGATACACATATGCATTCATTTGGGGAAATGCTTGTTTGAAATAGGACATATTCATGAGACTAGGTAAGTTTCTGTCTGGGAAATAAATGGTCTTTTCCATCACTGTGGATTATATATCTGGACTGATAAATAACTACTAATTATCTAGGTCTCCCCTCCTTTTCCTGCCCCCTGCTGAGCCACTCAGGAACAAGTAAATGAGTGAGGTGCTGACTACATGTCTTTGACCCATGGCAAGCTGCCAGTGTACCTGAGAAAGTCACGTTCACACGAGGCGTGTTAGCGAAACGCTTAGATGACAGTTTGTTCGTGTGATCCCTAGGGTGAAGGTCATCACCATGAGAAAGACCGGGGATGTGTACAGCAGAGTGGAGGGGTCAGGGAGAATGTGGAGAACACTGGGAGGAAGGAAATCCCAAGCATAGCACAAAGTTCTATGCTGGGGTTGGTGGGTACTTATAACAAAATGAAGATCAAGCATGGGAAGAGAGTCTCCGAAGAGGATTTACTGGCAGGGCACAGAATGAGGATGAATTGAGGTTGGAGCTGGACCCACTGCTTAGTAATAGCAGCAGAATTGTTAGGCATCCTTCAAATGTCTCTACCCTCCCATCAAAAACGCCAAATCAGCCCACCCCATCAAGGTGACCATTTCTGCTGCAGTCACCTTACTGCTTTAAGCGCATGGGGAGTTTTTCACTCTGTCCTTCTTGCTCCATCCCCTGCAATGCTCATTCTCCTCTGCCTGAAAAAGGCTTTCTCTCTCCACACCACACAGTACTTGGGGTGGGGCTGTGCACAAGCAGAATCTAATGATTCTTTAATCTGATTTTCACATCATTTTAATTAAGCTCAGCCAAACACAGCTTCTAACACAGAATCATTCTTTTTAGCTCTGGGATTCCTCAAAAATCCAATGCTTGCCAAGGAATGTTCTACAATAAACAGTGCTCTGAAGATTTCGTGGCACTTCTAAGTCTTTACTTGGTCTTAGAAGCCTTTTCTCTGGAGACATGGACAGAGTTATAGAGCCAAGGTAACTCAGACTAACCATGCCGTGCAGTTGGTTGGTGCCTCTCGATCCAGGAGGGTGTGGGGTTGATGCCATCTTCTGGGCTAAGTGCCGAGACCCATACAGAGAATCTCGAGGAGACCAGTGAAGAAAAGCCTCTTCTCCATCAAAGAAAATTAGCTGGAGCGAGAGATCTGGCTTGGAACCAGAGACATCCTGGTAAAAAGTACAATTTGAAAAATAAAACAAAACCAATGGAAACTCTAATGCCAACCAATCACAGACTCCCAAACTATATTTAAAAAGCACTTAGCGAGGACATATTGACCTGGGGTTTCTTCGGAGGTATCTATGAACACTGTATCTTCAGGGCGGATTCATGGTGATCATCAGTGGGGGAAAAATGAGCAAAAATGCTACACTCAATTAAAAACTCACATTCTTTCTTACTAACTGAGCAAAAAGATGTTCCATGAAACGAAGATGTCCAAGCAAGTGAAGATGTGCCAAAAGTTACTTCACACCACTTCCGTTCCAAACACCATCAGACCATGCAAATTCCACTCCTTCTAAAACTAAATGTCTTACATTTGGTCTTACTCCGTAGCGAATAGTTAGACTGTAGGGCTGCTGAAATGCACACAGCGGCATACCACAGAACTCCCCTTTAGGTACATGTGTGGCCCCAGATGCAGCCTCTCCAGGGCTACACCTCTTGGGAGTGTCCTACATCCTGTGACCAGGAACTGGGAACTCTCTACAGGGCCACCACCTCCACAGCTCCCCAGAGGTTGGCTGAGGCTGCTGTAAAACCTGCACCACAGCTCCACAGCTCACTCCTCCTAATCCCTGTTCATTCCTCTCCCAGCGGCCAATGTTGATCCAAGGCCACTCCCTACTCGCTGACCTGAATGCTCATCAGATGAGGTTCCACCTCGGAATGTGCTTCCTGGGTACCCAACCTAGAACAACTGGGTACCTACTTCTCACCTTACCGAAGTCTGAAATGTGTTACTGGATTTTAGTTCAAGAGTCTGTTGGTGTAGGGACACAAACAGAATAATTATAGTGTTTTTCTTCAGAGCCTAGACATTTGGTGAGTTAGGAGAGATAAATACATAAGCGTGATATGTAATATGCCAAGAGCTCGAGCATAAAACATTCATCCGCTAAAGATGGGGAGGAAGGAGAGATGAAGTCCTTGGGGCATCAAGCAAGGCTTTGTGAGACAGTATTTGAGCAAATTAAAAAGATTTACATATTTTTATTGTCTGGCCATGACTCTCCTGTGCAGATCAATCCTCTGGGTATTCAAATTCCCAAGTTCATTCTCACCAGAACTCCAAATCCACTTAATCTCACCTCTTCACAGCTACACTCCTAGAAGGACCCTATTTAGTCCCATGTTTGGTCAAATTCTTGGTAATCATTTCAGTCCTTCCCTTATATATACTTCAATATTTCTCTCTCCATAGCCACATTTTCATGGAATAATAATAATAATAACATGGAGTACCATTCTCTACCTATTCCGTGCTTATTCTCAAGAGGCCGAACCTGGCCTGGACAAAATAAACAACCATGCCATTTGCTAGCTTGGAATCTGTGAGCAGAAGCCAGGCAGTGGTGGCACATTCCTTTCATCCCAGCACTTGGGAGACAGAGGCAGGTGGAGCTCCGTGAGTTCGAAGCCAGTCTGGTTTACAAAGCGAGTTCCAAGACAGCTAGGACTGTTATACAGTGGAACCTTGTCTCAGAGGAAAAATCCATCATCAGAAATTTCGATGCAGCCTCTTGTGTTGACTGTAAGTTGTGTGTATTTTCTGGGTCCATCCACTCTCAACCCCAGTGTTTCACACTCTCCCTAGCCTACAGTCCTCACTGCCCAGTGCTGGCCTTGATTTCTTCTTGCCAGTCCCATTAGACTCCAATCTCTCCACATAAGCAGTAAATTCCAACTGCCAGAGGGCACTGCTTTAGCAAACACTATCTCACCTACATCAAGTTTTCTGTCTTTGCTGGATATTGCTACGGGCATACTACCTCCACTAACTGTTGACCTGGTCCCCTATTTATAGAAAAGCTTGCCAGAAGAGTTCCGTGTTTACACTGTCAGAATCCACTTTTTTTTTTTTTTAATCTCGTAATGCCGGGGATTGAAGCAAGGCCCCCACGCGTGCAAGGCAAGTGCTTTACCAACTGAATCACGCTCCCAGGCTTTCCATGTGTTCTGTTCTTCTTACATCTGTCCCTTCAGGCTTCCTATCCTCCAGCTACTAAAACTGGTCTTGTCAAGAACACCTACGACCTGTACCTTACTAAACCCAAAGGTCAACTCTCGGTCTTCACCATTCTTGACCAGCATAACCGCTGCTCCATCCTGGGTACAAGTCTTCCATTTGCCTCCTAGGACACCACCTCCTCGTCCCTCTATCAGGAGATGGAATTTAGTGCCTAAGCAGAGAGACTGGCGTCATCTAATGAGACTGGCAAGAGGAACTCAAGGCCACTACTTGGGGATGAGCCTGGGCGAAGTAAGGAACTACCAGTTACGGAAAGGAAGAGTGTGAAAGACCAGAGCTGAGGGTGAGTGGACCCAGACAACACAGACTTTATTTTTTTTTGTTTTTTTTTTTTTTGTTTAGCCATAAAACATTTATTGATGGAGAGAGGGATAGAAGGAGAGAGGGAGACAGAGAGAGAGAGAGAGAGAGAGAGAGAGAGAGAGAGAGAGAGAGAGAGAGAGAGACATGCGCACGCCAAGGAAACAGAAAGGAAAGAAGCCACAGGCTTTATTTTGTACAGACACACACTTCTCAGAACTTTTCTCTCTCCTTGGTACAGCCTAAACTGGCTGCTCACTTGCCCAGCCATTCATCTCCTCTCTCACCTTTCACACCACCCTGGCGCCCACCTCTTCTTCTCCAGTACCTAGAACCCCAGGACTTCATCTTCTCTGACTTCCTGGATTTTTTTTTCTCCCTTATTTTTACTGGAGCAAATTTCGATAACACTTTTAAAATGGAACAGTGCATAAGAGCAAATATTTTAAACACGTAAAAAAAAAAAGTCTTTGTACTGTGATTTCATGTGGCAAATGATTTTTTAAAAAAAAAAATTAAGGCATAATGCCACTGTTTCCTAGCTTCCAAGATTCCTACTGAGAAGTCCAGCATCATTTTCATTCTTGCTACTATTATATGACCTGGGATGACCCCCACAAAAGAACTCAATATTATTTTACTTTGGTTCTTTTTCTTCTTTCTAGAAAAGATAGTTCATCTACTTCAGAATTCTATGTTCTTAGTGACTTTTTTGAATAATATTTTTAATTTCAAATTTCCTAGAGCGCTTTGCTATGATGTGATTATTCTGTTATTAAATACTCTTGTTTTGTTTCATGAATATAAACTCTCTTGTTTCTAAGGATTTTCAAGTAGTGTCAAGCTATCTTCTGCCCCTTGCACTATTCTGTTTCCTCTGACTTCATGTTTCAGTTTGCATAATTAGCTTTTTTTGCTTTTCTCCACAGTGGAAACTGTTCGCCAATATCTGGCCACACCTGCTGTTCATTTGTATTGAAGAACACGGTACTAAAACGTTCACTGGAGACACAAATTGGTTGGTTTTACCACGGTCACTTCAGAGCTTGTGCCTATTCAATGTTCTCATTTAAGATCGCCAAATATTCCCCCTTGGCATTCCTTTCTGTGGCCTCTGCATTCTCTGCCTGCTGCTGGCTTTCTGATTCTAGAAATGGAAGACAGGCTGAAGACCTCGCTGCTCGGCATGCTGGTCACCTGATCTCCTTGACTTCCCTGGGGATGGCACACACATACCCACCTCACATCCCTACCGTCTCGTTGCCGGAGACAAGTTAATAAATGCGTCAACAGTCAAGGGACAAGGATGTGTCCCTGACAACAATGGGAGGCCACAGCAAAGGCGCGAGGTACAAGATGTCAATATGTGATTGCTGTCCTGTTACAGGAGGTCGGTGGGAAGGGCTGCAGAGAGCTGGGACAATAATACCATCTGCCATCCGGACCACTTCCCACCACCACTTGCCCAATTCATGATAGCAAAAGAATGTACATCCCACAGATTCAGTCAGAATCAGCTGTAAACAAAGCTGATACAGTTTGCATTCGAAATTAGCCCATTCTAACGATTGCTCCCATCACCCCTTACCTCTAATAGAGACAGTAGTTCAGAGATGGCATACAGCGCCTAAAATAATTTCCTGAGGATCCCCATTCAACAATTCAGACATTTCTACTTCTTTTCTTTTTGCTATTACTGGTACTACTATTATAATGATCATTGCCTTTGTGGGGCAGTGTCTCTCTATGTAGCCCTAGCTCACCTGTACCTTGCTATGTAGTCCAGAATGGCCTCCAAGTGATGCCAGCCCTCTTCCCTCAGCCTCACAAGAGCTGGGATTACAGGAATATACCACAACGCCCACCTTGGCCCCCCCCTATTTCTCATACTAACTGCAGGTGTGTGCTACGTGGAAAGAAGGCGAAGTGGGTCAGCTAAGCAGAACTGTGTGCCAAGCAGAACTATGCCTTCAAGTTGCATCTTGTTCAGTCCGTGTCTTTCTGTTAGAATCGTAAGCACAAAAACTTAAAATGGCATGTCTGGTTATGGATTCCCTCATCCACTGCTGGGATGGTTGCAGTTCAAAGCGGGGCAGGGCAGTACAAAGGCATCATAGAAGGCTCAGAAAACAAAATAAAATGTGAAACAAGTATTGAAAGGGTATAAACAATCCTTGCTTTCTTCAAGTTCTGAATATCCAGCAAAAACAGAACCAAATATCTCTATTACTTCCATTACAAGATAAACCTTTTATTTCTATACTCTCATTGTATCAAAGGCTGGACCCGTCATAAAGCCCAGGGTAGCATTGGCTGCCCGTGAACAAAGCTTTTGTATTCACTTAGTCATGTTTACTGTTATGAGCAGTATCAGAGTAAAACGTCTCGTTTAGCACTTTCCCCCAATACGCCCTTTAGGAACACAGAGAAATAAATCTGAAATAAAATCCGAGAGTCCCAGAAGCGTTCTGAGCTTCAGGCATAACAAAAGCTCTGCTATGCTATGAAAAGCTGAGCCTTGATCCGCAGGTACAGCGAAAACACATTTCTGCCTTGGGCTTTGCATCTCGGTATGTCTGAATTACTCACAGGCTGGAGATCTCCCACCGCCCTCCCCCAACTCCAGAGCCACCCTCTCCCAGCAGAAGGTTGTGATGTTTTACGGCTGTATAAACAAAGAAGAATAAGCATAGTCCTCTATGAAACATAACCCGCATACTTAAGCCTGCTCCATCCTTCCTTCTATGCCATTATTTGCAAAGAAACAGTTGTGTTCAATTGGATTTGAGCTGTCAGCTAATGGACACACTGTCATTTGTCTGTGAATTACTGCCCATGGTAATATGGGCAGTATTACCATGCATGCGATCTTCCAAATACCACTCCTTCCATCTCTTATTTTTTTTAACAAATTATTTTAAAATGTACCCCAAAGCTTTGATTTCCAAATGACTTTTCCTCCAAAGATTCTAGAATTCACAGAGTCGCTGCTAATTTTTTTTTTCATCCTAGGAGTCAGCAGAAAGAAAGCAGTTACCTTCAAGGAATGGAGTTTCTTGTCTAAGGCACGAGCAAGTTCCAACATCATTGCGCACGGCACAGCGGAATCAGTGGCTCCCACAAACACTCTGTTGTTCCATCGAGGGAAATATTTGGAGTCATAGTGGCAGGCAAGGACCAAGTGTCGTTTAGCTTCCGGGTTAAGAGTGCTGATGATATTCGAGAAGGACCGTTGCCCATAGGGTGTCTCACTCAAGAAGGTGTCAACTTCCACGACCCACTCAGCCTGAAGTCTCTGGATTCGCTTTATGATGTGCTGATGGAAACAGTAGTTTTCATCTGTTAGCTATGTCTCTAAAATGGTAGGTGATGCCTCCTTTGGTTACTGTCAGAAACAGAGTCTTACTCTATAGTCCTATAGGCTGGAATGAAGCTAAGTACCCTGGGCTAGCATGGAGTTCGTGCTTCTTCCTCATCGTTCCAAACTGGGATTACGGACATATAAGCTCTGCATGCTTACTGGCAGAAATAGCATTACTACTGGTTGTTATTTGAGTTCATAGCAATTGAAAGGAAGAGAGGCCAATCTCCCTCACTCCTGACCTTTCATCTACTTATCCATCCCACTCCGTTGTCAATACTTACCAACACTAGCAATCTGCTGTAGATCTTTTTATAACCCTCTTCTGGATTACACAAACTTCATCAGCATACAGGTACACATACATTTTTAAAAGAGGGAACGGGTGTTCTTTTGTAGGAAAAGTGGCCCACTTTACATAATATTCTACCCTTGCTTTGTCCCCTTAGCAATCTATCATGGTCGAGGGACAAATCCAGGTCAGCACTCCTAGAAACCACTTTGAACGTTTGTAAGAATCAGGGTAGTCTGAGAAGTTAAGCATATCAAATCTCTAAGCCTCCGCCCTAAGCTCTCAAAGCATCACAAATGGCAGCTCTGTGTGCACATGTGCCAAATACACAGAATTTGTGCTCCAAGTCCTACAGATGTTCGTGTGGAGTGAACACTAGTGGAAGATACAAGCACCCATCTGATGAGGGTTGTACAGAAAGTTTCCACGGCAACAGATGGATGGGGATACGGTCAGGCTCTGCCTATCGTAAGAATCAATAAGTAACTCTGACCCAAGTCTTTCTTCTGTATCCAAGCTATGTCCAGACCTGATTCTCTCTGCACTGTCTCCCGGCCACTCTGGGCTTTCTGCGCAGCACAGGAACTGAGGCAGGAAGCAGGAAGTGGAGAAAGGAACAGCATGCCAAGGACTGGAAGTGTCTTCCTTGAGAATCTAGTCTTATGGTGTGAGACGTGAGGGAGGAACTCATCACTATTGCATTTTGCTTTTTCCCATCCTTATTTTTCCCTGGCCTCATTTCTCTCTTTATATTTCTTTATTCCCCCCTCTAGTATTGTGTTTGTCTTTGCAAGGTACCTTATTAAAAACATTTCTCAACCTCAGTCACAAATCAGACATTATAATAACTGACAATTTGTCCCACAGCTAACATCTAGGAAGGAGGGACACTGAGTTGATGAACAAACAGCTCACAATCGCTGGAAACAAATGGAGGGATTTTTCTTTTCCTTCCAAAGAAACACAGGATTTTCTATTCCAGCCAAGTCTTGTGTGGCCTACAGCCTGCTGATGTAACACGACACACAGGCAGAAAGGGCTTTGGACAAACTAGAACAGGAAGCTTCCAAGGAAAGAGGAACTTACCCAGAGGGCTGGAGGCTCTGAGACTCACCATCAATCTTGAAGAAGCCAAATAAACAGAGGGATCCCTTTGGTCTGTGCAGCTGCTAAGTTAGTCTTTACCTTACACAGCGTTTTGCATTCCTCCCCTTCCTTTCCGCTACGACTCTACATGCTGTCCTTTCCCAAGTCATCAAAAGAAGCATTTAAAGCCTTTCACTTCGCATTTACTTTGCTATTCCCCACAACTCCTATGCTATGCTCTGCTTACAGAGATCTGTTCCACGAGCAGCTGGTTGTAACAGTAAATGTGGGCTAGTGTAGTGAGAATGTGTGAAAGTCACATGACCTAGAACATCGGTTGTTGGACTAGAGAGAGAAATCACTGTGCATCTAAGATGAGATTTTCCAAACATGAAAACGAGTTATCCCTAGACTTTGTACAACTCCAGAACATCTGGTGTCCAGATGACAAACCGTTCCCTAAAATGGCTTCTTGATACCAATAGTAGCCTGAGAAGTGAACTGGGATTTTAAAGTATCTGTCAAAGGTTATCTGTTAGCATTGTTTAGAAGCCTCACCCAGAACCTCACTTCTCATCTCAGTAAAAACCTCAGTAAGATCCCTGAAGGAACCTTTCTTTCTGTATCTAACATATATATTTTTAGTTCTCTTAGTAACTAAGATGAAATTAGGATACTAATACTCATGGTGTTTTTCAACTTTCAGATTTATTTAGTCTCTATGTCTCCAGCAGAAGGCTGAAGGGAGTTCCTCCAACCACTGCTTTTATCACAATATTCCTAAGGTTTAAGCATCATTGTCTCCCTGACTCAAAGGGATCAAAGACTTGCCCTCCAGGAATGATGAAGAGGGAGCGCTGGTAGACTATTATCCAGCACTCTGATTCTGCTGAGCCTGCTCTCTAGTGGTGTGGGCCGTCCTTCTGAATATGTGTTGTTTTTATTGGTTAATAAATAAAGAAGCTGCTTTCAGCCAATGGCTTAACAGAACACAGCCAGGCTGGAAAAGCTATATGGAGAGAGTAGGCAGAGTCAGTGAGAAGTCATGTAGCTCCACTGGAGACAGACACAAGCCGCCAGCTGGAACCTTGCTGGTAGGCCATGAGCCTCGTGGTAAAATATAAAATAATGAAAATGGATTAAATTAAGATGTAACAGCTAGCCAATAAGAAGCTAGAGTTAATAGGCCAAGCAGTGATTTAACTAATATAGTTTCTGTGTGGTTATTTCGGGGTTGAACAGCCAGGAATAAACAAGTGGCCTCATACAAACTCCAGTGACTGAATGTATATCTTTTAAATCATAACAATACCTGTGTATGCTGTTTATGCTGTATGTTCCATAAATGACAAAGCTTCAACAATGTTCACTATTTTATGGCCTTCCAGAATCCATAAACAAGGAACTTGGGCTTCAAGTATGCATATATGTATCTGAGCATAGACAGACTTCTGAACCAGCAGAGTGAGAAGATGCAGAAGGCGAAATCAAGAGAGTATCATAGCCGTGGATTGTTTTCTGATGAGGAGCTGAGGACTTTGGCAAACAAGAATTCGGAGCATTTAAGAAAATTCTTGTGGGGCAGAAGTTCATTTACCATTGATCTGATTTTTCCCCAAACCTCCAGTGATAGAAAATCAAGCAGATCTGAGTTCAAGTTGCTAGTACACATTTAACTGTAAATAATACATCCTGGGAGAGTAAGGCAGGAGGATTGTCTCAAGTTTAAGTCCATCCTGGGCTACATGGTAAGTTCTAGGCCAGCCTGGATTGAAGACAGATACTGTGTATCAAAAAATGTATATGAATAAAAAGAAAGGAAAGGAGGAAGTGAGGAAGGGAAGAATGAAAGTTAGCCATCTTAGTATCATCATCATCATCCTGCCACTGCCCGGCGTCATCCATGGCTATAATACTCACTTGATTCAACTTTTACATCTTCTTACTCCATTGGTTCAGAAGGCCATCTATCCTCAGATACACATACATTCCTTAAGGCTGAAAGTTCGCTAGGGTCTCAGTAGAGAAGCTATTCAAACAAAAAGCAGGAGACTAAAAAGCCAACAAACACGGTTGCCAAGGTTACAATTGGGGGACAGAAGCTACACCGTAGATAAAGAAGAGCTATGATTTGGGTAAAAGAAACATGCAGGCACAGCGGTCGTTGCCGAGGTTTTTGTCTAAGAAGTTGAGCAAGTAGAATATTCAGTAAGGGGCTTTGAGAGGCCAGTTTCGTTCCTTCCCAAGCTCTCCCCCTGAATGGGATTAGTTCAAAAAAGCAGACATGGAGAGGTAGAATTTCACGTTGCTCAGGCACATTGACACAGCACAGAGAAGTTCAAGGTTTAGCCCTGTTTACGACTTATTCTACCCTTTACAGCAGTGTCATCCAAACCGCAGTAATAAAATCAGTGAACCTAGGAACTAGTTTAGTGGGTCACCATGAGTATTTCCTTCAATTCACAAAATAGAATTTACAATATCCAAGAAAATTACTGATAATGAGTAGTTTTCCAAAAAACTTAGGTTACAGCTAAATATATTGCTATACATCCTCGTCTGTGAAATACACAATAGGTTTCTACTGTGGGTCAAAGCAAATGTTTGAGAAGCTCAACTCTAGACAGAAGCTGATCGCTGTGCATAGCCACACACACACACACACACACACACACACACACACACACACACATTTCCCACAAGAGGAAAGAAAGCTAGCAGCTCGGTAACCCCCTCTTGTCTCGAAACTGCTAAGCAAGCACTATAAAAATCTGTTAAAGTTTGGACTCTAGGGTCGACAGAAGTTGGTTAGCAAGCTAGGAATGTATTATTGAAGTGACCAAGAGTGGAGGAGTTAGTATCCTGTATTGTTGCTGCTATAGCCAAGACAGTGATTTCACACAGAAACTGATTTTCAGTGCATGGGTATCGCTCAACCCAGAACAGACATTTACGCTCCGATGTTCGACTTCCTTGACTACCTCTGCTAGTGAGTAATGAGATGTTGTATCCAGATGTTACACAACTGAGAACTTTAGCCATCATCTTATCCCCCACGGTGAAGCAAAACATTTAAAGCCTTTAGGTGAGTGAGCTATGTTCTTACCTGACGGGCAGAATAGCTTCCGGGTGATCCTGGATAGCGTTCTATCAGCAATGGTCTCAACTCATTTTGCCACATTTCAGAAATACTGGTGCCTTCTGCAACTTGGCGAAGAGATGAATAATTCAAATGTACTGGCTGATGGTGGTTCTGCAATTAAATAAAATGATTTAGTTCTAATTGCATATGATAAGACAACATGGTACATCTGTGATTTGTAGCCCTAAAATCACAAAATCAAAGGAATAAGGGTTATGGCACATGAAATAAAGGACTCAACTTAAAATTAGCTCCTTGATTCTTCCAGATTTGACAAGTTGTTTTAAAAAACAAAATTGACAGTATGCTTTTATTGTGAGAATTTTTCACACACTTAAAACCTGTGCAACTTAAATGGTTTTTCTGGATAATTGCATTATAAAACAAAGGTGTAAAAATAACAATTACGGGCTGGCAAGATGACTCAGCGGATAAGCACTTGCCAACAGGCATGAAGACCTGATTCTGTCTCCAGGACTCCCATGGTGGAAGAAGAGAATTGACGCCAGCAAGGTGTCCTCTGATCTACGCATACACACCATGGTACACACACACACACATGCACACGCACACACATGCACATATATACACACACATGCATACATGCACACGCACACATAGACACACACACGCACATGTACACACACCATGGTTGACATGATGGTATACATGTACATATACACACATCATGGTTTACATGTACACATACACGTCACGTTATACACAAACACACACACCATGGTACACACACACATGCACACACATGCATATACACACACATGCACACACATGCATATACACACACATGCACACACATGCATATACACACACATGCACGTACACATGCACACTCACACATATACACATATACGCATACACCATGGTTTACATGTACATACACACATGATGATATACATGTACATATACACATATCATGGTTTACATGTACACATATACATCATGTTATACACATGCATGCACACACACACCATGTTTACATACACACATACCAGGGTATACATGTGCATATACACACACATCATGGTTTAAATGTATACATCATGTTATACACACACACCCCATTGTTTACTTATATACATTCCATGGTATATATGCACATACACACATCATAGGACATATACATACACACATCATGATATACATGTACATACACACATACACATAAATAATTGTAATTTAAAAATTTTATGTAGTACCAACACTTAGGAGTCAGAAACATAAAGATCACAAGTTCAAGACCAGCCTAGCCTGTACAGAAGAACCCTATGTTAAAACACCAACATGACAAAAACAAAAAAGAACTATTATGAGACTATTACCTGAAGAAAGTTTAATACTTAAAAAGCTGTTGACAGTAAAGAAATGAACTTTGCTAGTATGGCTCTTTTATGAAAGGCAGTGCATTGTGGGTATTTCAAAACTGCCTGTCAGAGAAGTTGGAGGCCATCTATACAAACTCCATGGCATCAGCCAAGTCTCCTAATGTATCACTCCCCAGAAAACACTAGTCAAAAAGTTTGTTCTAGAGCTACACTATCCACTACAGGAAGCCACTAGCCACGCATGACTAAAGACTTGAAATGTAGCTTGTGAATTGAGATGTGCTTTACATGCAATAGACATACCAGGTTTGGGGCTTTGGGGTTTTTCTTGGCGGTGGCGTGATGTAGGAAGTCCTTCTGTATATATGTTGCTTTTATTGATTAATGAATAAAGAAACTCTCCTGGCCTGTCATAGGGCAAAAGAGTAGAACTAGGCAGGGAAAACTAAACTGAATGCTGGGAGAAGGAAGGTGGAGGTGGAGAAGCCATGTAGCCCCATCAGAGACAGACGTCGGAACTTTACCCGGTAAGCCACAGACTTGTGGTAAACATAGATTAATGGAGGTGGGTTAATTTAAGATGTGAGTTAGCCAGAAATATGCTTAAGTTATTGGCCAAACAGCATTGTGAATACTATGGTTTCTGTGTGATTATTTCAGGGCTGAGCAGCCAGGAACAAACAAGTAGGTTCCTACTACAACAGTGGTGGTGATTTGTTTTGTTGGTGGTGGTGGTGGTAATGGTTTTCTTGTTTTCTTTTGTTTTGCTTTTGCTTTGATACAGTGTCTCACTATGTATCCTTGGCTGATCAGGAACTTATTATATAGATCAGGCTGGCCTCCAATCCTTGGATTAAAGGTGTGCGCTACCACACCTAACAAACATACCAGTTTCGAAGACATTTTGATTTTTAAAAAAGTTATCTCATTCATATTTTTTAGTTATGTACTGAAACAACTTTAACATACTGTAAATGAAATAACAGTTAAAATTAATTTCACCTTTTACCTTTTAACATAGTTGCTAGAACATTTTAAATTATATTCCTGGGGATTAAAGAGATTGTTCAGTGGTTAAGGGCACTGGCTGCTCTTCCACAGAACCTGGTTTTAATTCCCAGGGGCTATATGGTGACTCATTCATACCCATATAAAACTTTACTCCTAAAGAAATTCAATACCCTCTTCCTGTATCTGTAGGCATAAGGCATGCACGTGGTACACAGACATACATGTGTCTGTAGGCATATGGCACAAATATGATACACAGACATACATGCAGATAAAATGCACATAAACATTGTGCTCACTAATTCTGTGTCCACTTGACACAGGCTATAGTTACCTGAGAGATGGGAACCTCAAGTGAGAAAATACCTATAGGTAAATTTCATAGTGATTGATGGGTGGGCAGCCCATGGTAGGTGGTGCCATCCCTGACCTGGTGGTCCTGAGTTCTATAAGAAAACGGGCTGAGCAAGCCATAGAAAGCAAGCCAGTAAGCAGCTCCCTCCAAGGCTCTGCATCAGCTCCTACCTCCAAGTTCCTGCCCTGTGTGAGTTCCTGTCCTGACCTTCCTCAGTGATGGACTGTTTGTTACCTGGAAGTGTAAGCTGAAGTTAGCCTGTTCCTCCCCAAGTTACTTTGGTCATGGCGTTTCATCAGAGCAGCAGTAAGTATCCCTAACTATGACACACATAAAATAAAGTAATAAAATAAAATAAAATAATAAAGACTAGTCTTAAAAAAAACAATAGTGGGGTGGGGGGACTGGGAGGAGAGAAGGGAGGGGAAAGGCCAGGATTAAAATAAATAAATAAATTTATAAAATATAAAACTATATGCCTGCAATCTATTATTTCATTTTAAATTTATGTGTGTGTGTGTGTGCGCACACACACACACACGTGCACATGCATGGTGTATATGTGGAGTTCAGAAGACGACCTCAGGTGTTGATTCTCACCTTCACCTTGTTTAAGACAAGGTCTCTTTGCTGTTTTGTTTACTACATCGACCAGGCTTGCTGGCCAAAAGCTTCAGGGCTTTCCTGTCCCAGTCTCTCATCTCCCCATAGGAATATTAGGATAACAGGCACTCACGCTACCCAGTTAGCTTTTACAGGGGTTTTGGGGATTCCAACTCATGACCTCACGCTTGCACAGTGAGCACCACTGGGCCTTCTTCCTAGTCCTCAATATCTATTTCTATCAACCTGGACTCAGGGGATAGATGAAATTCCTCTCAACCTGAGTTTATAACTGGATAACTGGATAAATAGGAGCTCCTTTAAATCATCAGCCAAATTACCTTAATATTCTATTAAGGTTTATAATACCATTAAGGTTTGTAACACTCTTTATTACACTTTTTTTATTAAAATGAAACTTAAAAGCTAAATAAACCTGATGTTGAAATATATATCCTGAATATGGCTTACACACACTGTATTTTCTTATGACATCAAAACTGATGAATCCGTCACTCATTACAAGTTTATCAGGCGCGCAGAGGAAAGTGGCACTCCTCCTCAAAGGGAAGTGAATGGTTGATCGAATTACTTCTTCCCTAAAGAGAAGGATGAGGGTGACATAAGGACATTGAGTCCTCTGGAATTCCATACAGAAATTGAGAGTGTTCTGGCCATCTCTCTGTGCCTTCCAGGATTAGTGTTAGCTGGATATGTCCAAATAATCACGCAGGTAAGTCACTTCATATGGACCACCCGTGCAGCTAGTGAGAACCTGTGGAATTAGAGACCTTGGCTGCCTTGTTGCTTATATCCCTCTGCACTTGTAGATGGTCTGATATTACTCTCCAGTGTTTATCATGCAGAGAGCAAGGCTGTTTGAGCAGATATAATCTTTTAACTCAGCACCCACCACTAACTGTAGCTCTGGCTACTTAACCTTAATGAGGCTCCATTTCTTAGTGTGCAAAATGGAGTTAATACCGACATCCAAAGGGAATTAGAACTAGATGAGTGTATACATATATACACATACATACATATATATACACACACATATCCTAGTAAACAGTCAATGTGCTTGTTTTCTCTGTCATATAGTAAAGAAGTATAGGATGTTAGAATGGGATAAGACACTTGGAGCTAATCTAGTCCAACCTCCTTGACATCCACCAGTGGACACTTAGGTTTGGAGAAACCAACTGTAGGCAGAGCTGCAGGTAAATCCATGGAAAGCATCCTGGTGGGTGGGTTCCCAACCCAGTGCTCATTCTTCTGCCTCATCTCTGCTCTTCCACCTTACTCTTGAATGTTGACACTGTCCCTGGATATATTAAGGTTTCTGGTTTTTTTTTTAATTAGGAATAATACATTTTAAAGTATATTTCTGGGAGGGCAGGGAGATAATTCAGTGGGTAAAGGCACCTGCTGCCACATCTCAGGAACCTGAGTTCATTCTCCTGAACCACATGGTGGAAGAAGAAAACCATCCCTTGCATGTGGTCCTCTGACCTCCACACACATGTGTTAACACAATCACACACAGAGACACACACGTTTAAAAGTATATTTCTTTCATATATCACTCGCAGGGATAAAAGATTCAACTAGAGACTTTCCATACATCTAAACTCATATGATGGCATAAAAGTAGAAACAAAACTGGGGAACAAAGGGAAGTAATAAACAGAAGGAAAGGTTGCAGAGTGTGGGAGGTAGAATATGTTCAAAATGCCCTTAAGTAGCCCTACACACCAGCCAAGTATATTTCCTAAACAAATTTGTTATTGGAGCCTTTAAACTCCTTAGTACCTCCAGGATCTAAGCCCTCATGTTAAACAGCTCTTAAAGAAGAAAGCTGAAGCTAAAAGGCAAAACAACTGAAATGTGAAGTGGGAACCAAAGAAATGGGGGAGAAGGGGGAATCTCCATGGTTGTTCCTTGACCATCCAAGAAAACATGTCTGCCTCTCTGTCTGCCGTGCAAGCCCCACGGTGTGCTGTTGGCTCCCATTCATTGCTTTGACTATCTAGCACTCGGTACCTAGCATCCAGTACCAAGCATCTAGGACTTAGCATCTAGTACCTAGCATCCAGGTACTTTGAGGTTCTATATTTAGGATCTTGGCATCCCAGCAATGCAATCTGCCCTTCACACTGTTTCCCTTCCTCTTCACCTTCAAAACTCTTGTCTTCTTCAGGCTTCAGCCTGAAGGCCACTTCTCAGGTGGTGTGCTCAATGTCTTTACTTCATATAAGTTACAAGCTCTAGGAGGACTAGAACTGTCTCCACCTAGAATTAAAAGGGCATGGTTCATATTGGACGCAGTAGTTACTGGGTAATTTCAAGTAATGAACAGATAAACTAAGCATTTTTCTAAAACTGTCTTGGCTATGAATGTGTGTTTCCATAGTAGAAAAGTAAAAATCACATCTCTGTCTTCATAAATGCTAATCCAGCTGATTGCATGAGCAGGTAGAAAAGCCAGAAGACACATGTGGCTGCCTGTTGCAAGGGGACAGGAGATGTCCTGCTTCCGGGTGATTACCTGTTTCGACGGGACAAGACATGTCCTGATTCCCAGTCTACCTGTTGCAAGGGGACAAGACATAGCCTAGTTCCCTGTTTGGGAGCTTTATTTTAGTTGCTGCTTAATGTTCCCAACAACTCAGATCTCATTGCCCTGGGGCAGTCACAGTGACAAATAAGAACTCTATGTCAAATTCTTGTTTCCTGGACCAGCGAGAAGTCTTAGTGGCTAAAGAGGTCTGCTACCAAGTCTGATAACCCGAGTCCAACTCCCAGATTCTATACTGTAGGAGAGAACTGACTTAGGAAATGTCTTCCCACCTCAGTTAGCCCAATCTAGGAAGTCCCTGACAGACAGGCACGGAGATTTGTCTTCCAGGTGCTCCTACATCCTGTCGAATTGAGGATCCATGTTTAAGCATCACACCCTTGAACTGCAAAAGATGCTGTGTATGAAAGCAGGATGACAACTCTTAGTAGCCGATAGTGAGTTTAGCAGACAGACCCGTGGATGCTCCTGAACAGAAACTTTCAATTACTCTCTTGCTCTTCAACCTCCTGAGCTAAACCACAAAAATGGTTGATTTTATAAGTGTGTTTCAATATAGAGACTCTTCCCCCTTCTTTCTGGGAGCAGAAGCATCTGCAAAATTACAGAAATAACAAACTTCCTCACTCTTGGAGAACACTGAAAGCAAAACAACTACAGTCAGTTATGCAGGTCCCTTGATTCACCAAAAGCTCCTGCAGGAAAGCATACGGCTCGCACGGGCTAAACAGCACCCCTTCAACTAACATTCTCAACCTTCGGGGCTTGAATGACCTTTTCACAGGGGTTGCCTAAGACCATCAGAAAGCACAGATACTTACAATATGATTCATAATAGTAGCAAAAATACAGTTATGAGGTTAAAATAACAAAAATAATTTCTATGGTTGGGGGTCACCACGACATGAGGAACTGTATTAAAAGGTCGCAACCTTGGGAAGGTTGAGGACCACTGAACTAAAGGAATCTTAGTCTGAAAATTCACTAGCTACAAAAACTTGTTTCATTACATAATTTGGACAGGCGGCCTAGCTTGTGAGGTGGCGCACGCCTTTAATCCCAACACTCAGGAGGCAGAGACAGGCAGATCTCTGTGAGTTCGAGACTAGCCTGGTCTACAGAGCTAGTTCCAGGACAGGCTCCAAAGCCACAGAGAAACCCTGTCTCGAAAAACAAAAAACAAACAAACAAAAAAAAAACCTTGTTTCAAAACAAGAATGAGTAAGAAGACAAAAATGGGAAGAACGGGTAGGCTCGAAGGACAGGGGCTGAACCCAACACAATATTGAAGCTGGGTGTGGAGGTGCACACCTGTGACCCCAGCACTCGAGTGCCAAGGGCAGGAGAATCAGTACAAGCTTGAAGCCAGCCTGGTCAACACAATGAGGTCCAGCCCTATGACAGAGCTTCACAGTGATACTCTGTCCACAAACAAACAAAACAAAACAAAACCGCATTAAACCCAATGGCAAATGTAAACCCCAAGCTTATTCATGGTTTATTTCAACTGAAAGGTACTTTGACAATTTCTATTGGTGCCAACATTCTCAGAGGAACAAGGCTCTGTTACAGCCCTGGCCTTGTCTTTTCATCCAGGCAGAAAGGACAATGAAGTCTGCTCTAGGTGACAAGAATCTTTCAGCTAAAACAAACCTGTGAACCAGAGATCCTGAAACATCTCCCATCTAATCACATGGTCCCAGGCCAGAGAGTTTCATTACATAATTTGGACAGGCGGCCTAGCTTGTGAGGGAGTGGAAGTTCCAAAACACTGAACGTAAGGGGGATCTTTACAGAAAAACAGCCAGTTCAAGCTTCTATCTTTTGTGAGCCTTCCAGACCAAATGTTTGCTACCTGTAAGTTCCACTCGCCAGCACTTGGGAAACGTGTGGGAGCAACAGGCAGTAGAAACACAGGAGAAAGGAGCTGGATACTGCTTCTTTTGTCCAGTGGGAACAGGCTTGCTTCTTAAAATCAGAACAGCAAGGAAACACAGCAACTGAGGGGCCAATCCCAGCTGCTCATTTCGTAGTTATGTCTAAGAAAGGCAGCCGAATGTGTAAAACGGGCGCCGTGACTCTTACCCACCAGACAGATTCCCAGATGAGAGTTGGCTTTCTCATCTCCTAACACCCAGGTCCTCGCTGGCCTCTCTGTCCCTGCCTTGAAGTCTCCTGCTTCCAGACAAGTCTCCGGGGTGGAAAGGGGGATGGGTAAGAGCTGAGAGGATGGGGAAGGGGAAACCCTAAGGACTTGAAGAATGAGATGCGGTCCAAAAGCACATACAATGCTGCAGAGAACAGCTAACAGTTTTTGACAGCCTACTTACCTCTCATCTCCGTTTTATTGATAGAGATTTGCAAGCAATCTCACCGTTCAAGGTGAAGAATTACCAACTGATGATGGGTTCGCAATCTATGCTTTCAGCAAATTTGATCAGCTTCAGTAAGATTCAGGGCATGCTATCAATCATATTAAACTGTATGTATAATACAATATGAAGCAAAAACACTTATGTATATTTATTTTTAAAATGTAATGAGCTTTAAGGTAAGACAGCCACTGTTCTGTTGTGCATGCTCATTCTATCCTTATAATAACCTGAAATGTAACCATTGTCACTCATCCCTATAAATATACATCTGTGTGCGTGTCTGTGTGCATGTGCGCGTGCACACACATAGAGGGGCAATAAAACACCCGAAAGATTAAAAGGAACTGTCTAAAGAATGAAAATGTTTGTTTCCTTTTTAGAATACTTTTTTTTGTATTTTTGGAGATTTTTAGAATGAGTACATGTTACATTCACAACTGGGACACTTCAAGTGAAGCTGCACCCATTAGTTCGTTGAACTCAACATTCCTCTTAAGGAAGCTTTTCAATAGCCGGCAGCTCTCGTCTAAAGGAGAATTAATTTGATGAGATTATCCTTCAAACAATTAAACCAAAAGAATGGATCTGTAGTAAAGAACCAGGGCTGGTGTGGGGGAGGGTGGACTATGGGAACAGTCCTTCTAGATATACACCAACCTTCAGCCTCACAGTGACTTTAAAACTGGAGGAGGGAGGTCAAGGAACCAGAGTCTAGGGGTTGGGGAAGAAACAATGCCCCAAACATGCTTCCTGATTCAGAATGCCAATGAGGGTCTTCTTGGCCCAGAGAGATAAAAATAGGGTTCAGGTTAGGATTAAGAAAGTTCTTTCTCTGTCCTCCAGACTACACATCAGCACACACACACACACACACACACACACACACACACTGTTCCTTGGTCAGCCAATATTTGTCTACCTTTAAAAAGAAAGAGTGAGAAGAAACAGATAGAAGAGAGCTTAAGCCAAATTCTAGCTCCTTAATTCACTAGTTTACTAATCCTGTTTCCTGGTCTCTAAATGGAGATAAACTCACTCTTCCACAGGGTACTGTGAAATTCAAGTGAGGTGGTTTTATATATCTGACTAAGGTACCTACATGTCAATACCCTTCAATATACATACATTGGCGGACCCATCTGGGAGTGTAATCATCTGTAATGTTTCTAGGCTTCAAACCATTAAATCATGCTTCTAAACACAGCCATAAAGCAGGGTTGATCTGCTTTTGCCCATTCGATGCCACTAAAAGAGACACACCTTTATTTCCAAACAAAGGCAATGGATTTCAAAACCGATGCTTTCGCTATCACACTTCTCCTGTGGGCAGGCCTGTGCATCAAGAGCACACCTACCGCATCTGATTAAACCAGCCAGGCATCGTAAAAGGCAGGAAGGCGTGTGTATCTCAGTATGGACTGATTCACCTCCCGGGCTACGAAGTAGAGCTGGCTGCCCAGCAGACTTTTTATGAAAAGAAGCAGGAGGGGCTATTCACTGAGAAATGTCATGGCTGACTGTCACTTTTGTGCCCTTTGAGAGCGTTTGCTTTCCCAGGGAAACAGTCCTGAGAGGCTCCTTAAAATAAAGGAAACAAAAATTCACATTGCAGAAGACATTTCTCCAGAGTTAGATTCTCCTTAGTTTGAAACATTTTAAGAATCACAGAATCTTCTCCCACCTAGAAACACCCCTGCCTACTACAGGTGCCCACAGACAGGCCCTGGGTGTGGCTCGGCTCCTTCCAACCATACATCTCACCCATTTCGAGTTCTCTGAAAGACACCTTGGCCTGATGCCATATTCCAGCTTGAATATCCCCTCCCAGTGCTCTGAAACAGTGGAGAAGAGGATTTGCTCATCCGCTTGTGAGTGCCTTGGAGGCCTTTTGGGAAGGAAACTGTTTTCCTCATCCTGTAGTGACAGAAGTCAGCTTTTCTCACAGTGCTAGGCTCCCTCCGGGGGTGAGTGGGGGCTCTGTTGGGAGCCCTGAAGTGAAGCTCGCTGAAACTGAGCTCACCTCAAGTGGGCCGTTCATACACATGGGCATGAGGCTACCCGCGAATGAGCATTTCAGACGGTCTGAAACACTGAAAGCTTTCTGTCATTGAGGAATGTCGTCCAAAGTTCAGATCCCAGACGGCTGCTGTCCTTAGTTTCTTTAGAGGCATACCATTTTATTCCCAAACCATCAACATTGGCACAGCCCTTAACAATTTGGTGATTTCAAAACTGTTGAGCAAGAAAAGGAAGCAATTGTGAATCTATTTTCTTCATGCAAAGCGACTTGGCAAATCATTTTTATTCTGAATTCCTTAAAAATGAGATTTCCACAACTCAATTCATGTATCTGAAAACACCCAGCGCCTTTTTAAATTTAAATATCTTAACAATACCTTGGCACTGAGTCCACAAGGAAACTCAGTCCCCACACAGAGCATCCTTGAATGTACTAGTTGGGGATTCGCGGGCACACCCCTAGAGTAGTCTAGGCACTCAGGAGCTCCCGGAGTGCGGGGATCGCTGTTCTCCAGGGTCGCGAATGGGAGGTGGTGCCCCGATGCCCCTGTTCTTGCACAGGCAGCGAGACACACTTCCTGTGCCTATCAACACCCCCATTAGAACGATGCCAAAGGGAGGCGGGTGACATCACCCAGCCCCCAGGCGTCTCCAGAGCAGCCCCGAGCCTAGTCCTGGCGCCTAGGCTTGGGAAAGAGAGCGCTGTCTCTCAGGTGCTGGGGTGGGGGCTGGACGCCTGGGCAGGGGGACAGCATCCCTGACCTGCCTCTGGCTAGTCCAGGAGGAAGTGGCCCAGTCCCGGGTCTTGGCACCAAGAGCCATTCAAGTACAGCACACCGCAACGGCCCTCACCTTCTCCTGCGTCCAGGCAGCGGTGCCAGGACTCCCACTCCCGGCTGTCAGGGACAGGACTGCCGCCAGCAGCAGCAGGTGGAGAGTGCCCACGACGCGCCAGCCGTCGCCGCCTGCCATCTCTGCAAGAGTGTGTGGGCGCGGAT
This sequence comes from Microtus ochrogaster, assembly GCF_000317375.1. NCBI lineage: Eukaryota > Metazoa > Chordata > Mammalia > Rodentia > Cricetidae > Microtus > Microtus ochrogaster. The sequence continues at coordinate 37,204,485 of NC_022029.1, forward strand.
TCCCCGGGCGGCCCGCGGTCACGAGCCCGGGAGCGCGCCTCGGTTGCCTTCCCCCTTCTCCACCCTTGAGTTGACTGTGCCCGCCTCCCCATCGCCTCCGGTGGCCTCCCGCTGAGCCGAGCCAGCAGAAGCCAGCAGCCCTCCTACCCTCCAGCCCCCCGCCAGGCGCCAGCAAGCCAGGGGACTGGGATGCCCTGGGTGACAGGAGCTTCCGAATCCAAGAAACAAAGAAAGCCACTTCCTTATCTTGGAGAGGATGAAAGAAAGGAAGGAAGGAAGAGCGTGGAAAAACCTTTTCTGTGATTCCCAACGCCATAAGAGGGAGTAATAAGAAGGAAACGGGTTTAACAGACGTGGGGGCTGTAAGTGAGTTTGGGCACCTCTTTATGATTGAAACCCGGACCGAGTCAGTATTTGAGCAATGCTCTGTACCAGGCACCGGTCCAGTTCCTTCTAGGCGCTCGTATCTGATCTGCTCACCCCATTTGACACCGTGGAAACTGAGACCTCCCTGGAGAAAGCCTGGAGTGGAAGCCCCTAGGAAAAGTGTTTCCTCTCAAAGCTCCTGTTTCCATCTTGTGTGTCTTTTCTCGCAAAGAGTAAACAAAGAGTAAACGGTCCTTTAAAAGGCAGACCACCTTACCCCCAAATTGACAAGTAAGGTTGAAGTAATTACTGAAATAGAAGAGATTTAAGATATAGTAACTCTGAAGGTAATTATTTCTAACGACTGTCTCCAACAGAAAAGGCATAAGTCAAATTTTAGGTGGTCCTCCACTTCCACAGATTCTACATAGGGCATTAACTAACCACAAATCCAAACAATGGTGGTTGGAAGGTTGGGTTTTTTTTGTTTGTTTTTGTATTTTGTTTTCCCAGACAAGGTTTCTCTGTGTAACAGCTCTGACTGTTCTGAAACTCACTTCGTTGACCAGGCTGGCTTCAAGCTTGCAGAGATCCGCCTGCCTCTTCCTCCTGGGTGCTGGGATTAAAGGCATGTGCCACCACTGGTGGCCCAGCAAATCATAGGAGTTTGTATCTATGCTGTATGTGAACAGCCTCCCCCGATTCCTTAAAGAATACAGTACTTATTTGTTACAAACAAGTTATGGATGATTTAAAGTCTATGAAAGGATTCCGTTTTATATGCAAATATTATGCTATTAGGTTACAAGGGATTGCACATTTGTGGATTATGCTATATAGAGAGTAGTAAAGAAACAATCTCCTGTGGGTACTGGGGAGGGATTTTTCTGCTTCATAAGCCACTATTATCCAAATAATCCCATCTTAAAAATAAAAACAAACAAAAAACCTGACTGACTATGGTTTCAGTGTAGAGCACATGCGTTCAGTACCCAACACAGCATCAGGGGTCAACCAGGGATGGCAGGGTAGCTTAGTGGAAGAATACTTTGTACCCAGGCTTCAATTCTCAGCACTGCAGAAAAGAAAAGTAGGGGTGGAGCGGGGTGTATTTTGTCTGTAAGCTAAGTGGGGTGGGGAGGGGTGGAGTGTGTTTTGTCTGTGAGTTTCTGGCCTGAAGTGTGAGGGTGGTTTCTTCTTCCACAGTGAGGAGAAGAGTTTCTCCTGTCTCAAGATGGCTTCGAACTACACAGAGCTCCTAGAAAAACCAGAACAAAGGCATGAGAAAGTATTTCCTAGGGATCAAAGTTGATGGTAATGAAATCTGTCAGAAGAACACACATACTCACACAGAGATGCACACACATGCATACTGGCACGCACATGCACACACACAATCTTTCTTGGCTGCAGGGTGTTTTTAAGAAGAGAGAACACACTGTCCTGCTGCTGTTTGGAGCTGAGAGGGATAACAGAATGGAGGTGTCTCTTTGCTAGTCTACAAAATTGCTGTAACTATATTCCAGTCTAGGGTTTGAGTGGCAGTTTAAATATGCAGGTCTAATTCATGGCAGGTAGTTTCCTTGGGACATCCAGGGACAGTTCTCATACTCAAACCACTTTCAAAGCTTCTTTTGGTTCAGTATTGAGAGCAAAACACTATCAACAGTTCCGTGTACACTTCCTCTCCGTGACTAGCCAACCTTGGGTTTCCTGAATGGTTATGGAATGAAGAACCTATCTTGCTTGCCTTATTGACTTTTTATATTTTCACAATATGAATCCTTTGAGACAGAGAAAGTACAAATGCCAAGCCTATATGAAAGAGAATGTGACCCACAATATCATGCTAAGTAAAAGCCATTCAAAATAAAACTGTGCAATTACTTAAGCTAAAACGTTAACACATCACTTGGCAATGGTTCCTTCTCCCTAGAGTTTTCTGATTTGGGTTATATTTTTCAGTAAAGTGTTCTTGCAGTTTGGCATCCACAGGAAGCAGACACTGAAGCAGTTTAGAAAGTGGAATGTGTTTAGGGAGTGTCCTTGGGACAAACCTTCCTGGGAGGAACAGGAGAGGGCAAAGGGAGAAGTTGACAAGAAAGTAGAATGCTGGCACCATTAGGGAGCCACAGAGCAGAAATAGCAGCCATGGTTGCCCTGCGATAGGCCAAATGTTTGGGGCTTTATCGCCCCACCTCAGTGGAGGGAATTCTGCAAGAGGCTCTGCTCCCAAGAAAGTTGCAGCCAGCAGCACTCCCAACAGCTGGAACAGTCCTTCCAGAAGGGAGATCTAAGCAGTGCATGTCTACACAGCCAAAGGTACTCAAGTGCATTGGGAGCAAATGTTGGAATTTGTACACACTTTAGATATTTCATGTGGTGACTGACTTTGATCAATTGTGAGTTTTCACTCATTGAAAAACTTTCCTTAGAACCTCCCACCAATCAACAAATCCCTATCCTCCTCAGGTGAAGTTTATTGATGGTATTCAGGAGAGTAGGGCTCCCTAAGCACCCCCCTTTTCTCCTGAAGATCTGGGATAGAAACAGTGAGGGGAAATGTTCATTGGGACTGGAACTCCTCAGCAACTGAGGGCCTCTCTCTTCTTATCTGTTCTTTTTTTTTAAGATTTATTTATTATGTATGTCTGAATGTATACCTAAACACCAGAAGAGGGCACCAGATCTCATTATGGATGCTTGTGGACCACCATGTGGTTGCTGGGACTTCAACTCAGGACCTCTGGAAGAGCAGCCAGTGCTCTTAAGCTCTGAGCCATCTCCAGCTCCCTTCTTCTCTGTTCTTGTTGGAGTGGGTGGTTCAGGGCTTCTTACTCCTGGGAAATCATGCGGGCCATGAGGTCCACCAACCTGTTGCTGTAGCCATATTCATTGTCATATCAGGGCTTTACCAGCCCCAGCCACAAAGGTGGAAGAGTGGGTATCACTATTAAAGTCATAGTGGATAAAGGAGACAACCTGGCCCTCAGTGTTGCCCAGGATGCCCTTGAAAGGTGGGCCCTCTGATGCCTGCTTCACCACCTTGATGTCTTCATCCTTGGCAGCTTTCTCCAAACAGCATGTCATGTCCACAATGGACACATTAGGGAAAGGAACACGGAAAGCCATGCCAGTGAGTTTCCTGTTAGGACTTGGATGGCACTGCCCACAGCTTGGCAGTCAGTGGATGCAGGAATGATCTTCTGGGCAACTCCAGAGCCATCATGCCACAGTTTTCCAGAGGGGTCATCCAAACTCTTCTGGATGGTCTCATGGACTATGGTCATGAGTCCCTTCATAATGCCAAAATTGTCATGGGTGACCTTGGTTGGTGGATGGGGTGCTAAGTTGTTGGCGGGGCAGAAGGCAATGCTGATAATCTTGAATGAATTGGTATTCTTCTTGTGGTTCACATCCATCACAAACATGGGGTCATCAGCAGAAGGGACATAGATGATGACCCTTTTGGCTCTAACCTTCAAGTGGACCCTGCCCTTCTCTAAGGTAATAGAGACAACACCATTACCCGTATCTGATATTGATGGAATCTCACTCCTGGCAAAAGAAGATGGTCTTCCTGTTGATGACAAGTTTCCTGTTCTCAGCCTTGTCTGTGCTGTGCATCTTGCGGTAGGTGCAATCTTACAAGAACATGTAGAATATGTTGTTGAGGCCAATGGAGGGGTTACTGATGGCAACAGCATCCACTTTGCAAGAGCTGAAGGCAGTCCTGGTGACCAGGCATCCGATATGGCCCAATCATTCACTCCTACATTCACAATCATGTGTCCGGGAGGAGTCTGACATTGCACAAGAAGATTGGGATGGAGGGTAGAGAAGCAGAGAGCCTCTCTTGATTCTCACTCATTCTACCATTTATCCTTCATTCTAGAACCTTCTGGAAATTCTTGATATTTGCTTTTTTTTTTCTCTTTGTTGAAACCTTCCTGTTTCCAAACTCTTTCTATGGAAAATAGCTAGTAAGCTTTACATTTTAAGCATCGAAGATGATGTACATAATGAAACCTTGTCTTTAAAAAAAGAAATAAAAATATGCAAATATTTAAATATATATAAATAAAAAGAGGTTATTTTTTTTAACTATGGAGCACAGAGTAAAAAACATAAGAGGGAGAAAAAAATAAATGAAAAATAGCTGGTATCACTTCAGGATTCACCAATAGAGCCTGAGAGATGGCTCAGTAGTTAAGAGTGGTTGCTCTACAAGCATGAGGACCGGAGTTTGAATCCCAGCAACCTCATAACAACCAGGTACCCACAAGCATTTTAATCCACCTCCGAGGGAGTGGAGTCAGGAGGATTATTGGAGTTTGTTCAGAGAGAGAGAATTACTCAGGTGAGAAGTAGAGCGTCATAGAGGAAGACAGCACTCACCCTCTTCAAGCTTCCACATACAAACACACACACATACACTCAAATAAATAAGCAAAGAAATTTCAATTTCATTCCCTCCACTGCTCCATGTGGCCAGTCTAATTTTAACCATAAGGAGAAATGATGGATTTCAATGAATTTTCCCTTTTGTACTTCTGCTTTATCTTCCATTCCGTTAGTTTCTGTTCTGATCTTTATTGTTTCCTATGGGTTTGACTTTGGTATTCCTCCCTTTCTGTTTCTGTTGTGGACAGCCTCAGCTAAGTCAGTAACTTAGAACGTTCACTTTTCTCACAAGAAGCCTTTAATTACTGTAATTCCCCCTTAAATGCTGCTTGATGACATTCCATGAGTGTGACTACAGTGACCTTTTCTTTCCATCCAATTCAAACACTTCACAGTTTGCTTTGATTTATTCCTTTACACAATGCATGTATGTGTCTATGCCCCGTGTGTGCGGGTGTCCACGAAAGCCAGGAGAGGAGGTCAAGTGTCCTGAAGCGTTACAGGTAAGCAGCCCTACGTAGATGCTCGCAACCAAACGCTGGTCCTCTGGGAAAGCGGAAAGCCCTCTTAAAACCACTGAGGCATCTTTCCAAACTCCTACCCATGCATTCTTTAAGTTATATTATTTAAATTTCAAACAGTTGAAGATTTTTCTTACTGGTTTTTATTGATCTCATATTTAATTCCATCATAGTCAGAGACTGTCTAGATTGGTGGAGTTTTTTATTTTTATTTTTATTTTTTTTAGTTTTGAGGGATGTTTCATGTCTAAGAATTAAAGCTGTCTTTGTAAATGTTCCTTATGTGGGTAAGAAGAATGGTGTATTCTAGTATTCCTGGAAGAGCTCTATTGGTGCAATCGAGGTCATGGAGGCTGATAAAAGTGCTGCCCAAATCTATGCAATAGCTGGCCCTTTGTCTACTTATTCCACTGATTACTCAAAAAATAGTGTTGGGATTTCTAATTTCGATTGTAAATGTATCTGTTTTTTTCCTTTCAGCTTTATAATTTTTATACTATTTATTTCTAAGTTTGTCTAGTAAGTATATAATGTTTATATACAAGTATAATATCCTTTTAAAAATTATCCCTTTATCAGGGCTGGAGAGATGGCTCAGGGGTTAAGAGCACTGCTCTTCCAAAGGACCCAGATTCAACTTCCAGCACCCACATGGCCTGTCTGTAACTCTCTGCAACTCCAGTTTCAGAGGATCTAACACCCTCACACAGACATACATGCAGGAAAAACACAAATGTACCTAAAATAAAAATAAATTATTAAAAAGTTATCTCTTTTCATTATGAAATGACTATAATTGGTAATATTTTTGCTCTGAAGTCTATTTTCCTCAAATACTAATATAATCACTCAAAGGTTTTTTTGATGACTGTTAATATGGTGTATTTTCCCATCTTTATACTTCCTTCTGCAAACAAATTTTTGTAGAAGCACAAATTCTTTTTAAAAACATTTTATTGCATAGGCTGGAGAAATGGTTCAGAAATTAAGAGCACTGGTTGCTCTTCTAGAGGACACAGGTTTGATTCCCAGCATCCACAAGGCTGCTAACAACCATCAGTAATGCCAGTCCTAGGAGATCTGATGCCTTCTCCTGGCCTCTGTGAGAACCGGGCGTGAATGTAGTGCAGGCAAAAAGAATGTACATATTAAATAAAATAAAATTGTATTACATTTATTTTACTGGGAGGCAAATCATGTCGCTTGTGTGGAGGTCAAAGGGTATCTGCTGGGATCAGTTCTTTCCTTCCACTACAGACTAAAGTCAACAGATTTGCAACTAGCACCCATATCTACTAGGTTTTTGTTTTGTTGTTGTTTTTTGTTTTGTTTTGTTTTTGCTTTTTGAGACAGGGTTTCTCCATGTAGTCCTGGCTGTCCTAAAACTCACTCTGTAGACCAGGCTGGTCTTGAACAGAAAAAAATACCTGTCTGCTGTCTGCCTCTTCCTCCTGGGGCAGGGATGAAAGGTGTACACCACCACCTGGCCCACTGAGCCATCTAATCCAACCTGTTTTTACATTAAAAATGAACTGACTATAGACAGCATACAGGTAAGCCTTACTCTTTTATACAATTGAACTATAGATGTCTTTTTAAAGAGGTGTTTATATGTAGTGTGGTTATTGATACAACCATATCTACATATACTACTTTACTACTTATTTTTTATGTGTTCTATCTGGTTTTTGTTCATTTTTATTACTTTTATAGTTGCCATGATTTACTGACTTTTAAAGAATACCTTGTTTTAATTCTTTGTGTTTTCACTTACCTAACTACAACTCTTACCTAGCTACAACTCAGGGTTTTTTGTTTGAGTTTTAGGGTTGTTGGGATTTTTTTGGTTGAAGTTTGCATATGTGTGTTTGTCTTGAGATTTATAGTACACATTTTTACTGTATCAAAATCTTAAAGACTCATTTATAGGATTATGTGTGGACCACAACAGACTTCTATTGTTCCTTCCTTGGGTCTTTGTATTATTTTAGTCATGTTAGGGAACCCATAGTGGATTGTCTTTTCACTAAGCAATGGCTTTTAAAGAGAGTGTTAAAATGAGTAAGTCCCAGTCTCTTAGAAACATATGAACAATTTCAGGTTTTCTTTTTTTCTTTGTATAGAAATATAGGGTCATCTGGTACAGTTTTCTTCACACCTGAAATATATCTTTACTATTTTGTGTGTTTTAGGTATGGTAGAGATTGGTTCTCTCTGTCTCCATATGCTGCAAAGGTCTTTTTTGTCATCATTTATTTTTAGTTATTTTCTCTGAGTATAAGATCTATGTTAAATCTTTAGTGATTTAAATATGTCATCTTGATGGTTTTACTTCTGAGAAGTCTGCTATCATCCTTATCTTTTTGCTTCTGTATATAATGTTTTTTTAAAACATCATTCTGCTTTTCTGGTTTTCTTTTTTTATAATGTTGATGCTGCTGCTACTGGTGGTGCTGATTCTTTTTACTTTATTTATATTATTGTTGTGACAGGGTCTTGCTACGTAGATCTGATTGTCCTGGAACCCTGGAATTCTCTGTAAACCAGGTTAGCCTTGAATTCCTGGAAACTGTATCGGCCTCCTGAGTTCTGGAATTAAAGGGCAGATACGCACCACCATTCCTAGCTTATAATACTCTCTTTTTTAAACAGATACTTTTAAATTATGCATGTGTATGTTTGTGTGTCTGTTTGCGTGTGTGTACAGGAGCACACACAGGTGCCCAAGGAAGTCAGAAGAGGGCGTTAGAGGTACCCTGGCACCTTATGTGGGTGCTGGGAACCTAACTCCAGAGCCCTGGATGAGCAAGCAATAAGCACTCTTAACCACTGAGACATCTCTCCAGCCCCACGATCTTCTTCTTAATCACGAGCTTTATATTTAATTGTGTAATTCATTAGTAGAATTTTCTTTATGCTCTTGTGCTTCGGATATACTGGGTTTCTTTGGTCAAGGGGTTTTAAGTTTTCATAAAGCTTGGAAGTTTTTAGCTATAGCCTCTTTAAATATATCTGGTCTCTCACTGTTCCTGTACATATTACACACTTTGGGATCTCTGGCTGCACATGTAGTTCATCTGTTTAAAGTTTTCCAATGGGTTGTTGGGTGCTATTTGCTATTTGTTGCTGTTGTTATTGGTTTTTCTCTCTTTCACTTTAATTTTTCTTCAAGTTCACCACTCTTTTCTTTTGCAGTATTTAATCTGCTCTTAGTCTCATTAATGGTCTTTCTTTCATCTCAGACATTCCTTTACATGATTGGTTTAGAGCCTCTATATACCATTATGTCTTTCCTCAGATGTCCACATATTTTCTTCTGCCTTCATGGCTAGATGGAATCTAGTTATAAGAACTGCTTATCCTCATCTGATCATTAGCATCTTTTCCTATTGATAGTTTTCTCTCCTTATTATGATTTGAATATGCCTATTCCTTTGCATATCTAGTAATTTTAATAGCTAATAGACATAGTAAATTTTAATTTTTTAATGCTGGGAATTGATTTTGTACTTCTTTGAGTAGTCTTCGTCCTTGTCGTGAAACACCGTTGATTAGGATGAAACATTTCGGTCCCTTGGAGAACTGTTTTTAACTTTTGCTAGCCAATAGGAGCGCAGGCAGCAACCTAGGTCCAGTTTGATCCACTACTAGGGCAAAGCTCTCTTCAACATTCTAACTCGTCCTTTGTTTCCCCACTGCGGTTTTCTCACTGAGCGGCAGGACCGTTTCTGACTCCATCCTCAGGGCTTGTTCCTCCCGCTCCACTTAGTAATTCTTCCTCCTGCTTTGAGCGGTGTCTTGGTATGTAGTGTTAGTCAGCATTCAGCTGAACCCTTGCAGGAAAAAAAATCCTCTTTGCTGGCTTCCATGAGGCTCTCTCTTCTCCCAAACTTCCTCCTGCAGCTCTAATCGCGTTCCCATGTGCTTTCCATTTGGCTCTGTTTAGAACCCCCAACTGCACTGTTTCCTGGACCGGGAAAGCACCAGGCTCATCCCACTTCATACGGTTTTCCCTAGCACTTCCCTATGCTTGTCTTCTGGTATGTAAGCGTCATTTCTGGGCAGAACTTTTCCAGGTGAGATGCTAAATGCAGTCATATCCTGGCTGGAAGCATCGGTGTGCTCCCTTCTTAGATGCTGCCTGACAAACGGGAAGTACAGTAAAGCGTTTCCGGTACACACTGAAGGGCAATTGTTATCTCAGGAGAAAGCAGTCCTGCCCAGCGTTTGAGATGCATTGTGAACTATTTGGTTTTTTATGAAATACCACTTTCTGATTGAAAGCACATGACTGATAAATTAGGAGTAGTCACATTTGGACGCTTGGTAGACACTTATTTTAAAATTAATAACCGGCACCCCTACCCTTAAGGACAATGGCTGACAGTCTTTGTTGCCAATGATAACATTGGATTTTTCAAGGAAAAATGTAATTTGGAGAGTTTTTCTTTTGTTTCTACCACCATAACCTTAATAATTTTCTTTTGACTAGTGATTTTTCCCTGATGAAATCAGTGATGTTTAAAAGTGTAATTAATTATAATATAAAATGTTCAACATTTGAAATGTTTGTATATAATTCAGAGAATCAATATTTAACAGATTCCCAATCAACATGTTATAAAATCACATAGAAAAGATACACTCAAAGTAAATGAGGCCAGGAGGTTTCATCTCTAACAGAGTAAGGAAGTTTACCCATTTGATTTGAGATACTGAACGGTAAGTGACTCTTGGACCATATTTGTGAAATTTCAGTTGAATAATGAAGGTTTTCAATAGTTATCTGAAAATTATATTAAAATTCTCCCCTCTTCTTTCTACACATCTATGTGAAGCCAACTTTCCTTTACATACTTCAAGCAATAACAGGTTGAATGTAAATACCAGAATTGAGTTGTGTCCTAAGAAGCTGGACATTAAAGAATTTTTTAAAAACCAGATTCAACAATGCAGTGCTCTTACAAAAATCCTTTTCTTTTAGAAACTACAGAGGCTTTTAATATAAAATGTGCTATGTAATGAGTAATGCCTTCATTATTTTTTTTTTCGAGATAGGGTTTCTCTGTGGCTTTGGAGCCTGTCCTGGAACTAGCTCTGTAGACCAGGCTGGTCTCGAACTCACAGAGATCTGCCTGCCTCTGCCTCCCGAGTGCTGGGATTAAAGGCGTGCGCCACCACCGCCCGGCTTGCCTTCATTATTTTTAAGAAATTCGTAATTAAATATTTATAAGGTACTTGTACTTTTTGATACAACTATTGATAGGCATCATACACATAAATAGAAGCTACTTGTGGTCCTCCGTAATTGTTATTAATGTTAGGGCTCTTGAGACAAAAATAGTTAAGAACTATTGTTCTCAAAGCTACTTTACTTTGGAGAGAGTATATATTAGGCCAACAGTTCTAACTGTACATCCACATTAGAGTTGTTTCTAGTGTATGGTCTTGGAATGGGCTTGTCTAAAAGTTCCCCTGGTGATTCTAACCTGCAGCCAAGACTAAGAAGCGCTGGCATTGAGCCACGTGCTTTGAGAAACACATTAGCAAAAACCCTAACACATTAATATTAACACTAGAAATCATACTGCATAGTAATTCTTTAGTAAGGCCCCAAGGGTGAAACTAAAAAGATTGGGAATGGGCCGTTCATAGACAAATTATGAAATTAACAATTTAGATTTGAAATTCCTGGGACACTTAGCCTCTCCATTGCCCTACCTTTTGGGGACCCTGCTCAAATCTCAAGCATGCTTCCCTTTGTTCCTTTAATAGGCAAGGAGAATCAAAGGAGCCCACATCATATCTCTGCCCAAATCTGTCAACCATGGTTTTCAGTAATGAAAGGGAAATTCAAATATTTCCTCCTGAAGTCCAGTCAGTCTTGTGCTGTTCCTCAGAAATTTAAGGAATCCAGGTTTCAAGTCAATCTTTCCAACGCCACTCACAAGATCAGAGGTCAGGTCAAGATGGAAACTGAAGTCAGGACAACAGGCTCTTCCCTGCTTTTCTGGTGTCCTCTCTTCCCAAACCCTTCGAACAACATCCAGTTTTCTCTCAAAGAAGGGGAGAGTCAGACTCCAGAATCTGCCATTCCTTTGTTTCTGTTTTGAGACGGTCTCACCCTGCAGTCCTAACTAACTGACCTGGAACTTGTAATACAGGCTAGTCTGGCCTCAAACACAGACATCCACCAGTCTCTGCTTCCTGAGTTCTGAGATTAAAGGCATGTACCAGCATGTAGCATGCAGGTGCTAATCTTGAATTTCCAAAAAACTTCCACAGACACTAACCTTGTATTTCCAACAAACTTCCCTGCATCCTTTTATAACTGTTGCTTTTATTTAAAATTAAATTTTCTCTGAAAACTAAAAATGTCCAAGATTCAAAGAAATGAATCTCTAACAAGGAATTTTTATACACTCAAAGAAACAAGAGTAGAGAGAATCAAAGATAAAGAACCAAAGAGACTCAAATCTATTCACACAGAACAGACAGCTCTGAGATGCACACTGTCAAGATTATCAAGTGAAGTTATCATCAAGGGGTTGTCATGGGAAGACTCCATCATAAATTCTTATATATATTTATGTATATATATATGGTGCATATATGTATGCTCACAAATCCACATATGTTAACTTGTAATTTAAAAAATTATGCTATATTTTTTGGCATCCTGCAGGATCAACAGAGTGGCAAAGCACCAATTTGTACTACATGTTAAAGATAATACATGGAGGACAAGGAAGCTCTATTTTAAGAACTTACTTCTAGCTAGGAATGGTAGTTCACATCTGTAATTGCATAGGTGGGAGGATCCTGCAAGTTCAAGGTCAACTTGGGCTACCTAAAAAATTCCACGCTGGCCAGATCTGTAAAACAAACTTGCTCTCATTCAGTTTTATGATGTAACTTGAAAATATGGCCAGGGATATTAGGTGTGTCAACAACAGTATACATTTAAAGATCCTCTAATTCTGAAAGCCAGTATATTGGTAATATCATCACCTTCATTGTGAATAGCAAGAATATTAAAGCACAAAGTAGTTATCTGTTAAATGTCATATGAAGCCAATTAATCTACTTTAGTCTATCCTTGTGTTAGCCTATTTTCTATTGTGACAAAGCTCTTTCCCTTATGTAATTCATAAGGAAAAGAAGTTTCTTTCAGTTTTGAAGGCTGAAAGGCCAAGCAGTTTTGGTGTTAGCTTTAGTGAGGGCGTCTTGACTACATCACATCATGACAAATGACATCCTGGCAGGAGCCCACCCACCTTAGGAAGAGATCACACATCGAAATAGAAACCCAGAGCATGGCAAGGGCAAGAGCATGGAAAGAGCTTGATCTTACCCTTGCATACCAATTATTACACCTCATTCTCTTGAGAACTCACCAAGGTCCCATAGTAATAATATTGGGGTCTGGAAGCGTAGCTCATGGAAGAGCACTTGCTTTACATGTGCAAGGCCTTGTGTTTTGTCTCCTGCATCAGCATCACACATACACACACACACACACACACACACACACACACACACACACACACAAAGAAATCAACCAAGACTACAGCAATTCCTGCCCAGGCTACCACCCCACCCATCTTAATCACCTTGGACTTGTCCCATTTCTTAGACGTCCACCTCATCATCCGTTGGTACACTGACAGCCAATCTTCAACACACATGTCCTCGTGGGAACGGATTACATCCCAGACAAAGCCATCCTACAGGCAGTTACCGTTTCAAATGAGAAAATTTAAGTAGTCATTAAAATACAATCTTTAATTTGTTAAACTAAGCTTTTGACAGCCAGACATATTTGAAATGATTGCATTTCCAGGTTTTAAGCAGAATCTTTGCTTTTATATTGTTTCCATTCTTTTAATCAAGTATAATATCAGTTAGAAGAGAGGCAAAAAACATGCTACTTAATTCATATCAAAATATAATTTAATCTAAAGTCAGGGCCAAGGCACTTGGTTCTCTTATGCTTTGGAACTGTTTGTGGATTTTCTAAGGAATTATATTCTTTTTATCTGTGCTGTAACACCATGAAATTGTGAAGTTTTTTTTTTTTTACTGATCAGGCTACAAAGAATATAATCAGTCTTCATTGAAAAAATATTCCCTTTCTCTCAATCTTATACTGTTGGAATAATGTTAACTGTGACTATTAATTTTCCCTTTCTAACTTTTCAAAGAAGAACAATCTTTCCATGAGGAATTTTCAAGGTATATGTAGGAAAATAGAAAAAGGCTTATTCCATATGGATACATTGGGAAGAGGTCTAGTGACTCCCCTTACCCCACCATCCCCCAACAGACACAGTTCCGTCAAGGGCCACCAAGTGAGTTTAACGGAAGGCCAAGGATGTGTGCATCTATGCAGTCCTGGTCGATGCGTGTTCTTGCTCACCAGGATCCATCCTTGTCTGGGCTTCGTTCTCATAATATAATATGACCTGACCAGTTGTTGGAACTATGTGGAATCTCTTTCCAGGAGGCAAGATACCCTCTAGCTGGTGCCTTTACCTTCTCCCATCATAAGATTCCCAGGGAAATTTCCATTTCTTTGGGATCCATTGTTTCAATAACCTGATACCTTGAGAGACTCTCTTCAGAATATCTTCATTTCTGCCAGGGCAGTTGTGATTCCCCACTTTCTGTTTTAGCAACTTTGTGTTGATGTGAAAGATGTCTATGTCTGGAACAAACATAATAGAATGCAAGGAGGGACCAACGTAACACCTTTAGTAGTGCCAGATAGCCGTGCATAAGAACCGTTTTTCAACGGTTCTTGGCTTTTCGTTACTTTTGGAAAAACAAAAACATACAATTCTGTCTCATTGGTTTGATATGGGATCTCACTATGATGCCTAGATTGGCCTCAAACTTAAAATCCCCCTCTTTCAGTTTCCCAGTTGCATAGATTTCAGGCAAGCACTTCCATGGTAAGCATGACTTTTTGCTCTGAGAACTTCTCCTATGTCTCTGAACAATATCCTCTGGTGTACTCTGCGGATAGGCCATCTGCTGGTTTGTTCTCCACTGTCCTATGAGTCCAGGAAAAGATTTGTCCTGGTTGGTTTGATTTTATCCCACATTGTGGGGGGTGGGGAGAGTAAGTGACAGATGTCAAGAAGTTAGTGCCAATATGCCATTTAGTCTCAATTTAGGTAACTTTATAGAAGCAGCTCTTAGGTCAAACATACTTGAACTACATTCAGTTTGTCCTGTGGGTAATGTCCTAGCATCTCAGAAATGGTATTTAGGCTCCTCTCTCAGACGCTGTACTTCGAGGGACAGACCTTCTTGAGAAATCCAAAACAAAGTCCAAACTCATTTCTCTGCTTCTCAAGTAGAGATAAGAGCAGCTGAGTTGAAGTAGAAAGACAGAAAAATGTCGTTGGAACCAAATGACTTCCATCTTTTCTTCTCCACCCATAGTCTACCCACTGTGAGGGGTAGAAGCCCCCACACCCCACAAATGTGTCTTTGCTCCTGCATGGTCATCATTTTGTCACTGTGCTGCCTAATTTTGTGTCAACTTGACACAAGTTGAAGTTATCTGAGAGGAGGGAACCACAGTTGAGAAATTGACCCGTAAATCAGGCTGTAAGCAAACCTGTAGGGCCTTTTCTTCATGAGTGATTAATGCGGCCCTATTGGGATAGAGGTCCTAGGCTCCATAAGAAAGAAGGCTGAGCCACTACATCAGCTCCTGCCTCCAGGTTCCTGCCCTGTTTGAGTTTCTGCCTAATTTCTTTCAGTGTTGAACTGTATGAAAACGTGAGCGAAATAGACCCTTTCCTCCACAAGCTGTTTTTGATTATAATGTTTCCTCGCAGCCATAGTAAACCCTAAGCAAGTCAGAAATTGGTACCAGGAGTGGGGTGTTGCTATGAAAGCCCGAACATGTTATTTTGGAAAGAATTGTGAAAGGAAGGACATCTGAACTTTGGGCTAAAAAAGCCATTAAGTGTTGAGAGGTAAGCGGGCTGTTCTGTAGGAGCTGGAAAATAATAATGTTGAGAAGAATGTGTATGATGGAGGCTTCATTGTGAAGTTTCAGGAGGAAGTTTGAGAGTTCAAGACTCTGTCAGGGCCTTTGGTATTTTAAATTAAGAATCTGTAGCTGGTTCTGGTCAGCTGGGGCTGAAGAATTGGCTGTGACTAAGAAGAGACCAGGAGCACTGATGTGAAACCTTTGCTTTATTAGGACAACTGATGTTGGTTAAGTAGGGTTGGGAAATTAGCAGTGAGTAAGAAGAGACCAGCACCATTGAGGGGAAATCTTCTGGGAAGTAATTCTTCCAAGGCAGCACACAGAAGCTGGGTTCCAGAGTTGGTCAAGGTAGTACCTTTACTGGCAGCCAAACTTGAGCTTATGTAAGAACCCCCCAGGTGGCACTAGTTTTGAAGGACAAAGAGGTCATGAGAACAGATGAACAAGCAGGAGAGGCCATTGGTGAAGGCACAACCTCGGTAGCAGTTGGAACTCCATCACTGAAGGTGCCATAGAAAGAAGATGAGGCTTGGCACCATGAAGAGAATCCAGAAGAGGCTTCTGGTGAAAGCACTGCCCAGTTGCTGCAGAAAACCTCAGGATTTTTGAGCTGCCAGTACCGTGGGACTACAGCCAAGGATAGCAGAAGCCATGAACAGGCCTGAACTCAAGAGACAAGTCATCTGTGCTGTGGTAAGCCCTCTGGAGGAGTGCAGAAGACTGTAAGTGAAACCCAGACACTGAACACAGAGTTATTTATACTGCTGGAGTTAGTTTTGCTTTGTTCAGGTTATAATTGTGACCTGGTTTTTCTCTCTTGGAATAAGACAGTATTTATTTTGATTTTACAGGGATCCACAGTTGAGAGACTTTGAACTTTTAAAAAGATTTTGACGCTTTAAAGAAACTTTGGATTTTTAAGGAGATTCTTGAATTTTTAAAGAGACTGGACTTTTAAAGTGTTTGAAATTTTAATATGTTTTATATTGTGATATTTATTAATGTGAGATCTTGGGGATTAAAAAAGAGAAAGATTATTGTTAAATAGTGCTGTGTTGGTGTTTTGAGCTGAAGAGTGGTGAGTTCTTGAAGTTGGGGGGTCACATTGGGTAGCAAGTGAGGACTGACCTCTCATCTTCAATAAACAATTAAAAGAGCCAAAGGAAAAGAGGAAGAAAGAAAGGAGGAGGGGGCTTTACTCAAGGTGGCCACACTGGAATGAGGGACAGAAAGATCAAGAGACACTCCCTCCCCCACTTTCATGGGTACCCATATGTCCTTCTTCAAGGAATATGTATTTTTAAAAGTTGTATTTAAGATGCAAGTTAAGTCTCGAAGTTGCTAATGAAAGATGAGGAAATACTCTAAAATCATTTTCCATAGGGCCCCAGAAGAGAAGGCTAAGAAAGTCAACGGATGCTAGGAGTGTTGTTAGTTGAGCAATGAGGGCTTAGCATGGAACCCTCAGTTCCACCCAGAACAACACAAATAAATAAAAATGACACAAACCACAGAAATAGTAACAGACTTTAAAAATAACACTCGTTATTCCATATATAGCTATTACAACCAATACTAACAGGAAGTGGCAACATAATACCTTAACTCAAATTCTGCCTTTAAGCCACATAGGTTCACATGTATACTATGTGTTTAATTATGTCTAGACTTGGTTCAAATTTAGACTAACTTCATGCCATTTTGTTTTATTTATATATCTCTAAACATTAGTAAAGTATTTTGAGTGTTTTTGCAATTCTAAAACAGCATGGGTTGTGCCCATAAAATTTGTTGAAGTCTATAGTTTAGTTATTCTACAAAATTTATTTTATAAATTAGATGAACTAATCCATTTTCAGTTTTAATGTTTGGAAAAGCATTTCAACAAGCTGATCATCAACCAGAGTATACCTAAATTTCTGCCCCCATTGAAAAAGAAGCTTAAATTCCAGCGAACAATTTTAGCAAGACTAATCCCCTTCTGTTACTGCCAAGGCTTGATCTTTCAGGTTGTCACTTAGTAAGTTAGACACCTATTGCTGAGAACATTGCAGTTTCAACTCAGAGATCTAGACAAAGCAAAATAATTTGAGGAGAGGGGCGGGACAGAGACAACTGGATCTCTGTGAGTTCCAGACAAGCCTGGTTCCATAGTGAGTTCTAGGACAGTCAGAGATACATAGTAATATCCTGTCTCAAAAAAAAAACCCAAAAAACTAAAGCGTTTGACTGATTATTTTTTACAATCTATGTGTTTATTTTGTCATAAAAAATCTGTATTACATAATAACTGATAATAACCTAGACAACAAAGAGGACCCTAAGAGAGACAGACATGACCTACATAGGAAGGAGAAAAAACAAGGTCTCCTGAGAAGCATCATAGGAGAGGACAGAAGGGGAAGGGGAGGAAGGGAGGAGAGCAGAGAAAAATGTGTAGCCCATTAAAAACAGTAAAAAAAAGAAAGAAAGAAGAGAAAAATAGTTTGCTATTAGTTTTAAGATGTATTATTTTGTGGTCAGATAAGATAGATGCGGTTGTTTTAATTTTCCAGGATTTGTTGATATTTGTCTGTATCCCCAAAATGTGGCCTATTTTAGAGAAGCTGCTGTGGGCTGTTGCTGTGTATTCTTTAGAGTTTAGTGGAATATTCTGTAGACATCTGTTCGGTTCATTTGAGGTATCATCATTTAATTGTGTTTTTCTCTTTATGTTTTTGTTTAGGTGATCTTTCTATTGGAGAAATTGAGCATATTAAAATTATCTAGTATTTATGAGTTGATTTTAATCTGTGTTATAAAGCCAATATTATGTTCTTTATGAGACTGGGTGCACCAGACATGGTTCATTTTTGTTTAGGATAGTAATATCTCCTTCCTTATTTTTCCTATTGTTTAGAATAAAGTGTCCATTATCTCATTGGAATCATTTTAGTATGGTTTCTTTTATGAGATATTAGGGTAACAATTTCTGATTATTTTCTCGTCTTATTGGCTTATGACAATTTTTTCCTATATTTTTCCTTTAAAGCAGTGCCTATCTTTAAGGCCAAGATGTATTTCTTGCAGATCATAGAGAAATGGATTTGTATCTTAATTCATTCAGCTAGCATTTATTGTTTCATTGTAGAATTGAGGGCATTATTACTTAAAGTTAGTAATAAAATGTGTATTTTGACTGTCAAAAAAAAATCTGTATTACAAATTAGGAGGAAACAAAGCAGTAATTTTTTTTGTTTTTGTTTTGTTTCTCTAGACAGGCTTTTTCAATGTAGCTTTGGAACCTGTTCTGTAACTTACGCTGTAGATAGGGTGGTCTCAAACTCACAGAGATCCGCCTGCCTCTGCCTCCAGAGTACTGGGAATAAAGAAGTGCGAAACCAATGCTTGCCACAAAGTAGCAATTTTATAAAGAAAAGTGGAAGGAAATTTCATGAGTAAAAAGGAGCAGCCATACCAGGACTGGACATCTTCATTCTATGTTGAGACAAAATGGTCTTCTTTCAATATTGCTTTTAGGATAGAGAAAAATAACATCAATCAAGCGTCTTGGGGAGAACTTCTCAAGTAAGAAGTCTTGCTTCACAAGAATGAGGCCCTAAGTTCAATCCCCAACACCCACATAAACAGTCAGGCATGGTTTCGAGAACCCCAGTGCAATGGAGGGTGGAGAAAGGAGGACCTGGCTTTCAGTTAACTCCACGTACAATGAGAGAGCCTGTGTCAAGGAAACAAGGCAGAGAATGATGTAACAGGACACCTGACCTCTTCTGGCCTCTCCATGCAGGCATGCAAATATAACACACACACACACACACACACACACACACACACACACACACACACGTGATATTAAGAAAAGAAAATAAGGCAATGTCACAGACAGAAAATGGATGCCATTCTGAGTACGCTATATATAGGATGTAGTAAAAGCTATTATTCAAGATTTTTACAGGCTGAAGATATGAAGGAAACACAGAATAGTAGATAAGTAACATGATTACTCACATTTCTGTGGGTTATTACAGGTGTTTATCAAATAGAACAGTTAGTATGAAGTATTATTAATGTATAGTGGATGCATATCTTTACCATGAAAGTAGTTGTATGACCCTTAGAGACAAGAAAACATTCTAAGAAGTATAGAAGTTTGTGATTTCATCACTGTACAAACATTAGATCTCACAAATGTAGTTAGTACTACAAAATACACATGTAAGTTTTTATTTTATGATTTATTGTTATTTTATGTGCATTGGTACTCTGCCTGCATGTGTATCTATGCGAGAGGGTCGGATCCCCTGGAACTGGACATACATAAAGACAGTTTGAGTTGCCATGTGGGTGCTGGGAATTGAACCCAGGTCGTCTGGAAGAGCAGCCAATGCTCTTAACCACTGAGCCATCTCTACAGTTCCCCCACATGTAAGTTTATACACATGGTGTGTTTGGTGTGGCATATAGCTCCTAGGGCCAGCCATGTTGAACAAAACAAACAGAACACTCAATCAAACACAATAGAGATAAAGAGATACTGTAACTATGAGATGCATGAGGTTGCCACCAACAAAACAATAGCATTTACAGTAAGCTTTTAAAAAATACAAGTAGAAGCATTACACTCTAAAATAACAAACAATATAGAGGGTGCTAGAAATACATCTCAGTGGTTTGCACTTAGCATTCACGAGTTTTTGGGTTCAATCCTCATCACCAACGGACTGCTAAACAAGTAAACAGATAAATGGTATGGTGGATGCACACGCAGTAACACAGAGCTTACTGTTATTATTTAGCACACTAGTCAGTATTATGCTCTCTATATAATTATATATGGTTTATTTTTTATGCAACTGTCATTATTTAGTATACTAGTCAGTATTATGATCTCTCTATAATTATATATGGTTTCCTTTTATGCAACTGGCAACACAGGTTTGCTTACGTCAGCATGGTTACAAATACATGAGATGAACTTCTCTCCCAATTTCTATTCCCTTATTTTGCTTTCTACTTATATTTTTTATGCTCTTCTCTGTGTTAAAGATTTGTCCATATCCCAGCCAATGGACTTCCACAGGAGCTATTTTCCCTCTCGATCAAATGCCTTTCATAAATGTTGGAGATGCACAAGTGGCTCTTGAAAATGTTCAGCGAATCAATAAATCAAAGAGTATAAAATCTCAAGGGGAACAAAACCAAATAAGCTCAATTAAGATCAACTTGTCTTCAGCTAAGTCAGCCACCAACATTAAAGGAACCAGGGCAGTTTAACATCAAGTTATGTAGTCAAAAGCATGTTTGGAGACACTTGGAGTTTTTAAATTTGAGGAGTCATAGTCAGGGTATAAGTTATAGTAAAATATTCAAGTCACTGCAGCGTAACTATAATTTTTAAAAAAACCAATTGAGTTACTTAGTTATCTACTCAGTGGTTTTATAGTACACCCAAACACTGTCATCTAGTAGCATAGAAAACAACAGTTCTGGTCACTTGAGGATAGCAGTAGGAATTTCCTTTGATGAAGCAGAAAGGAAGTCCTTCTACAGGCAGATTCCTGTGCCGTTTTAGCTGTTTGTTGTCTTTTTAATTGACACCCACAGAATCAAGTTCAGCAACTTGTTTCTCTGAGGAGATATAGACATAGATATTGAAAGATAGATATCCTTTATCATATATATACGCATATATATCTTCTCTTTAACATGAATAATACTGGAATCATAAGCAATACTTATTACACATTTTCTGAGAGCTGGTCAATAAAATATGCTTTCTGTGCATTAATATGATTAATCCTCGTGACAACTTATAGGGTAGAGACAACAATCATGGTGGACAGCCACGTGGTTGTGGGATACATACCAAGGCAAACTAATCACATGTGCACTGCTTTCTTCAGCCAGGTTCTCACAAGAATATAAAATTATTACCCCCTCATTTTGAGGCAAGATTAATTCTTCATGAGATTAAAGAGCACCAAGTTCCCTAATGGTAGAGCTTAGACTGCCATGCAAAGTCTCGCCCCAGCTCCTTTTTTCTAACTAGCAAATTCCAAGTTGTTTCCGTGTGGTGAGAGAGCCCAGGTGTCTTTGTTTTGGTCAACCCAGATGTAGTGATGTCTGGAAGACCTTTCTTCTTTTCTATTGACTTTTGGGCTATAGTTAGTTGACACTATTTCAAAACCAGAGTCTTAAATTAAACCTCAGTACTCTACAGCCTGAGGGAACTTGATGTTAAATCCATTTTTAAGGAATTCATAAGCATTTACACATTATCTTCTCTTTCTTGGGGAAAACCACAAAGACAAACAGAAATCACTGGGGTGGACAAATTTTTTTTCCAATTATCTAAGTATTGATCAATAAGAAAACAATAGAGGACCAAGGTGAAACGTACGTGATTATCTCTCTTCAGTTATTAAATTTCTTAGTCTTCCTCTGTCAAATGATCATCTTTTTTTACTAAATGCTCTTCTAAATATATACATTCTATTATCAATGTTATATAAAAATTAAGTGAAAACACATATAAAGCTAATAAATAGTGGAAATAAAGAGGCTATGTAGGATAAACAAAAATGTTTTCTATACAAAGAATGACTGTATCTGAGTCAGGGCTGTATTAATTTGGACCTGGTTAGAGGACAGTAGGGAACTATTGAGGAGTTTATCATGTGATATTTTAGGACTATTAGTTAACCAAATCATGACAATGAAAAAAGTTTGACAATTCAATACAAAATTACTAAGCCCTTGGAACTGGTTCAGGTCTAATATCAAAAGAGGCAGGTGGATTTCTGAGTTTGGGGCCTGGTCTACATAGTGAGTTCCAGGGCAGCCAGAGCTATGTAGAAAGACCCCGTCTCAAAAACAAACAAAAAATTTACAAGACCTTGTGCTAGGTAATGAATGAATAAAAATAAGAGACGATTTCCCACAAGTTCAGGAGAGGACAGGGCAGAGAGAACCCAGGAGGATCTGTCCACAGTAAAGACACAAAGAAGTGTGGTAAGTGACCCAAGAGTTGTCTATTAAGAGTGATCAGAATACAGGATAATTACAGATTGCAAAACCAGAGATGATGACAGATGGAACCATCATGAATGTGTTACCAAGAATGTAACAGTTCGAGCTAGTCTAGGAGAGACCAATTAAAAGTCTATTAGAGTAACCTAGCCTGAAATTGTGGCTACGGTAACTGACAGAATCAGGCGGGACGCTGTGAGATTGTAACTAGCGTGTCCCCGCTGATGAAGAGTCCGCAGCACCCTTCCCCCATGATCATTTTCCTAACTCTCCGGTGACACTTGAGTGGTGTACAAATTTCTCAGCTGTGCTCTAAGGTCATGGGAAAAAAAGACAACAAACACAAAGTGAGTTTTCAGTAACCCACAGTCCATAAATTAAACCCAAGTGAAGTGCTTTTTGTTTTTTTTGTTTTAATGATAACTCCCTCTAGTGGGTCCTCAGCAAATCGTGTTTTTCTGCATTGAAGATTTTAAAGCAGGGAGCACTGCTCCCTCAAGTCACAGCCATGCCGACCCTCTGAACTAGTATTAGATGAGAGGGGTAAATGATTATGTCATTAAGGACATGAGGGGGCACTTTAGATTTACAGATCTAGCCAAAAAAGG
>NC_022029.1:37229805-37243275 GCF_000317375.1 Microtus ochrogaster
GGGCGGGCGGCCGGGGGCGCCGGCGGCGGCCAAGTTCCGCGGTCCTTGCTGAGGCCAAGTTGGAATCACTCGGCTGCGGTGACCCACCGCGCCCTGCCCCTCGGGGAGTGGGGAGACCCGCCGTTCCCGAGCCCCGCAAACTAGTTCGCTCCCCGGCACCGTGCGGGGAGCCTTCCCGTGTCTTTGCTGCACTTTTTCGTGGTCCTGGGGACTGGAAGGGGCGAGTATCCGGGGTTTGGAGGATGGTGACCCCGGTTTCCTGACTTGCGAGTTGCAGCCTCGCTCTAAGGCGTTCTCGTTCCCCTGGGGAGCTTTGCCCTAAGGTGAAACACCCCCGAATGTGAAGCAATGAAGAAAAAGGAAAAAAAAAAGCACACACGACACGACTCGATTGCGTGTCGGAGGTTTTATTTCACATCATCGAAAATCAGAAGTATAGGCCGTGATGTCTGTAAGCACGAATATAAATCAGGCGACAGGCGACCTGCAGACTTTTCCGTACACAGATTGATGGCATGGACGTAACTGTCCCTTCAACCACGCCCGTCCCCACAGGAAATAAGACTATCACTGTCATCTTTGATTAAAGAGGATAAGTTACAACTCGAAGTTCGTAGGACAGGGCCTTTAAAACCTATAGGCACAAATGAAACAAAAATGTCCTCATCTGTATCCTGTAGTTGCACTAAAAAATACCTTTACGTTATACCTAGTGTTAGTGCTTTAACAATTTTGTTCAACCCACGCTTTAACTTTTAATGCCAAGAGGGCAGACAAACCTACAGATTTGCTTCAAGAAGGCGTCCATGAAGTTCCCAGACTCGGATCTAAGTAAGATTTGCTCTATATAGGAACACTGTCTCCCTCCCAGTTACACTGGAGAGAGATGAAACAGTACTTCAGCCATAAAGTTGCTGGAAGTTTTTTTTAACAGTTTAATTTTAAAACGTCTCACAGGAAAAATCACTATAGGTTTTTCTTCATAGGATAGTATTAGAAATGGCATGGGCCTGAGAACATGAGTTTGGAGTCCTTTTTATAAACCAGGGCAGTTCATGTTTCAGAAGTGCTAAAATTAGGAGGATTTTTTTCTTAAATGTATTTGACAGTTTCATACATTCTGATCACACTTACCTGTCCCCATACCCCTCCCACCCCCTCGCTCCCGCCCCCATACCCCTCCCACCCTCTCCCCTGCCCCCATACCTCTACCACCCCCTCCCAACCCCTCACCTCCGCCCCCATATCCCTCCCACATCCCCCGCCCCCATGCCCCTCCCACCTCATCCCCCGCCCCCATACCCCTCCCAGCCCCTTAAAGTGATGAGCCTTTAATCCTGCCCATTTTAAAAGCTTTCTGTTTTATCGGATGACCTGTTTAAAGTAGACATTACTTTGTGTTTGTACGTTGTTTCGTTGTTTCTCATCTAAACACTGCTACACACACCTTACAATACGTGAAAATTTAAAAGTTGGATGAGTTGAAAAACACCCCTTACAGTAAAAAGGGGGCGGGGAGATAGTTACTGAAGTACATTTTTCACAGAAGGGATCTTGTCTCATGTTTTCAACAAAGTTCTAAAGTTAGAAAAGATATTAACCATAGTGGAATTAGCAAAAGAAACTTGTTCAGAACTTGGCATATAATAATTAATACTTATATGTAATTTGATTAGGCACATAATTGGATTTAATAATCACATCTCTTCTTTGAATCTCTCCAGTTATGTAATTTCAAACTGAACTTGCCTCTTTGGAGCAGTCATTTTGAAAGGAAACATTGGGATATGGTACTTGAGATGTTTTAGTATTAATGTCAATGTAGATGAGAAATTTTCTCTACTTGTGTGGTTGCGTTATAGTGGCCATATGTGAGACGTGCTCCTTGACAACTAGCCAATCAGATTTCTTGGGCAGTACTGCTGCAAAGATGAAGATATATCAAGCTTATCATAACTTCGTATTGCATGGCCAGACTGGTGTTCTCCAATCTGGATATACTTGTCAGTGCCGTGTAGAGAACCTGCCTCATGTGCTGTTTTGGTGTTCTGCCTAGGAGTGGGAGGCCTGAGGTTCAAATGCCACTGCCCCCAGATGAGCAGACTTGGGGTAGGAGCACTCTAGTGGAGCGCTGAGCTCTTAGACAGTGTTAGTTAGTCAGAGGGAAACAGGTTTCCAGAATATGCAGTCAGATGTAGAGACTGCCCCAGAATGGGATCAGTTTTTTAATCTACAAAAATACTTGAGTTTTTGCACAATATATAAGCAAGCATTAAGCAAAGTCAGACATTTGTTGAGGTAAACATGAATATTGACTTCAGTGTTCTGGTCAGTTATGTCACTGAAAATGCTCACGTGCTTTTAACACACTAAAAACAATACATATATGGGAGAAAACCTTGCACTTTATGAGCGTTCCTTGCACACAAAGCTAAATTAAACCTGGGCCACTCTTTACTGGCGGGAGTCAGATAAATATGCTATTACAGAGGAAAAGCGTTTCTTCCTCTTTGCTTTAACATTTGCTGGATGCAAAAAGAATGCTGGCTCTCTTAAATCGTGAGAGCTTCCCTTTGAAGTATTTGATTTGTCGTGTTTTCTGGAATCCTCTTGTTTCCTTGTTTCTTTAGAGAGACCTTCCCTGGGACCCCAGCTGAAATGAAGTCTCCCTGGCATAGATTCTGTTGTATCTCATAGTTTATAATTACCTAGCTACTTATACAAATGTGTGTTTAATGCCTGTGAGTTCCAGAGAGAGCAGTGGCCGTGTCTCTTTCTGCTGCTGCTGTGTGCCTTGAGCCTCTCTCATAGCTGTCTGACAAATACCAGGTGTTCTGTAAGTATGCAGTGAGTGAAACTCCTGCTTTTCCAGCCTCTAATTAGAGACTTGGTTAAGGTTGGAACATACTGTCTGGTGATGAATTGACTGAGGGGGAAGGAAGGTTGATCAGCTTGTGACATTCCCATGAGGTATCACTCAGCCAAATCGCCTAACCTCTGAGGTCTTTCTTTTCCCTTTCCTAAAAGATCAGGCACACTGAGCTCAAAATCCCTTTACTAGCCTATCTTTTGATTCCATTCACTGATGGCAGAATTTGTAAGTTCATTTGAATGAGGTATGTGACCGCTCTCTAAAAGAATGTTTGAAGAATGCCAACTAAACTGTTATAAATTCTTCACAACTAGACAATACTCTTCTGGTTTAGAGGCTCTCATAGCTATTAGAAACAACATCTAATTAATACAGTTTACAAATTAACATGATGTTCTCTTTGTTAACTTTCAAACCCTATTTTCTATTTGAAACAAATACAAAAAAATTAAATAGCATGACCAAAGTTCATGTAAATTAGAATTGTTAGATTTCTTACATATCAACTCAAGATTCCATAAACAAAACAAGAAGAGGGAAAACAGATGGGATGTGTGGGTGGAAGCTGTTAAGACAGGTTCTTAGATATGTATCTACGCCAAAACTTTACAAAAAAAATCACTTTTATACAAAATTATATATAGTTTATTAGGAATTCATGTCAGTCTCATAAATTAGTCAAGTGTGTTATTAGACTGTTACTGTTAAGTAGTTAATATCAAGTGGTCTAATAAAATGTAAATTAATAGGATGATAGCTTATCTAATTGCTATAAAACTTCTCAATGGTTCTAGTACTTAAACCAAGCCAGGTGCTGTCAGTAGTTCACGTGCAGGTGCCAGTGCCAATGGCCCCATGCCAGCAAATGGTGCTGTCGTTTTCCTTGTACTTCTATGCAATTTTTTCTTCCCAAACCTAAAAACCTGTTAACTCTAAACATGGATTACAGAATAAACATAATAGTAAAGACAAGCTAACAGGTGTGCAGATTAATGCTGATGACTCCCAGTGCCCAGAGGACTTGGGTTTGCAGTAGTTCTTTTGGTCAGCCAAAAATTAATTCTATTAACAGCTTATCTGAAGCCTTGGAAACATAGCCCACTCTCAACTTAGCCCACTCTCATGAATGGCTTCTAAACCAGCATTTCTCCATCCTTACAGTGCACATTTAACTTTGAATTTATTTCTGTTAAATTTTACTTGAATTTTATTCTATTTGCTCAGTTTTGTTCAACCTTGAGGATTATATAAGCAGATGTCTTTGTCTTTACCATCTCAAATCTAATGAAAACATAGGACGAGGGGTGATTTGGGGGCATTTCCCCGAAGACTTTGTTGACATACAGGAAATTTCCCTACTGCATTGACACCCAACTCAAACTCACACAGCATATTTATGAAGACAGTGGGGAGAACGTTTTAAATACTACTTTCGTGAGAGTGTAGTCGTCCTGAGCAAGTATTTAGCTTCTGAACTTGTGCTTTCTCAATTTTAAAATGGGTGGTTGTGAGGATTAAGGAGGTAATAGAGGTGTCTAGACCAGTGTCTGTCAGATGGTAAGAGCTCAGTGAAGATTAATGCTTACCTCTTCCACTTGAGGATCTAGTGTCATCTGTATTAGTGTGATAGGCTGATATGTAATCATTACAATATTATCTGGTTATTCATAAATCACTGAATAACAATCTCGGATCTGGCTAGAGGTTTTATCTTTTTTAAAAAAAATTATTTTTTTATTTTATGTGTCTTGGTGTTTTTGCCTGCATATTTGTCTGTATGAGGGTGTCAAATCACTTGGAGTTGGATTACAGACAGCTGTGAGCTGCCACATAGGTGCTGGGAATTGAACCAAGGTCCTCTGGAAGAGCAACCAGTGCTGACCCATCTCTCCAGCCTCTGGCTAAGGAGTTTTGGTTTCTTTGATAATTTCTGACTTGTGCTTACCTGCTTTTCTGTGCTCAGCACTTGAAGCAGCTCTCCCCGTCCCAGTCCATGGCCTCTTCTCTCACCCTGAGCTCTTTCTGCATGACATTCATGGTTAAACTGGCTCACTGCTTTTGCTATATGGGATGAGCTGCATCTTGGTCCAGAGATTTGCACTCACATAAAGTTTTAGAATCTCAACACTCAAGAGGTGGAGATAGAAAGATTCTAAGTTTGAGACCATCCTGAGCTACATGGTGAGGCCAGCCTGGGCTATATAAGTGGGATTCAAAAGAAAAGGCACTGTTAAAAAATAATAATAAAGTCATTTAATTCACTCCTATTCACAAAGTTCAAGTTTCAGTTCTCTGCTTTATGCTTGAAAAGTGGTGGGAGAAGATAAGCAAGATACAAGTTGAGCAATTCTTTCTTGTAATCTCTCACCCGTAGCAACATCCTCTCTGAGCAGTGATTCTCAGTTCCTTGTTATCTTTAAGAAGCTGTCCTTATTATGGAGACAGTGCTTGGGTTCTAATCCCTACTCTGCTTGTTCATAGCCATGTGATACTGGGCAGATTGCATTATCACCTTGTGCTTTGGTCCTTCTCATCAGCAAAATTGCTGTTTCCCTGGTAATTTCAAAAAGTATCATTAGACACATTAGTTAAACATTACTATCAAATTCTATAAAATATGAGATTGAATTCCAAGCATTTGCCTAAATGTCAATATCAGTGCTCATTATCTTTAAATTCTTTTTAGAATCATTTAATTCTGAATTTTCTCATTTGTATTCCGTATCTGTATGGCTTTGTTCTTCTGTCATTCACTTTAATTTAGCTCCATATATTGGTCTCCATAGAGTCACTACACACACTTTGGATACTTCGGTTTTTCATCATTGGAATTGTTTATGGCTACAAAGAACTTAGACGGACTCAACTCTTGTGAGCCATTTTGTTCAGCTGTAAATGGTCATGCCTTTTTCTTTATTTTATTTTATTTTTTTAAATTTTCTAGGCTGTGTTTTCTTTAAAACCATGATGCATAGTTTACTGTGTGGGGGGTTCTTTTTCCTAATGATAGAAATCCCATGATAAATCCACTTTCTCTTGTGTTTCATAATTTATCAACTGTCACTGTTCTTTATTGTCTCCGGTGTATCCCATTTTGCCCTTTTATTTCCTTAGACTTCTGGAAGATATTTGTCAGCAAAGCAGCTCAGGGGTCATATTTTGACAGAATTTGACTCTTGGAGAGGTGCGAGAACTGCCTCGAATCTAGGGCCCTGTGCCTGCTGATGTATTCTTATTAGACTCTTAATATATAAAAACATGAGAGACTACTTAAGATTTATTGTATTGGGAAATTATTTTGAATCTTTTATGCTAGAATTATGAACATTTTATGTCTGTGCTGTTTGGCTTACTTTTCCTGGTTTGTCCCATCTGGTTTTCTCAGTTTCTTATCGTGATTGAATTGTATAGTTGTGGACTACCAGTGTTTGATCTTCACAAATTTAAAATACAATCAATTATAACTGGATGCATAGTATCTTGGTCTCAACTGTTGTGGGAGGGAGAACAGAAGGAGCTCTAGAGCCCAGGAGTTTAAGACTGCTCTGGACAACATAGTGAGTGAAATCCTATCTCCACCCCCACCCAGGGCTCAGGCATTAGTAGTGGTGAGGGATGGGAATATTATTTTAAGTGGAAATCCCTGAAACTATACCTGTAGTAAAAATGACTGTAGTAACAAAAGTACAAATGAGCACCCATTAGGATGCGTTCATGAATTGTAAATATACCACCAGAGATTAACACTAAAAAATAGAGGAATTCTTACATTTTAAACTGATGGCAAATGAATATAAAGCATTAAAACCTTTTTAAAATTTCCTCTAGGTTGACAGTATTTCAGAAGGCACCAGCTTTTCTCCGTGGACCCATTCATCAAAAGAAATATGCTTGTACTATTTTTAAAAGCTTTTTACTTCATCAAAGGGAAGTTCGCTCCCCAAGATGGAAATGAGTACATATGAGAGCGTGGTTTAAGGTGTGGCCATTTGAGGTGTCCCGCCAATCACTGAAGGAAGAGATTATCTGAAACACAGCTTTCAATCAGGAAGATTTTATCTTGACGCAGAGCGGCTGTATGCAGTTTATTTCCTGCAATGAAAAGGAAAAGACAAGAACAGATTTAAAATAACTGAAGATATTTCATGAATAATCAGGATCGGCTCTATTCTCATGATGATAACAGTGATGTGAAGTGAGTTACAGATCTGGGTGTGGTCCTAAAGACAAAACTCTTGATGGGACGGATGGTGAGAGCCATAGGACCTTTTGTGTGTTCCACCCACAGTGACAGAATCTGGCGGCGGCGGCATGAGGGGCTCAGCCCAGGAACTCAGGCAGCTTCCATCTAAATCCAGAAGCACAGTCATTTCTTTACTACTATTATTTTGAAAACTTCTCCAAAACCATTTAAAAAGCGTCTTTTTATAGCTTAAAGAAAGGCAGATGTCTGCAAACAATTCCCCTCCATCAGCCCAGAAGTCTGTGTTACCTGCAACTGTTTCTGCTGTGCTTCCAACTTCTTCTCCGTGTTCAAGTCCCAAGACAGGACTCTCGGCTCGCCTCTCCAATGGCAGCTTCAGTGCCCCGTCACTCACAAACTCCAGAGGCTCAGTGCACACTGTGTCATTTCTACTTCAGATCGGCCTCACACGAGAGAGCGTCACCATCGAAGCCCAGGAACTGTCTCTGTCCGCTGTCAAAGACCTCGTGTGCTCCATTGTTTATCAGAAGGTACTGTGCAAGCTATTTATATCAATAGTTTATTCTAATTAATATGCCTCTCTCACATCCCTATAATTTATGCGTAAAACAATGAACACATTTGGACTCATTGGTAATTTATGTTCTGATTATGAACATTTTGGGCAATGCGCTAATAGACTGTGAGTCAAAAATCTGAAAAGTCTGTTAATGGGAACCTACATCCCAATCTAAAAATAGCACTTACCCCAGAATAGTGTCATTTTATAGTCAAGGGGTTGTATGACATTTCATTCGTTTGCAGGGAAAAAGGTTAGGGGGTAGAGGGCACTAGACATTGAGGTACTTACTAGAAAGGTGGGATACAGAACTGAATCCAATGTCCACCTGCACCTCGGGCTTTCCAGGCGTCCTGTGTTTCACCCTCTTTTATACCCTTTTGCCTTTTCTTTGGATGCTAATAATTTCTCATAGAGGAAATTCAGAATCTACCTAGACTACCATTTAATACAAAAAGGCATACTTTCTTTTCCTCTTGAACAGGCAAATCAATTTTGAATATATTTGATAGATTATTCAAGATGATTGTTTATCATATTAGTCCCCCTCGCCCTATCCTGTGCCATTTTTTAATGGAGCTTGCCTTAGTGGATTAGTGTTTTCTACTTATAAATTATTTATATGGGTTATATTAGTTGATTTTGTTTTATTTTTAATGGACAAGCACTTCAAACAAACTTATAGAGTCTCTATGTGTAAAAGATTTTTCTCAAGCATGAGAACCTAATTTTAGATTCCCATACCCTCTTTAAAAGCTAGGCTTAGCAGTGTGCACCTGCAATCCCAGCACTAGAGAGGTGGAGACAGACCAGCCATGACTGGTCTCACTCAGTGAAATCAGTGAGCTCCAGGTTCAATAAGAGACCCTGTCTCAATCTGTAAGGCGAAGAGCAAATGAAGAAGACATGCAAAGCCAACCCCTGGCCTGTGTAAACACACAGGCATACACATACACCAAGTGTGTGCACAGAGACATACAGTCTCTCAGTGAGATTGATAACTTTGGATTTTAGCTCGTCATCTTTTATTTGACTTTGTATGTTTTATATGATTTGTCATTAGCTTCTAATTTACGAGTAGTTGGCAATCCAAAAATGTTATAGTTAGTGATAATGACCTATGGGCTTGTGTTTTAACAGTGACTTCCTGGTGTAAATATGGCCTAAAGTAAGAGCGACTGTAGACCTGCAGAGTTATCAATTTGTTTCCTTGGGTATTTACTTACTGTGAAGTTTTTAGCTTTGAAGGTGGGGAATTCCTGTTGCCCAGGCTGGTCTCTGGACTCTTGGGTTCTCCTGCCTCTGTCCTCCTTAGCTGAGACAACAGATTTAGACCACCTTGCCCAGACCTGCTTTTTAATAGTTTAACTTATATTTCCCTTTTGTTATATACTACATAAATTTTTCACAAATACTTTTTCAGCTACTTTGTAACTTTTTAAAGTTAAAGGTAATGTGTAAACTTTTGAGAGCATAAGAATTCATAACCACTGTTTTGGTGAAATCTGTTATTCCTTTTTCAGCATTTTAGAATTTTCACCATTTGTTATTTAATTGATAAAAATATGTGTGTGCATATATCTTTATCATATACAGGATATTAAAATATGGATACATTGTATAATGGTTAAGTGAGCTAATTAACTTATTTCTGGTCACTTACACACTTGGATGAACTCATTTACTCCGCATTTATACAAAGGCATACTGATTTTATTTAGAAGTGTTGTGGAATCAGCTCTATTACTTATCTACAGGAAAACTTTGGGCAAGTGGTTTTACTTGTTTGAATAAGTTTGAATTAGATCAGTCAAATCCCTGAGTTGGGATGGTTTCCAGTCTCTGATTATAGCTGTGAGGTCTGGGTCTTCTCTGCAGAAGATGAGAAATGAGAACTGAGTCTTGAGTTTAGATTCTGAGGTTTCCTTCATGGATCCCTGTCTCGTGTTAGATTCTAAAAGGCTGTGTCCATCTTGTCTTAGAGGACCTGCTCTCTAGCCACCCATCTGGTTCCCTGGGTCTGTACAGTGTCGGGTTCTGAAATAATCAGTTGGGTGACACTTGAGTGATTATTTTGAACCTCTAAAGAAGCGTGTATTTCCTTATAGTTGTATAGCTTGATGTTCTTGTGGGACTCCAAACAATGGAATCGGGGTTGTCTTTGACACTCCTCCCTGCGCTTGGGACCCTTTTCCTCCTGCTGGGTTGCCATGTCCAGCAGTGATACGAAGGTTTGTGCGGGGGGAGTTGATCTGAGGGAGACGGGGAGATGGGAGAGGAACTGAGAGAAGTGGAGGGAGGGGGAGCTGCAATCAGTTTGTAATATGTGGTAGAAGAATAAAGGTTTTTAAAAAAGGAAAGATGATATTTAATACTCATAATTTGGGTACCAGATTATCTTTCAAGTTAGTAGAGGTGGCAATCCCTCTGTAAATAAATGCTTTAGATTTTTTAAATAATGCGACACTTACATTAATAGTATTTATAGCTGTATTGTTGGTTTGTCAGATTCTATTCTAGTGTCTTTATACATACTTTTTTAGTTTTTCACAACTTCACTGTGTATGGTGTCACCACAGTTATCAAAAAGGAAATGGAAGCACAGAACCCTTAATAAATTACTTCCCTGGGACACTAAGAATTCAGAGCTTGCATTTTTAGCTGTTGTGCTCTAGACAGCCGCTTTGATTTTTTTTTTCCATTATCAATCATTGCTCATTTGTGAAATGCCTTCCAGTTAAAGAGACTGTACAGCCAGTAACCATAGACTCCAATTCCCTTGAGGCTAACTGTCCTTGTGTGCACAGATGCCTGTATAACAAACTGAAATATATGGTTCCGTTTGTTCTCCATACTAGCTGACATTTGAAACTCGAGAAAGGCGACTGGCACTGGGTCTTTTCACCTAAAACTATTGGGGTGGTTTGATCTGATGGGCATCCTTGCTCTTCTAGTTTCTGCTCTTGATAAACATACTTACGTAGAACTGTCTGAAAATAGACCACTAGTTAAGTTTTAGGAATTAGTTGGACCAGACATTGTCCCTGTCCTTGAAGCATGTAGTATCGTGAGGGAGACACATTGACTAGTCCAACACATGAGAAGTAGCATGGGATGCTGAAGTAAAAAGTGTCTTTGTAGGCTGATGAACAATGCAGAAAGCTGAAGCCAGACAGAAAATAGTATTAAGCTTGGAAATCAAGTAACAAAGAGTGATGAGTTGAAAAAGGTATTCCAGACAGAAGGATTGGGATAAGGAAGAATAGAGGACAGGAAGATGGTAAGTGTTAGCTAGGTAGATGCCTTAGCAGTTGTGAGAGTATATTATTCTTCCAAAGAACCCAAGTTTGGTTCCCAGCACCCACATCAGGTAGGGCACAACCACCTTTAACTCCAGCTCTGGGGAATCTGATACCCCTGGCTTCCATGGGCAACACACACACACACACACACGCACGCACGCACGCACGCACACACAGCGTACACCATACAGACACATGATTAAAAATAAAAGAAATACAAGTGCAAACATTTAGTAAGTGCCTCCTTAGTGTCAAGAGGTTTATATGCATTTAATCCACACAGTAGTCTGTGGTGCATCAGAAGCTTTAATGTACATGAGGTTCATCTGGGAATTCTACTAAAGAGTGTTATTTTGATCGGTATGTTTGTGTGGCTGTGCATTTCTGTTGTGGTGATATTGGTGATCCTTTGCTGTAAGCCCTGTCTTGTTTTCTCTCTTGCTGTGCTAAGACACCAGAACAAAAACAGCTTATAAAATAAAGGCACTTAATTTGTGGCTCATGGTTCCAGAGGGTTAGATTCTATGACAATAATGGTAGGGGCCATAGGAACAGGCAAGCAGGCATGGCAATGGGGCATCCGACTGAGATTTCACATCAGGAGCCACAACC
This sequence comes from Microtus ochrogaster, assembly GCF_000317375.1. NCBI lineage: Eukaryota > Metazoa > Chordata > Mammalia > Rodentia > Cricetidae > Microtus > Microtus ochrogaster. The sequence goes on from NC_022029.1 coordinate 37,241,355, forward strand.
ACCAAGCATAGAGGGCTAGTTGGGAATGGCACGGGTTTTTGAAACCTCAAAGCCCATCCCAAGTGGCACATCTTTTTCAACATGGCCAGACCTCCTAAATCCTTCCCGAACAGTTCCACCAATGTGGGACCAAGTATTCAGATATGAGTCTATGGGAGCCACCACAGACCCATAGATGTATTGAGTTAGAATGATATAGGTGATCTTCGCATGTTAAAGGAGGAAATTGAAACCTCAGAAGAAAATAATTTGCTGAAAGTCAGAGATCAAACTTAGGTCTGTCTTAACTCCAAGCCTGCTGTCTTTCCTCAACCACAAAAACATTCACACTTGATCCTTCCAAGAGTAGAGATTTTGCTCAGGTGTTTGTGTAGCCAGGTGAGATGATCATATCTGTCTTGGAGAGTTCAAAAGATGCTAATAAAATGACTTAGCAGGTAAAGGTTTTTGCTGCAGAGCCTATGACCTGAGTTTCCTCCCTGGAACCTACTCCCAGAAGTTACCCTCTGACTTGCAAGTACACACATGCACATGCACAAATAAAATAAATATTAAAAACTTTAAAGTTATTTTAAGATTTTAGATGAGTTAGAGATGAAGTTGGGGGTCACAGGAAATTCACACTGAATGAAACTTGGTATCCTGTTAAACATAAGGCAAGTGCAGAGTGACAGCTAGCATGAGTAATTGGAAGAGTGAAGGTTGATGCTCAGATGGAAGATCCAGAAAGAAAAGTCAACGTGTGTGTGTGTGTGTGTGTGTGTGTGTGTGTGTGTGTGTGTGCGCGCGCGCGCAATTTAATTTCCCCACACTCTAATAAGGGAAGGTTCCTATGTTCTAGGAATTTCTAGGAGGACTGAAGTAGTCTTGTATTTTCAGGGTTTTGCAGGGATGTACATTGGAACCTGACTGTGGAGGGTAGTTGTTTCTTTCAGAAAAACTTCACACCTCTTAGTTCTCTTGTTAGCAAAACTAAACAAGGTTAGAAAACCATGAAAAGGTCTCTTAGTTTGGAGGACCTGAGAGGAATTATCTTAACGGTGAAGTAAACCCATAAGGTCACCACCCTATTTAAAATCAGGAAAGAGCTTTCCAAATTATTTCTTTTGAAAAAATATATTTAATATAGTAGTTATAAACTTTAGATCCCATCTAAAGTTCTGCATTTTTACTTTTCAGTGTTACCAATATACTAGGAATAATTAACCTTGGAATAAAAGATTAAAATTTCATCTCAGAAGGTGTAATTTATAAATTTGTGAGACTTTACACAATAGTGAGATGATTTGAAGTGCAAAATGTGAGATTATTTGAAGTGCCAAAGCTATCAAAAAAGAAAAGGATTTCTTTGGTGGGAAGTTGTATTGATAACAGCATACAATAATATAGGCTGCTGTCATGTATGTACATGCATGCATATATGCATGTGTTACACATTAAACGACAAGTGAATATTTTTAAAGGACAATGATTTTAATATTACCTTCTGGCAACTTTAGACAGAAATGTGGAATGCAGTATATATATTTTTCTCTCTTGAGCTATTTTACAGGATGCTGTTTTTTAAAGATTTGTTTGTTTATTCTCTGTGTATGCTTGATTGTATGGGTGTGCACCATGTCCATACAGTGTGCTTGGAAGCCAGAAGAGAACAAGATCCCCAGAACTGGAATTATCTGTGGATTTGAGCTGCCTGTGGGAGCTAGGGACTGAACCTAGATTCTGTTGGAAGAGCAACAAGTGCTCTTAACCACAGAGCCATCTTCTTAGCCCCTAAATATTTTTTTAAAGACAGATTTGAGGTACTATAACCTGTAATAAACTCCATCACTTCTTTTTTTTTTTTTGCATTTTTTTTATTGAGAAAAGGAAAAAAAAAACAAGTTTCCGCCTCCTCCCAGCCTCCCATTTCTCTCCCCCT
>NC_022029.1:37244880-37245769 GCF_000317375.1 Microtus ochrogaster
TAGGTCCCATTTATTCAATGTTGCCCTTAATGTCTGTGCTGCTAAACTCCATCACTTCTAAGTTCATGAGTTTGCTAAGTTTCAACAGTTGCATACAATTATATAACTCCTCCCATTCAAGATACAAATCATTTTTGTCACCCTAGATATTTTTTTGCACTTCTGCAGTGTCTTCCCCCACTTCCGGCCCCAGACAACAGCTACTCTGCATTCTTTCACTGTAGCTTAACTTTCCTGGGTGTTCAGAAAGATAAATGAGATAATCTCCTATGTAGTGTTTTGGTTTTGTTTTCTCTCACATAGAAGTGTTTTTTTTTTTACTGATTTATAAATATATATATATATATATTTTTTAAATTTATTTATTTATTAAGGATTTCTGCCTCCTCCCCGCCACTGCCTCCCATTTCCCTCCCCCTCCCCAAATCAAGTCCCTCTCCCTCATCAGCTTGAAGAGAAGTGTTTTTTAAATTCATATCATTGTATTTCTGTAGATCTTTACATTGCTGAGTTAGTCTGTTGTATTAGATATCCTTTAATTTCTTTTTTGTTAATGTACAATAGAATTGTTTGCAATTTTGGTGGTTATAAACAAAGTTGTCAGCCTCCCCATACAATCTCAATTACAACATCTAAATGTATGTTGCATTTTGTGTGTACTTAGAAGTATAATGGCCTGGTGATTTAATAGGCCTGTATTTGCAATATCTTATGGGCTGGTTTTCAAGGGGAGCTGTGCACTTTCCTTACCAACAAGCCCATAGCCTTGCTTACACTTGGTATCAGCAACCTTTCTAATTCATCCAATCCAGCTGCTATATAGTCACACCTCCTTCTGATTTTAATTTGTATATTTTTGTGGATATATTTGCCATTTATGTTTGTACAT
>NC_022029.1:37246519-37285192 GCF_000317375.1 Microtus ochrogaster
TTTCCCCAAGTTCCCCCCATCCTCCCCTTCTCCCTTTTCTCTCCCCATCTCCCCATCCCACCCCACCCCCAAGATCCCAATTTTCTCCCTGGCAATTTTATTTTCCCTTGATTTATATACCAACTTAGCTTTCAGTGAACTAACCTTTTGTTTAATTGATTTTCTGTATTGTGGCCTGCAAGATCAGTGCATAGTAGGTGGAGACAGACAGAGATCCCAGGAATTTACTGAATTAGCTGTATCTAATTAGCTGAAATAGCATGTTCCATGTTCATATAAAGACTGTGTTTCCTAAAATACGGTGAAGTGATTGAGAAAGAAGTCTTGATGCTAACCTCTGACCTCTGCACATATCTTCTTGGGCAAGCACGTGTATGCACACACACACACACACACACACACACACACGAAAGAGAGAGTGAGCACATTTTTTAAATTTCTTTAACTTGATGTTTGTTTTATAGTGTATAATTCTCCATATACTTCTCTGTGAATATTCTGTATTAGTTACTCTTCTATTGCTGTGATGAAATGCCATGATCAACGTAACTTACACAAGGATGGGTTTATTTGGGTCTTGCAGTTGCAGAGGGATAGGAGGCCATCACCATGTGGCAAGGAGCATGGCCCTGGAGCAGCAGCTGAGAGCTCGCATCCAGATCCACAAGAAGGAAGGAGGAGGGAGTGCAATGGGCGTGGCAGGAAGCTTTTAAAGCCTCAAAGCTCACCCCTAGGACACACCTTTTCCAGCAAGGCCATACTTCCAAATCCTTCCCCAGCACTTCCAGTTGGAACTGAGTGTGCAAACATAAGAGCCTCTGGGTGGGTAGGAAGATGGGGAAAACATGATCGAGTTATATGGTATGTAAAAATTACTTGTGTTCATACATTTCCGATTTTTATTCTTTTAAGATTTATTTATGTGCATCTATATCTGTATGAGTGTATGCCACAGTGTATGGGTACCGTCAGAGATCAGATGAGGGCAGTGAATCTACTGGAGCTGGAGTTACAGGTAGTTGAGGGCTGCCTGACATAGATGCTGGCAACAAACTCAGGTTTTCTGGAGAAGTAGCAAGTACTCACTATATCTGAGCTTTCAGTCTAACCCAGCAATTCTCGACCTGTGATTCGTGACCCCTTTGGGAGTGAAATGATCCTTTCACAGGGGTCACCTATCAGATAGCCTGCAAATCAAATATTTACATTATAATTCATAACAATAGCACAGTAAATAGCAATGAAATAATTTTATGGTGGGGGAGGTCACCACATGAGGAACTGTATTTGTACTAAAGGATCACAGTATTAGGAAGGTTGAGAACCACTGATCTAATCCACATCTTACTATTTTTTTATTTTAAATTTTTTATTTATTTTATATAACAACAGTTTCCCCTACCTCCTCCTCTCTTGTTCCCTCCCCCACCTCCTTTCTGCCCCCATCTACTCTTAAGAAAGGATAAGGCCTCCCTAGGGGAGTCAACAAAGCCTGGAATATGAAGTTGAGGCAGAACCAAGCTCCTCTACCCTCTGCATCAAGACTGAACAAGGCATCCCACCATGGGGAATGGGTTCCAAAAAGCCAGCTCATGCAGCCAGATCCTGGTCCCACTGCTAGGGACCCTACAAACAGACCATGCAACACAACTGTCACCCACATGCAAAGGTCTTAGGTTGGTCCCATGCAGGTACCCCAGCTGTCGGTCTAGAATCGGTAAGCTCCCACAAGCTTGGGTCAGCTGTCTCTGTGCTAACCAATATTTTAAATTTGTTAAGACTTTGGTATATTTACCCAATTTTCAATATATTGTTCTTTATTCATGATAATTATTTCTTGTTCTGAATTTTGGGTATTATAACTTTTTATTAGTGTTTACACTGTGATATCTTTTCACGTCATATGTGTGTATCTATTTGTACATACATACATGTATACCTCTCTACGTCTTCATTAATAATTTTTTTAGTAGGCTTCATAGTTGATTGTATGTTTCATGTTTTCATTCTGTCAACTACTCCTTAAGCGTTAAGATCACTCATATTCAGACATTGGTGGTGAACACCTTTAATCCCAGCACTTGGGTGAATCTCTGTGAGTTCAAGGCCAGCCTGGTCTACAGAACAAGTTCCAGGACAGCCTGGACGATACAGAGAAACCTTGTCTCAAAAAATTCAAAACAAAACAAAGAACACTCATGTTTAATACAATTTTCAATATAGATTCATTAAATTTACAAACTTTCCCTACTTGTGAAGGTTTTATATAGGACTTCTCATCTTCATGAGAAAACTAAAGCAGTGCATATACAGTAGAAATTATACTTTGAATTTTGAGCTTTTCCTGGCTAATGATACAGTACAGTACTATATAGATCCTCACGGTGCTAGGTGGCAGCAGCTGGTAGCCAGCATAAGGATCATGCTGGTAAGCAACTGACTCTCTAGAGTGTGCTCAGTTGCTAAACTGCGGTGGGCTAGGTGAATTACATGCATCCACAACTTAACGTTCTTAGCCTGTTAGACATTACTAGGATATACAGCATCAGTCAAGAGGCATCGATATGACAAAATTTGCTATTTTTTTATATGCATCCCTTCTGTTCTTGGGGCCTTTTTGTTTTTTGACTTTTAATTATTTCCTAGATTTCCATTTTCTCTCCTCCCTTGGTTGTTTTTTGTTTGTTTCTGCTTTTTTCTCTAAAAGTACTCTTTAGCACTTGCCCTAATGTCAGCACAGGTCAGCCATCTACATCCTTTGACCAAATCTGGCTGTCTTAGTTTCATTTCCTGTTGTGATAAAATGCCCTGACTTGAGTTGGAAGGGCTTATTGGTTCACAATTCCAGGTGGCAGTCCATCAGTGGGGGAAGCCAAAGCAGCAGGAACTGGAAGCGGCTCATCCCATTACACCCACAGTCAGGGGCAGAAAGGGTGAATTGAGCTGCATGCAGTGCCCAGCTCATTTCTACACTCCTCCGCAGTCCAGGATGCCCTGCCCAGGGAATGGTTCCACAAACTGTGGTCTGGGCTCGCCTCCATTATTTGAACCAAGATAACATCCCACAGATAAGCCCTTAGGTCAGTTAATCTAGACAGCCCCTCGCTGAGACTCCTTTCCAGGTGAATCTAGATTTGAAGTCCACAGTTAAAATCTAACCTTCACACTGGCCCACCACCTGCTTTCATAGTTGTATTGAAGCCCAGCATGTTTGTTCATTTACATACAGTCTGTACAGCAGAGGTTAGTATGCAAGATACCATGTGGCCCTTAGCCTAAAATATCATCTGACATTTTACAGACGTTTGAAAATTTTTATCTTAGTTGATAGACTATAGACATTTTTAAATTGGTGTAGACTATCTTGTGTATAATGTGGTGTGTACCTCAGAACCCTGTATTTCTGTTTTTCTCTTCTGCTATTGTCAGATATTGTGTTTCTACATACTTTCAGTTCTCATTATTCATGGTAGTCAGGCTGCACAGAGTCACCACAAGCCTAGTGTGCCTAGTAGACATACAGGCTAGGTTTCTATGAGCTTTTCTTCACAGTATGTTTGTCAGCCAAGAAATGCGTTGTTTTGTGTATGTTTCTGTCTAAGCTTGCTTTGCTCAACATGCATTGCTGATTCCACAGCATCCTTCTCATAGCCAATAGCACTGGAGTGCATGACTGACTAATGCATGTTTAACTCAGCCAACGTTCAGAACCTTTAGTCTAATGTAAGTTAATAAATACACTTAAATGGGTAAATGAAAATACGAAGATGCCTTTAACTAGTTGAATTATATGTTCTGTGGGATTGCTACCTCGTTTTCTATACATCAGAAATAGAATATTTTTATAGTCTTGTAATTCAAAACTTCAGGAACATCTATTTCTAAATACAGGTTAATAAGATTTTTGAGTCTAGATAGACATTAGTGATGGCTTTCTTTGGCAGTCTGTGAAGAGCTAAGTAGATGATACTATTTGCACTCTCCTAAATTTCCATTATACCACTACTGCTTCAGTTGGATGAATATTTGCGGTACACTTACTCTTTTAGTCATGGTGCTAAATCCTGTGGAGACTCCCAAAATGAAAGTCGATTTCCCGCCCCTAAGCATGTTACATAAAAGTTGAGTAAATGTCAGATTAGCATAGTAGGAGGTAGCACATGCTAAGACCTGAATGAAGATACACAAAGGGCAGAATGACTCAAATTAATGACTGTCTTTTTAGAGAATTATGAAAGCCTGTCTTAAACTTTATTTTTTTGTTTGCACCATCATCAACTGTAGTACTTTATGTGGAGAAATCGATGTCAGATGCTGGTCTGCCTTGCTGTTGTTCTCTGGTAGCTTGTAGCATGGATAAAGTAAGATATCATTACCATTGAGATCTTTTTCATGGTCAAATAAATAAGTTTTTGTGACTGTAATTCCTAGTCGTACTATAAATTTTATGTAAGCTAGACTGAGTTACTCAAGAAGTTCACGGTGACCTTTCCCCCACCCCTTACTCACCAGCAGTTAGCTAGACAAACATCTGTAGTTGCTAGCAGTGAACGGTGACAGAAATATGTGATTGCTGCTACAAGGCATTATTACTTACAAAACATGGTGATGATTCCCAAGGCATGACTGTGATCATAATTGTTTTCCTGAGCTTCAGACACATTGCTGGCTCATTTGTTAGGGCTTTGTGTTCCTTGTTCCACTGCTGGGATTATCCTTCCCCTACTGTGTTTTCTTCTTTGAGTACTGGCAGACTAGGTAACCTGTATTTTAATATTCATTGTGCTGATCGTCATTACTTTTATTTTAAATGTACGTGCCATAAGTCTTACTTAAAGCTCCATGAGGTCAGGCATCATGTAGCCACAATAAAGAAACATCCAGATATTTCTTAGTTGAATAAAGAAAGAAACTCCTAAGAAACAGCATGAGGTCCTACTTAAAAGTGATAGTTTTTGGTCAAATTGAGGTTCATTTCTACCACTTACGAATTGTGTGACCTTAGTTTCTTATGTGAAAAGTAAGGTTGAAAATACTACTCATGTATGTATTGTGTACACGTATGTGTATAAATGTACCTTACGTGTGTTTATAAAATTCTTTGCCCACTACTTAACACACAGTAGTCACACAGTAAATGCTACCTTATCAGTATTACATATTAATCTGATCTTGATGATCTCCAAACTCTAAAACAGATATAACTGCTTTGAGATCCTTTCTGTTCAATATGTAAAATTGGTCAATGCCAATCTATAAATAACTTAAAAGCTACTACCAATTAGATTTGCATTGATTTTGTTTTGTGCTTTATTTAATATACATGTCAAAATCTTGTTATATAGTGTAGAAGATCATTGTTTGAGTTGAGTATGCTCACAGTCCTATATTCTCTGTACTCTGAAAGCTGAGGCAGGGAGATCTTGAATTTGAGGCTAACCTGTACATACATAATGAGGCACTCTGAAAAAGTAAGAAGAAACGGAAGGAAGGGGGTAAAAAGGAAGACAACTGATTTCTTCCTTGATGTGTACATTGGCCAGCTTTCTGTGAGGACTTCCAGTGCTGCCTTTACTGGTGCAGAAAGTGACGGAGTTTACTGATGGCGCCGCTGAGTATATTTGAGCTCTTCCTGAGCCACACGTGTAAGCTTGTGATTTATTAGAAATAGTCCCAGAATGTCTCTTTTAATGCTGACTATGTGACTTTAGAATCATACAATTTTGAGTTCAGCAGAATTAACTAACCAGTTAATTCTGTGACTGAACAGTAGTGAAGTAAATGCTTTTTTAAAAATTTCTATTTACTTAGGACTGAATGAAATCTAAGTATTTCAGCATTGAATTTACATTCTCAATGATTGAACCACCAGGCAGAACCTGTAGTACCAAACGGATAGGGAAACTTACACGAGATATATAAGGCCATCTGCTATCAGAAGAGGGACAGGAATGCTAACTGAAAGTACATAATAAATAATGAATTTCCTTAATTCATTAAGGAAAAAGGGTTTGGATGGGGCTGGAGAGATGGATAACTACTAAGAACAGTGTCTGCTCTTCCAGAGGACCCAGCACCCATGTGGCAGCTCACAGCCATGTATAAATCCTGTATCGGGGATCTGATACTCTCTTCTGATCTCCAGTGACACCAAACACACATAAGTATGGTACACAGACATACGTGTAGGCAAAACATCCACACACATAAGATAAAATAATAAAAAATAGTAATAAAGAAAATGGAGGTAGAGAAGTGACACATCAGTTAAGAGTGCTTGCTGACATACACATGGCATACACAGACATGCATGCACACATAGATACATGCTCACATGCGTGCACACATACACATGTGGACACAAAATAAGAATAAATCTAAAAAAATTAGAAGAAAAGAATGATTAATAGGACTTAGTGATAATTATCTCAGGGAGTATAATAAAATCTTAAACTCTAAAAGAAAAATTTTTAAGTCTTTTAAGGGTGACATGAATGTTTTGTTTTGACAAAGAAGGACTGATAGTGTATAAATTTTTACTTCCTATGTTAAATTAAAGATCTTATTGGGATTTTTTTGACCTGACAGTGTTAGCCAAAAATTTATCTCATGTTATTCTAAAGTTGTCAAGAGCATTAATTTTTAAAATCTGAGAGAAAAAAAAAAACAGGCAGTGGTGGCACACACCTTTAATCTCAGCACTGGAGAGGCAGAGGCATGAATATCTCTGTGAGTTTGAGACCAGCCAGGTCTACAGAGTGAGTTGCAGGACAGCCAGCCTGCACAGAGAAACCCTGTCTCAAAAGACCACCAAAAAAAAAACCTAGAAAGAGAGTTACAATAATTGTAGTTAGGTACTACTTAACCAGAAGTTTAAAAAGCCTGTAATTTATTTTAGGCATATGCTAAAGGAGGTCATTTTTCCATAAACTGAATTTTTGAAAACCAATTTTAGGTGTTGAGGGGGCTTTATGCTGTCCCCACCTGATAAGTTCCACAGGGAGTAAGTTAAATACTCAAACTAGGGTCAAAGGCAGATCAATGTAAACTGGAACTGACTGATTTGTCAGCAGTAGGGTAACTCACTTTTAGGTCAGTAAACCGTAATGTCAGCTATAAAAATAATAAGACAAAAATAAGGGTGGTAAGATCAGCACACCCCCCCCCCCAGAAAATGCTCCCATATCGCTAAGAAAAACACTGTCCATAGTAGACATTGGGTCAGATGATACAACATCTATTTCACAAAATGATTCAATAAATTGGTAAACAAGCACATGGGAAAATGTTTAAAATAGTTTTTAAATGAATACAGACTAGACAGCATGTATTCAACTGGAGTAAAGAGAGAATTGGTGTCTCTGGTGTACTGAAGAATCTGGTCAAATCTCACAGAAATGCCAGTGATTCAAAGCTTGGAGAAGGCATAAACATTGGCAAAGGCTCCATCAGCATACACAAAGGGGGTTTTCTCCAAGAAAATAGCTACTTAACTAACAGATCATTTTTATTTGAGCTTTGTTTAAAACTTAGATATGACTAAAAATGGTCACTCTTTGAATTTCTTCCAATTCCATGACTCATCCTGAGGGTGGAGTGAGGTGGAGTTTCTTTTGTTGTTGTTGTTAGCATAAGCCAAAACTTAGCTTCCTTTTTTTTTTTTTTTTTGGAAAAAAAAAAAAGACTTTGAAAGTTTTCCAACATAATACATTGAGGTCAGTGCTAGCTTCTTCATGTCTTTCCTCAAAGATGCCTTACTCTCAGGAAATATTTAATGCAGGCACATTTTACTTGCTTTTATACTAAAATCAAGGTAATACAAATAGTGAACATGTTCCTTATTCCAGTTATGCTGTTGTGGTATTTGGGGGACACGGAGCCTCGTTACCTTAATGTCTAATGTGTAAGACCAAGTTCAGCTTGTGTCCTTACCTCCAGGGAGCTCTGGGCCTCAGTGGACATTGTAATGTCTGTAAATGTTCTTGCCTGTCATAACTGTGCTGCTGGCATCATCTGTTGGGTAGAGAGCAGAGATGCTGCCAAAATACCCACAGCAATCTTCTGACCCAAAGAATTAGTAAAACTGAGGTTAAAAGTCCTTAAGTTAAATTGATAGAGAAGTAGAACTTTTGTGTTTGAGAAAACTTGAACCTTCTGCTAATGATATTCTGGGATCTTAATAAATCAAAGAATATGAATATCTTGATTAAAATTTTATAAATGGAGTTGTAGTTTTAGGTCTTTCAAATAAGATTTCCTGTTAGGCTTAATTTTCTTTGTTTCAAAAGTAATACAGTTTTTGGAATATACAATTAGACAATGAATATAAGATCTTAACCTATATATGGGGTGCTGGGAATTGATCCCAGAGCCTTTTGCATGCTAAACATGTACATTATCACTGAACTCCTCACTTGCTCCTGGATCCCTCTTTATTCATAGTTTATAAAGCAATATGAACATAAATACAGTTTCTACCTTCTAGACTTGAAGGAAGGTGTTTTTGCCAGTAGGCCACAGAGAAGTATTAGAGCTGGCAGTCAGACTTTAGAAAGCAGTTTAGCAGCAGATGGAACTGGAGTTGAGCCAGGTGAAATGTGCCCATCAGGTCACAGTTGGGAGGCCATTTATAAGTGTTGGATTACAAGAAAATCGGTACTGACAGAATATGGCGAACGCCTGGTTCATGGTTACAGCAATTATTCATCTATGGAAACCAGACGTTGAAATTATGTTGTCAATGTTTTTAATGCAAGGTTTTTCTTTGTAAGCTAGGAAACGATATTATCTCATACCGTTGGAATCAAAGAGACAGACCAGGAATGTAGGTTTTCATTTTATCACTTTGTTTTGTATTGATAGATCGTTTTCAAGTCGCTTCGTTTTTAATCCTGTTTCCTCCCGAGAGCCTGGGATTAGAATATCTACCTTCATAAAGAGTTATACTGATTAAACATAAAGCTCTGCAATCCTGGGGTACTAGTGCTCAGAAAATACTCATACCTGTGGCTTAAAAACCTCCAATTTTAGAAAGAGCCTTGGTTCTGTAGGTGTCTTATAACTTTAGTGAATATCACTAGCATATGTATAGTATATATAGGTATGTATAAAGGTATGTATAGTATCATTATAGTATGTATAGCAGCATGTAAACAAAACATTGTTTTGATTTTAGTTTTGATATATGGCCATCTATAGAAAATAAAATCTAGTGTTTGTTTAAAGGGAAGAATACGTGCACAGTGTCTGGTGTATAATTACCCAGTGAATGCTAGCTCCCTGTTTTCTTGCTTTCATATTGATAAGAGGCTTAAAAGATACCCCTCTAAAGCTATTGTTTCTGTTAATTTGTTGAATGAAAAAACTAGATGTCATTGGAATGGGAAAGGAAGTTGGCAGAAAGCAATTTATTTTGAGCTATAACGGTCTTTAGTAAAATTGAAATACTGACTAACACTGTCTGCTTTTAGCTGATTTAAAACACTTCACTTTAGTTTTGACCACGTTAATACCAGATCTGAAGACCGAGTATCAGTGTATTTTAGGGGTGATTGGTGTGTTAGAATGAATGAATCCATTGTCTGTGCAGACATGAATTGAGTGTAATTTTCAGGTTCTGCTGTAGTAATGAAAGCCCCAGCTGTCTCTTTTGTTTTCTAGAAGTGAGCTGTCATTGTGTGCTGTTCTCTCTCCCACTCTTTCTACTACAGCCGTACTACAGCCGCCTGGTGACATTCTAATCCTCCCCTACATTTTTATCTAGGCTAAACAGTGTCAGGCAGCCATTACTAAATACTTAAGCTCAAACTGGAGATTTAAAAAAAAAAAATTTTTAACTTGCTGCACATTCAGGTTGCAATCATAGGTAAAGGAGAGAAGGTCCGAGAAGTTTAAATCAAGGACACTTAAGAACAAATCACAAAACAAGAGGAGGGCATGAGTAAATTTAAAAAGGAAAAAAAAATATTTTTGTGGTTTATGTAGAAGTGTAGGTGAGGTGTTAAATTGAGCAACACTTCTGGCATGTGATAATCCAGAGAATTCTGAATTGGAAATCAGTGATGAAAGGTAAGAATGAATTCAGGTTCCTGTTGACTCATTTTCTGATTGACTTGTCCAGACAAGCGAGTTTTGGCTTTATGTAGAAGTTGTCATTGAACCCTTTAGTTTAACACTTTCCAGAGATTGATACTAAATTAATATAAGTTTTATTTCTGAAGACTTTATTACTGCTAACAGTCAACAGAGTTTTTAATCAGTGCCAGAAGTTCTGGGTTCTTGAGGAGTCTGGAGGAAGCCTCTGAGGAGAGGACATTCTTAGCATGTCTTTACTTTTAGGGGCACTTTTAAGATTTACTGTGCAGGGATACCTGAAATCAAGATTAAAGATCAATTTGGTATTCCGTGGGGTGGGGTGTGTGTGTGTGTGTGTGTGTGTGTGTGTGTGTGGTCCTCAAGCCTCTGAAATTAGTGTGTACTTCACCCACCATATGAGAGCAGAAACATATGGGTGTTACAACTCCAAGCAGCTCTCATTTTCTAGACTAGAACCCATACTACCTTAGAAAAATAAAAAAGCCTAGTGGTAGGTAAATAATTCACTCCGATAATATTGAATACCAAAGTTGTTTGTTAACACGCAGAAGTGTTGTTTGGCCAAGTAAAACAAAAGTTTGGCAAGCTTCCTGCCTTACCTAACATTTTACTGACTGGTGTTTAGTGACATGAGACTTTTATGGGACAGGGCTGCAGTGTTTAGCCACAGTTGTTCAGAACTGCGGAAAGACTTCATTTTGCAAAATGCAGAGGAATCATTGACACAAATGTAGAAAGTAAATCGAGAAATTAAGGTGAGGGTGTTTTGCTTTTAAACTAGTTCTTAAGCTGTTCTTCATTTTTCCCTCTACTCAGGGCTGAGGTGGGGTAGGGAAAGAACCATGGGCTTGTCTGTTTTCAAGGGTACTCACTCCTTTCCACATTCCCCAGGCTCTAGAATTTTGACTCCTTTCATTCTAGACCAATAGGGCTTCTCAGGTTGAGCTTTTAATCAACATTTGGGGCCAGATCATATGATAGAGGCCGTCCTGTGAATTCTGCAGAACCTTACCAGATAGTTCTGTGATAGAGGCCGTCCTGTGAATTCTGCAGAACCTTACCTAGTAAATGTGCACAGACCCAAATTCTGAAAAGTAGATATGTATAAAGACACCACCATGTATGTACCTTCTGGGGCAAATTAGTCTCAGTTGAGAGCCCTAGAGAAATACGATGTAGCTAGTGCTCATTACCGAGAGCTACTAAATGTGTTCTCAACTCTGCTGCCCTTCTAGCCGTGGTCCTTGTCCCAAGAGTCCTTGTTGTCCGCGAGAATGGGAATGTTTAGACGGTATCTACTCCATTTTATTAGCTCTGTCTTGTGTGTTAGAGATAAACATATACCAATAGTGCAGCAGTCCTCCCTCTCTCCCTCCCCTGTAAGTGTGAACAGCAGAGTCACAGGTATACATTCACAAATATATATGGATTTGCATTATTTTTCCACAGTAGTTTTTCCTTTTAAAATTACACAACTGGGTGCAAAAGTGATTTTTTTTCCTTTATTCCATATTCTTTTGAAGCATAGCTTAGAAAAACAGCAATTGTCTTTGAAAAGCCTCAGTTTTTTGTGCATGTCAATGACAGGTTATTCTGATAGACTTTAAAATACAAAGTGCTTATGTTTATATCTTTTAATGTTTTTTTCATGTCCCCTTTTTTTTCTCATGTGGTTCAAGGCAACCTCCAAATCCCCGTTTATCCAAGAGTGGCCTTGAACATCAAATCCTCTGCCTCTGTCTCTACAGAGCTGGTACTGCATGTGTGCAACTTGATGCTTGGCTTGTTCGTGACTTTACACACAGCCCCTATGTACCAAAATCAGCCTGAAGAACAGTTGAACTTGGAGTTTTGAAGATCATTGAATTACTAAAAATAGGCAAGATGTAAATAACAAATTTTTATAATATATTTTAAGCATATGAAAAGTAATTAACCTTGTATAATGGGCAAATACAAATCAGGGCAAGGGAGATGGCTCCATGGATAAAGCTCTCTCCCTGTAAGCATGAGGACCAGAGTTCCGATCTCCAGAATCCACATGAGAGCAGGACACGTTGGCTACGTGGAAGAGCAGAGTCGGGGAACCCTGGGGCAAGCTGGCCAGACTTGCTGGGATCTGTGAGTTCTGGGTTCAGGGAGAGAGCTAGCCTCATTAAATGAAGTGAAGGATGCGCATGTGTATATGACATGTATGCTAATGCACACTGCAAACACATAAGAAAGGGGGTAGGGAGTACAAGCTGAAATACACAGAAGTACCACTTTTCATGTAAGAGCAACAAATTTGATAGTACACTTACAAAATATTGCACATGGCAAAAACAAACTTTGCTTACTCCATTTCAAGTGTGTCATGTTCATATGTGTGTATTTGCATGCCTCCTGCATGTATGGGCCCACGTGTATGCAAATGTGGTACATGTATATATGCGCATATGAAGGCCTCGGGTTGATGTTGGAAGCCATCCTCAATTGCTCTTCTGCTTTTATTCATCGAGGCAGGGTCTCTCAGTCAATCCCAGAGCTCACTAATGTGAAGAGTCTTGCTAGCTGACTAGCTGTGAGGACTTCACGTCTCTCTCACCCTCCAAGGCTGGAGCAAGAGGGCCCTCACACCTGCCTCACATTTACATAGGTTCTGGGATCTGAATTCCAGTGCTCGCATGTGCTTCTGGGGCAAGCACTGAGTCATTTCCCCTGTCCCACAAACTTAATGTTTTGCCTGTAGACGTATAAGCTGTTACAGCCTTCATGAAGACTAATTAGGCAGTGTCTGAAAGTTTCGTTTATATGTACACTTTGACCCAGGAAATATTCTGGGAAATTCTTTACATACACTTCGGAAGTAGTAACGGTAAGGAATATGTGATTACGCACCGGCTATTGCTTATTATAACAAAGCATTGGAAACAGTAAGGGCTAATGTTCAAAGTTAATGTTGCATTAACTTTTTTAATTTTCATGGTAAGTGCAAAGTATACTCTATTTTACAGGTAGAGAAACTCATTAAGATTATATAATTAATAAGATTTGAAATCAGGGCCTAGCATGATAGCTTAATAAAGTGCTTGCTTTGTGCACTCAAGTTTGACCCCCAGGATATAAAAAGCTGGGCACAGTCAGGCTTGAGAGAGTGTAATGAGGATGCCACTCTACCTGTGCAATCTCCTCCTCAGAACCCAAACCTCAATCTAACAATGAGATAAACATCAGATAGTTTCACTAGTGAGACATACTATAAAACACATTACCAGTAGGCAACATAATCAAAATATCCAGAAACTGCAAAATGTGAGAAATTGTTACATCCAAAAAAGACATAATTATATCTGGTAGCTAAGATCACATAGATTCATGGATGAGACTATGGAAAGAGAAAGGACATTAGGTAAAGGCTAAGGAAATCTAAACAAAATATGATAACATTTGGTATAAATGTATCATACTACTATAAAGTGTTAATAATGGGGAAAGTGGGTAAATGGGAATGCTGTATAATTTTTGTATGACTTTTTCTCTACTTCTAAAACTTTAAAAAAGATTAGTAAGTATAATGAATAATATTTGTAAAGTAAATTTAAAATTCAGGCATCCATTTGAAAAGAAAGCCTGGACAGGATTTTTATAATGTTGTAAATGTTTTATTAATTCTTTAAGACATTCGTGCAATTTATTTTGATTATATTCACCTCCATCCCTCCCCCTAACTCCTGTCCATTTGTGTTACTCATATAGTTCTGGATGTGGAGCACGGGCAGTCTTACTTGGAGCCACACCCTTAAAGACAGACTCTCCATTGCCTGCCCATAGCTTCTCAGTTAGGGGTCACAGACTCTGTCCTTCCCACCATGTGCAGGAACACAGACTGGCCTGTTCTTGTGCAGGTCTTACGTAGACAGCCACAGTTGCTGAGAGCTCATGGTTGCAGCAGTCCTGCATATCCACCCCAGCTACCCTTGCCTCTGGCCCCTCTTCTGTTCTGTTTCCTGTGCCTTGTGGGGTATTGAGAGGAAGTGAATTTCTTTAAAATGTTAAAATTTAAACATTTTCTTGAGTCATATTCTCGCTTGTGAAGACCTGATTTCTGAATTTTTAAAACTCATGAATAGCAAATATCTGTATACTGATTTCCTTACAGGTTGTTTCTGTTTATCTTGTATGTTGTTTAGACGTCTTAAAACTATGTGTTTATGGTTTATTTCCTGTTCCTCTGTAGATGTTTATCTTTAGTATAGTCATGCCTCTAAACCTTGGATGTTTTTAAAGATTGGCCACAATGATTGATTCTCTGAATTTCAGTGACAATGTTTAATCTTTTCTTGATTTTTTTTTCAGTCTATGTTTTCTGTTATTTTGGTTCTGACATTTTCTTTAAGATAATTCCTAGCTTAAACACATTTATGTAATATTATAATAAATAGGGCTTTCTGCAAGCCAGCATTTAAACCTTTACTTCTAGTCACTCAGTAATTTGTCATATTTATAGGTGCTTATCTAGAAAATGACTTTTTATGGCGACCCTAACGTCTTTCAGCCTCTAGACCTACAAAGGTTTATTTTAAATAATTATTCGTAATATTTTCTACACTCTTTCTTTTACCTGTGTTTGGGTATTTGTTTGTATATTCATATATCTGTGCAGCCCTGAGGCTTGTCCTGGGTAGTGCACATTCTGAATAAACACTGGGCCACTCCCTATCCTCAGTTCATGCTACCGTTATCCATTAGGTCACGTGTCTGTTGCAGTATTTTTTTTTTTTTTTTTTTTTTTTTTTTTTCGAGACAGGGTTTCTCTGTGGTTTTGGAGCCTGTCCTGGAACTAGCTAGCTCTTGTAGACCAGGCTGGTCTCGAACTCACAGACATCCGCCTGCCTCTGCCTCCCGAGTGCTGGGATTAAAGGCGTGCGCCACCACCGCCACCACCGCCCGGCTGCAGTATTGTTTTATATCCTCTCTAGGTCATAAATTTGTTTGAATGTTGCTTTCCTTCTTTAACTGGTGTTTTTGGGTTTTAATGGTTTCAGTCACTCCCAATAGAGACAAGGCACAAGCCTTTAGTACATGGACATTTTACATGTCACATCCAAAGACTAGCAGTAACTGATGGTGTATTGAGCAGTACCACTTGAACGGATGGAAACAACTTCTTGCCTTTCAGGCTAAGAATAGAGTGAGTGAAAGACTGTGTTCTCTTACAGCAATTTAGAAGTCTGAATTTTGTAAGAGACCTGTATTTTAAGGTAATGATTACTTGTTTGCAAATTTACTTTTTTTGTTTTTGAGCTTTAAAATTAACCAGGATATTTGAGTACAAGGTTCACCTTTTGGATATTAGAAGCGTTGTTAGTAGCCAACATTAAGCTAGAACACTTTAAAATTCTTTTATAGCATATTTAACAACAGTAGAAAGCTATGGGATGTTGATACAGGGCTGTTTCCCTACAGTTTCCAGAGTGTGGATTCTTTGGCATGTATGATAAAATTCTTCTCTTTCGCCACGACATGAACTCGGAAAACATTTTGCAGCTGATTACCTCGGCAGATGAGATACATGAAGGAGATCTTGTAGAAGTTGTCCTGTCAGGTGAGCAAATGGCTCCTTTTCCCCACAAGGAGTATTTACCACACTAGTTCTGTGCTCTGCTGCTCTTAGCTGTGGTGCTGTGTAATCGCTTACTTCTTTAATGTGTAGTAATGGTTTCTGCATGGCTTTCACTTTCAGGAAGGTTATATCACTATGAGAAAATAGAGGGAAAAAGTGGAATTACTTAAGTGTTTTGAAGCTAAGGGAATTAATAGTTAAACTGAAAAGAAATTCTCTTTCTGTAGGTTGAAAAAAAAAAACAAGATTAAAGTTGTTTTTTTCCCCCATTTCTGTTAAAAGCATAGACAAAGAGAAATGAGGGTCCAAAGAGAGAATGCGGATAAGAGGGGAAATATTTAAGACCTGGAAGAGAAAGTGACGGTGCTGGTTACTTGCACGACTTTAGACTGTTTCCTCCCTTCCTCTTCCCAGTGGACATTTTCCACTTCCGTTCCTGCCTTGCCCTTCTCGCCACCCCTTGTTCCCTAGCTCTCATCATCTGCAGTCTCACCTGTGGACAGATAGCCAGGGATAGTGCGAGAGAAGGAAGAATGGCACAGCAAGGGCACACTTTGGATTGGCAAGAAGGGAGATTGGTAGAGGAGACAAGTGGCCAGGCACCTCCCACCCTCATCTTTCAGGCTCTTCCTGAGATCTCTCTACCGTTCCTTTTCCTTATTGGTCCTAACACTTCTCATCTGTGTTTCTGATTCTTCCATCTGCCTAGTCCACCCCAGCACTGATCTTCCACCACGACCCCCTGTCTTCCTCCTCACTCACACGGGGATTTCTGTGCTGTTCTCCTTTAAGGTCGTGATCACATTCATTCCCTCTTGGCTTTGGACCTTTCGTCAAACCACAGGGACGTCACTAGTGACTTTCAAGTTGAAGTGAAAGAAATGTGTCTGTATCTACTGCTCCATTGCTCATGGAGGAGAAAGGAGTCCTGGCAGTCTGTTTGAACTCAGTGTCTCTTCTTACAGAAACATTTGACAATGAGGTTAAGTTCCATAGCACTTTGATTTTTACCATTTACTTCAGTGTTTTCTTTCTCAGTCTGTCGTAAGCTATGAGACAATGCTTTCGGTATACCTAGCCAAAGACTTCCAACCTGGTTTATTTGGAGCTTAACTCATATAAAGCTCTTGGACTTCTAAAACTACTGCTTAAAATCCAGTATTGGGCCACGGCTCAGCAGATAACTCACATGGTAGGAGGAGAGAACTCATGCCTACAAATTGTCCCCTGACATTCACATGTGCCACGGCACATTCTCCTCCCCCAACATACATACACACAAATAATAAATGTAAAATATTTTAGATCACAGTTTTAAATGCTAAAAAAAATCTATTTTGTAATCACATAAAACTTTTAGAGAACGTACCCTGTTTTGATATAAATGGATATGGCGACCATTCCTAATGTCTTTGCAATTAAAAAATATGGTTTAATACTTTCTTTTTGTTTTTATTTTTTTTTTTTTCAAAAAAGCCTTGGCCACAGTAGAAGACTTCCAGATTCGCCCTCATACTCTCTATGTACATTCTTATAAAGCACCTACTTTTTGTGATTATTGTGGTGAAATGCTCTGGGGATTGGTACGTCAAGGATTAAAATGTGAAGGTAAGTGCTTTTAGATCGGTGTATTAATTTGAAAGAGGATTTTACATTTGCATTTTTGAATTACCAATGGAACACTAAGCTCATAGTTGGTGTCTAAGCAGTAAGGATTTAGAATTGCGAAGTTGAGAACTGGCTTTTCCTTTGCCTCCACCTACTGGTTCCTTTGCATAGGCAACTTAGTGGACCTCTAAGTGATGGTTTCTCTGTGAAATGTAGTCTACTCTACCATTTTCATAAATAATTAAAGAAGGTAATGTAAACAATGATTTAATAACTGTTTGCCACTTACTATCACAGGTTTTTATTCCATTTTTAGTTTTTTTGTGTGCAGTGGTAAAATGTCAGATTGCTGTGAGTTAGAATTGCTAGGAGTAGGCGGCAGGTACATAGTCTGAATAAGAAGCAGTCTTCTCCTGTGGAGGGTCAGTTAGCTTTTTTGTAAGGTAATGGCAGGCACAGACTGTATTTAGGTTTTGCAGGCTATGTGGTCTCCATTGTAATTTACCTCTGCTGCTATAATGTAAAACTAACCATAGGAGCCAGAGAGATGGCTCATCACCTGAGAGTACCTGCTGCTCTTTCAGAGGATCTGGGTTCAATTCCCAGCACCTACATGGTGCTTCACAACCATTTGTAACTCCAGTTCCATAGGATCTGATACCCAAGGGCACCAGGCATGTACATGGCAAATAGACACACATGAAGACAAAACATTCATACACAGAAAACTTTTTAAAAGAATTCTTTAAAAACTTAGCAGTTAACTATAGATATTATGTAAATAAACAGCAGACTGTGTTCCTATAAAGCATATTTTTAGAATAGGGGAGATGTCTTAGTTGGTAATGTACTTGCCACACAAGCATGAGGACCTGAGTTCAGTCCACAGACTGAAACAAGAAAAAACAAAAACCAAATACTGGGTGTGTAGATACGTGTTTGGGAAGTTTGGAGAAAAGAGAATCGCTAGGGTTTTCTTACAGCTCCCAGTCCCAATGAGAGACTCTGCCCCCAAAACATGGTGAATGTCTCCTAAGGGATGATAGCTGAGATTGATCTCTGGTCTCCACGCTCATACACACATAGCTGTGCACAGATGACACATATACCCTTTGTGTTATATAATTATATATATTATAATATAGAATACCATTATTCTATATTATTATTTACTATTATTTTATATTCATAAACACTGATGCTTGGGTTCCATATAATTTTCTCATCATTGGAGGTTTGTTGCACGCATGCCTCAGTTTGCTGCTGGATAGTGCTTGAAGCCAGAAACTCATAAACTTTTGCCAAGTGTCATAAAACATGCTTTTCTGAACTCTACCTCCAGAGTTTCTGATTCTATAGATTTGGGGATGAGTCTAGTAATTTATGTTTCAAATAAATTTCCAAGTGTTTGTCTTAGCTAACATAAGTCAAGATTCACTGTTCTAATTAATTTAACTTCTCTAAATAAACCTGTCTCCATATGTACTATTCTTGAATTTGTTACCTTCCACATCATCTGTCGTCTGAGTTCTTAATTAAGGTTGGTATTGTTGCCAAAAAAAATAAAGAAAGAAATGCTGGGTTCTATGTATGAGATTTCAAATAGTGATCTTATAAAATTTTATATTTTACTCTTAAAATATATTTAGGCTGTGGATTAAATTATCATAAACGATGTGCCTTCAAGATTCCAAATAACTGTAGTGGAGTAAGAAAGAGACGCCTGTCAAATGTATCTCTGCCGGGACCTGGCCTGTCAGTTCCGAGACCCCTGCAGCCTGAATGTGTGCCCCTTCTCAGTGAAGAGGTATGTATTCTTAGGTCATAGAAGGCCTTTTAGTAGTTATTCTTAGGAATTTTATAAGACATGTGACATCCTAAAACAGGTGATAGCAGAGTATAGTGATGTGGCTACTCTCAAGGCACTTTGAATGGAATAATGATGACAAGGCCTACCTACAGCAATAGGTTGTACTTTGTGCCCCCCCGGGATTGCATATCATTTAGTCCACCGTGTGAGCCTCCTTTTCATTACCCTGGCACCTAGTCACATACTTCACTTAATCTTACATGCAACCATCAGGTCAGGTTTCCTACTATACAACTCTGATTATGTTTCTCTCCACTAGGTAACTATGTTAGGGCTCTCCAGAGGAGCAAACTTATACAGTAGAGTAAGTGTGTGTGTGCACATGCGTGCGTGCGTGGATGTGTGTATATTTAAGTGACAGGATTTATGGACTGGGAAGCAGGAGAAACTAATAACTACTTAGAAAGTGGACGCCTCAGAGTATGTGGGACGCTGATTTGAAGTCCACTGGAGAGCTGCTGGTAGAAGTCTGCCTTCAGAGGCTGGTGCATGCGGCGTCTGACACACACAGTGATGGCAGGAGAAATCAATTCTGCAGATTGGCACAGTATGTGAAATGTGCATTGCTTTTGCTGCATCTGGACCCACACCCCATCAGTGATGCCACACACATTGGCAGCATGTCTTTCTCACTCAGTATTTCCAGTCAGTTTACTGACCCACATGGCAGTGATCTAAACTAGCATTTACCTAGACCTATAACGTAGCTTACTCTCTGAATGCCACCACACTTTTGAAACCTCCCTGTTTGTGTTTGTGTACTAGATTATAGAAAATGAATAAGTTTCTAAAACTGAATAAAAGATAAATAAAGCCAGGCTATAAAGCCTCACTGAGTAAGGAGATAAGTTTGGAAACAGACATACTGGGAGCAAACCTTTAAGCGTAACTCTGAGATTGCTATTGTCTGCACATACAAGACTATTGCGCTCATCATAGAAGACAGTGTAAAGAGGTTTATGAGCGCAGAGAAGTTCTGTGTTCTTATGTGCCTCACTTTTCTTAGCACAGTACTTGGTACGTAGTAGATACAAGTGAACAAACAAGTGTGCAGCTCCTCAGACTGTGAGCTGTACCACCAGAGCTAGTATCTGCATGGCTCTGGAGCCACGGGCTGCTTGAAATGACTTTCCAAAGTCATGGGACACGTTAATAGGAAATACTCAAATTAAGTTCAGATTTTATTAGTTATTTTTTCCTCTAATGTATTGTTCCTTTCAAGGATAAATAGAGTAGTTTAATGAAGATTTGTGTGCTTGGCAGTACTTGAAATGGCTTACATCTGCAAATCATAATCTTACCATTGGTCGTTTTTATAACCTCCATCTTTATATGTTAGTCCTATCAGGACTTTTGTATACTAGCACAGTGCAAGACTTGAGGCTATTGTCTGTTTAACAAAATCTTTACAAACTGAGATAGCAAAGTAAAGATCTATGTAGTTCTCTTGTAAAAACTCTCATTTTTATATATTGCTTAGCCACAGGAGGAGATTTTTGAGGTAGAGAAAGAAAGGTTATCCCAGTACTCAAGCAAGGATCATGAGTTCTAGTCCAGTCAGACCCTGCTACAACAACAAACACCTGGTTAATAAATAAATAAAGTAGAAAATGAATACTATAATATAGAGACTAAGAATCAGAAGCTATGTATAGACATATATAAGGCCCTGGGGGAAAACTGATACTAGAAAATTAGTATATCTTATACACTGAACCACACAGGGAACCTGTCTGGTACAGACAAGTATATTGCTTTAAGAGGCACACAAATGATGCTCTGATGGCAGCTATCCAGTTTGTTAGGAGCCTAGGGGAGAACAGAAGACAGAGGAAAGGGAAAAGTACAGTCATCCTATAGTATTCCTAGGGTGGGCTCTGGGACCTTCAGCAAATTGTGAAATCCATTAGTGTTCAACTCCTTTATAGTCATAGACACAATATTTGCATATAACCTACATACATCCAAGCTCTCTTGCTAAATATACTGACATCCTCCTCCCTTCAATTGCTCATTAAATCGAACAAACTTTCCCCTGCCATCCTCACCGACAGAGGCAATCACTGTGACTGATGGGATCATATTGTGGGTCAGCACATACTGAGGAGAGAAGAAAAACGTTTATTTCTGGGGTTTGATGCGGAAGACCTAACCATCAACATTAATCTCTGAGTCTAATTTCCTATTTAGATGGGGAGAGAATTTAAGAAACCCTTATACTGACAGGTGACTGCTCCAGATGCACTGCCTGGTGCATGTTCTCTGTACTATGTCCCTAATGCCCTGATATCAGCAGGGCCTGAACAAAGGCATTAACTGGCCATTGGCATATGAAAAGACCTGCTAGAGAAACCTCCTCTTTACAGGAATGCCCTGTGTATCTGATAACTAGTAGTTAAATCAGTCCTACCGTGTCTTGTATGGTTTGAATTGAGACAAACCGAAAACAGTAGATGCAGGAGCAGGAACTGCACAGTTGACTAACACACCTGTGCTTTACACGCTGCTGGTTGAGGGAGCATCAGGACAGGCTCAGACGCCATTTCTGATGGTGAAGACACGGTCTTTAGTCTTCAGTCATCTGGGGAGGTAAAGACAGGATCATGTTTAGATCGTGTTGTATTCCAAATGTATAACAGCAGTTAGCATGTAAGTGGATGTGTATTCAGTGAATGGAATGAGCTGCACTTAGCTGGCCTATAATTTAGTTTGATTATTCCCTTTGTTTAGAGAGCTGTAGCTACAAAAACCCACTTATCTCCTAAGCTACATAAACATTTTTAATTGCTCTTTAATTTTTTAGCTTCACTTAGAAGAAAACAAAACTGGAAAATATTTGCAATATCAAGGAGCTGCTTAAAATCTGACTACTATCACTAATGCTGTCCAGTTTATTTTTCTGTTTGTCTGCCATAATTTAGTTCAAATCCCTACAAGCATATTCTAGAATTGTTGGGAAATTTTGAAGTTATATTTTGTTTCGGGCTATTTTCAGTAATACAATATGGGCAGGCACCGTGATTCCTCAGTTCTTTGCTTTTCCTGGGATTAACTACTTAGTCAGCTCTGGATGGGTAGTAAAATCTGTTAGAAATTCCTTGTCAGGTGTTGAGTTTTATTGTGAAATGCTAATTGTGCATGTGTGTGCGTGCTTGGTGTGTGTGTGTTTGCATGTGCGCTCACATGCACAGAAGGGTTGGGGGACGGAAACAATAGAAAGCTATTTGTTTGGCTGAGGAACCTGATTTATTGGTGCTAGAATGAGCTCCATTGTAGGAAGGTATGGAATGTGCCACTGGCAGTAATGCCTACCTCAACCGCAAAGTCAAAGTCCCTAGGAGAGTAAACTGTAGGCCAACTCACGGCAATGGGAAATTGTTCAAGTCCATTGGACCTTCCCTGGGAGTGGGAGGGCAAGACATTGTTGGTGTTTTGGACTCATGATTGGACCCTGTGTTCTCCCCTTGCTCACCATTTAATCCCTTCTTCTCAACACCAAGGATCTCTCTCTTCTTCAAGTATGTCTAACAGTGTAGAGAAATAATCCAGATGACGGAACTATCATTGAACTGCCCCCCATTAAGTCAAATGGATAGTTCCCTAGGTGGTCTGGAGCCAGCGCTGCCACTGTCTTAACTCTATATTTCTTTTCAAAGGTGCCAAAAACTGAAATCTGCTGGTAGTTCCTCTGCTCTTAAAAATGATCCAAATAAAATAATTTTTCTACACTTTGTTCTTGTGTTAGGAATTGCTCAGATTCTTCAAGAATGTGTACTTTCCTCATGCAAATGCTGGTAAATTAAGTCCAGAGGAAACTGCTGAGGGCCAATTTTTTAAATGTTGACTTTAGTATTCCCAATAAATAAATTGTGCTTAAGCTTTGCTGCCAACACTTTGTTTTTAATCTTAACTTAAACTGACAGATTTACGTATGTTTTAGTCACATGCTCACCAAGAACCAAGCAAGAGAATCCCGTCCTGGAGTGGTCGTCCAATCTGGATGGAAAAGATGGTGATGTGCAGAGTTAAAGTTCCACACACATTTGCCGTCCACTCCTACGGCCGGCCGACCATATGTCAGTACTGCAAGCGGCTGCTAAAAGGCCTTTTCCGCCAGGGCATGCAGTGCAAAGGTAGGATGCTTACGTTTCCGCTACGATTCATGTATGTTTTTTATAATAGATACGAGTTTAAAATATCTAAGTTTCAGAAACATTTACTATAAAAATTGTTCTTACCGTTAGCTTAAAAGAAGAAAGGGAGAATTATATGTTTACACATACACACACATGAGAGCCAAATTACTTTGCTCTCTAGTGTTTTATACTGTTAAAAAAGGGACCATCAAAGTAACTATATGGGAAATAAAGGCATTTATTCTCATTTAAATTAAGTATAAGACCACATGGCTGGTAAGTAGAAAATCTGTGTATGCCATGGATTCCTCTTGAGGAGAAGGAGGGCTGGAGCTGCTAGCGTGTTTACATCCTACCGTTGGCCTTAGCTTCATTACACAGACAAAGAAACTGATCCCTAACTGGGTTAAAAAAAAGAAAAACTATTAAATGCCTTCAGAAATTGAGACCAGACTATGTTCCAAGACTTGAGTTCTTAGAGGGAGGAAGACTCGTGATTTAAAGAAAATGTGACTATATCTGATCTTACCTGTTTAACTGACAAGCTGAATATTTTTATTTTAGATTGTAAATTCAACTGCCATAAACGCTGCGCATCAAAAGTACCAAGAGACTGCCTTGGCGAGGTTACTTTCAATGGAGGTAAAATTATATATCTTTGTTAACTTCTATAAAACCTAGAAAAGGTCATGACTCCGTATGTTGTCTGGGTAAGGTTGTTTATATACTTTGTTTTACTGGCTTTGTTCAAGGTTTTCTTTTTTTTTTTTTAAGTGTTCATTAAATTTTATGTACATTAAAGTTTTGCCTGCAGGTATGTACATGTAAGGGAGTCAGATCCCATATAGTGGGGTTACAGACAGTTATGAGCTGCCCATGTACCTGCTGGGAATTGAACCTAGGTCCTTTGGAAGAACAATCAACGCTCTTAACCTCTGAGCCATCTCTCCAGTGCCCTGTTCAAGGTTTTCTTCTGACTTAATAACTGAGCAGAAAACGGAGATCACTGATGCTGTCATTAGTAGTTAATGCCTTTCCATCTTTCCTTTAGCCCCTTGCTTCTGTGCGGCCTCCAATATCTAGTGGTGCTGCACAGTGACTTCCAGATGCACTTTTAAAATCTTACTGTTGCCTGTATTCTGAAATTATTGACTTTTAAATGTAAGAACAACCCTCTGAGGTAATCCTAACAAATGTCTAAAACACAAAGACATTAACTAATTTGCCCAATAATTAGGGCTAAGAAATGGCAAAGCTAGAATTTGAACCTGTTTCTGGCTTTTTGGTCTTTCTTTCAAGTAATCTATGACTGTCTTCCTCCCAGAGAGTGCTAGCAAAGCCATTACCCACTTTTGGAAGGGAGGGAGGGACAGGGCTTTAGGCTTTAGACATCATTTTCCTTTAACAGTTTATATGGGAGAAAACAGTAAATGTAAGGAAACCTCTAGGAATAGGCTAAGGATTGAAAATCCAACTCCTTGAGAATCTAATTAACATTTTCTGCATATTTTCCATGGCTCTCAGTTGTCTTGGGTCTGGTATTAAATATCATAGATGGGGTAGTTTGTAAACAACAGAAACTAATTTCCCATAGTTCTGAAGGCTGAGAAATCCAGGACGCCAGCAGATTCTGAGTTTGGCGAGAGTCTTATCTCTGGTTCATGGAAGACACCACTTAGCTCCATGGTAACATGCTGGAATGTGCAAAGTGGGTCTTTGAGCACCAATGCACATCATAGGAGCCTTCGCAACTGATCACCTCCCAAAGGCTTTGAATACCATTACCTTAGAAGGGAGATTTAGTACACAGGTTTTGGGTAAAACCTGTCATTTACAACATAGCTAGTTGACATCCTTGGTAGAGTATCGCTGGTTTTTCCCATGCCTAAAGTCTTATCTAGCTTTATAGTGTACTCATTTTGTTTGTGCTTTTCTACCTTTTAATAAGTGGATTTTAAATAATGTTTATTCATTTTAATTTGCATTTCTTCGCTTACTTATGAGTTTGAACATCTTTCAAGTATTTGTTTTGTTATTTGTGTACCCCAGCCCCCACTGCATTGCCTGTTCAAATGCTTTATTTTTTTCTAATTTGACATACTAATAATTCTTTCATTTATAGGTAGCATAATGATTTGATAGGATTTGTTTTTAGCAGCTTTGGTGAGATCTGGTTTGTTTGTTTTATGTTTACCCATTTGATATATTCACAAAGTTAGGCAGCCATTACTCTGTCTAATGTTAGGAATTTTCATTTCCCTCCACAATTATGTAGTTCATAGTCCCGTCCCATTCATCTCCTTTCCAATGGCCTCTGGCAGCCAGTAGACAACTTTCTACTTTTATGTTAGTCTATTTTAGAAATTGTGTATAAATACAGTTTATTTACATAAATACATAAATAAATATGTAGGCTAATGAGTGTCTCCTTTTTAGTTAGCATAATGTTTTCAGAGTTCATACACACTGTAACTATGTCAGTATTTCATTCTTCTTATGGACAAATGATACCACTCTCAGAGAAATAACCAAAGTTTATTTTTGCAGTTACCAGTCAGTGGGTGTCTGAGGTGTACCTCCGTGAATTGTTAGGGATACTGTCACTGTGCACTTTAGTAATACTTCTGTGGGCATGTTTTCATTTAACTTGGGCAGGGACTCTGTTTAACATTCTGAAGACCTGCCAGCCTTCCAAAGTCACTGTGCTGGCTTACAGCCCATCAGCATTTAAATAAATGTTTTATCTTTTATTAGTGAATTATAGAATTTCAGTAAGTATTCTGAATACAACTCCCTTAGCTGATGTTTTCTGCATATACTTTCTCAGTAAAGCTCTTGCCTAGAATTTGCAAGGCCTTGGATTTGATCCCCAGCACACAAAAAAAGTAAGAAACAAGCAGACTCCCTCATCTTGAATCTTCAAGGATATTTTTCTCAAGTTTTAAAACTTTTTTCCTAGTTAATTTTAAGACTGATCTGATTAAATGCATTGATACTCTATCAATATTAAACTGCAGTTCATTTAAAACTCTCCTAGAGCCTTCCAGTCTGGGAACTGATGCAGATATACCCATGGATATTGACAGTAACGATGTGAACAGCGACGGCAGCAGGGGCTTGGATGACTCAGAGGAGCCATCCCCACCAGAAGACAAAATGTTCTTCCTGGACCCGACTGACGTTGACGTGGAGCGAGATGAGGAGACTGTTAAGACAATCAGGTAATACACTAGCTGCTGCCAAGGGCAAAGGCAGCTCAGCCTTTCCATTAAGGAAAGGTGGCATTTCTTTAAGTGGAATTTTAAATGTAATTTAAAATCTAATTAAATAGGCTAACTCATTTTTGTGTGCACCACAATATTTCTAAAATAAGTTCTATCACTTTTGCTATCTACTCAAAATAGAAAGTACAAGAATCTTTACGTTCTTGAAAAGAAGAGGACTTTATTGAATAGTTTGGATAAAATATCCAGCTGTGGAGCAGTGTTCAATCATTAATGGAGCAACCCGGGTTCCTCACACACACAGGTTACCAGGTGGTGAAATGAGCAGCGAGAATGCATTCCTGAGATGTTTGCAACACATACACCAAATTGCATGTTTTCTCCAGATACAATTTTACTTGACCTGATTTTACTTACTACAATGTTTAATTTTCTTAATATCTATAAGTAATTTCTCTTAATAATATTTTTCTTTAATATGATCAACTGATTACTAATTTTGAAATTTGAACCCAGTGAAGTTGAGTAAACATGTTTTGCTTTATGAATTTATTCTTCTGCCTAGGGCAAGAAAATTCCTCAACAGCAAACCCAAATGAATTCCCCAGGCTCCAGGTCACCTGACTGGAAGATCCTTCTGCTGCATCCATCGTCTCCCTCCCTTCCCTACCCTCTCATGTGTGTCCACGGCCTTCCAGAAAAGATCTTGACAAACTCTTAGTTACAGTATTATAGGAACTTGATAAGCTAACTGTGCATCAGTGTAACAGGACTAATTCATTTTCTTTTTAAGTCGTTGTCTTATAATATTTTGAAAAACATTAGCTCAGTTATCTTTGAAAATTTTGATGAGGCTATATATAATATGTATGATACTTTATAAATAGATACTGAAAATATTGTTCAATAATTTAAATATTTTTTAGTCCATCCACCAGCAATAATATTCCATTGATGAGGGTTGTACAGTCCATCAAGCACACAAAGAGGAAGAGCAGCACAATGGTGAAGGAAGGGTGGATGGTCCATTATACCAGCAGGGATAACCTGGTCAGTAATTACATACAATTGAATGTGCTAGTAAAACTTGATAGTGATTTTTACTTTATGCACTTTTAAAAATTAAGAATGAAATATATATTAAGACATTTTATATAATATAGAAATGTGTAAGTTATGAGTAATGATTCTAGCTAAAGATGGAAAAAATTGGAATTGCATTTGAATAGTCATCTATAGTACGGTAGGAAACAACTGTTTTATGTGTATAAGCAGTGTAAATGTGCATGTTCTCTTTGGATCAGTGTAAGCAAAAGGGAGGAATTGTAAAGTTAAGTTGAGCGGCAGAGGAAGACAGCAGAGTAGAGTCGTTAAAAATGCTGGCTTCAGAGCCGGGCGGTGGTGGCGCACGCCTTTAATCCCAGCACTCTGGAGGCAGAGGCAGGTGGATCTCTGTGAGTTCGAGACCAGCCTGGTCTACAAGAGCTAGTTCCAGAACAGGCTCCAAAACCACAGAGAAACCCTGTCTCGAAAAAAAAAAAAAAATGCTGGCTTCAGAGCCAGGCCCTCGTAAGTCTGTCACTAAAACTGTAAACATGGTACAGTTACTTCTTTTTATGCCTCCATTTCTCTGTCTATAAAGTCTGTGTAATAGTAGTACTTTCTTGTACATCCAAATGAGCCAGTATATATAAGAAGAGCTTAGGACAATGTTTGGCATTTAGTAAGCAGTCAGTTTAGAACAGTAGCCATTAAAATTTGCTGAGTATTTGCTAGTAAGTCTTTTAAGAACAATACAAAGTTAGATTGCTGCAGTGTTCAGACTTCCTCAGGGAAGTCTTTTTGTGTAGAGGGTGACAGTTAACACAGGAACTTGCCACTGGTCACATCACAGAAAGTAAGTTTCTTATGGCGTGTTCAGTCACATCAGACCAGCTCTTCTCCCCAAGACTCCAGGGACCATTGCAAAAGAGGGGCAGAAAGATAGTAAGAACCAGAGCGGGGGAGGACCCAAGTGAACAGTGTCTTCTGGACATGTCGAAACTGCTGTGTTCATGACCTCCAGCAACTGTGGCTACCTGTACAAGATCAAGCCGGTCACCGTTCCAGCTCACAAGCTCCTGTTCTAGCCAAGGGCTTTGGGGGAGGGAGACTTGATCGTCTTTAAGGTTATGGCTCCTAGTAGGTCAGCCATGCATCTTCAATGGCCCCATACCCAGGAATTTATGGGTGGCACCAGTTGAACTATAGGTGATACAAAATTGGGGAGGTGGGTGTGAGAACTGGACAGAGTTAGGGGGAATAATGAGGGTAAGAATGATCAAAATTCATTATATGCATCTATAAAATGCTCAAAAAATAAAAATATTTAAAACATACAAAGTGTTTAGTATATTTAGGTGGTTTCAGTAAGGTTTTCATATGGTGCCAGCAGTACAGATTATGACTGAGTATTTTTCTGTTTGTTTATAATCCGTGTCCTTTCAGCTGGAGTTTAAAAAATATAAACACACATTTGAGAGTTTACTAGTGTGTCTAATGATGGGTAATTCAGTAAATAGTATTGGGATAACCAAATAGCTGTTTGGGGTGGAAATGACTATAACATAAATCACACTTTACATGTAACAAAACTAAATAGATTAAAGACTTAAATGGTCTCAAGTTAAACCACTAGAAGAAACATGGAAGAGTTATTTATAAAGACCGTATTGGAGAGGGGAGATCAATTAACCAATCTCATGAAAGAAATTCTCTATGGCAACCTGAAAACAAGACAAATGACAAATTGAAAAGGGCATTTCAACTTACACTTTAAATAAGAACTAATCAAGAATTGTGAATAAAGCCAACAAATTGACAATAAAAAATACTACAACCCAATAAAAAAGCAAATTAATAAGAAAGGAGAAATCACAGAAAGAGAAATAAAATTACTCTTATACATAAAGTGTGGTTTTCTTTGTAATAAAAGAAATATTAACTTCAGTTTGCACTGACATAACAATTTTCTTTTTTCTTTTTTTTTTTTTGGTACATCAGAAATCAAAACTTTCATAATACAGTGCAGTTAGAAAGTCAATGAATCTCAGCCTGTGGATCATGACCCTTTTGCGGGTCAAACAACCCTTTCACAGGGGTCGCCTAGAACCATTGGAAAACACAGATATTTACGTTGCAGTTCATAGCAGAAACAAAGTTATAGTTATGAAGTAGCAATGATAATAATTTTATGATTGGGGATCACCACATGAGGAACCGTATTAAAGGGTTGCACCATTAGGAAGGTTGAGAACCACTGGTCTGAGTAGTCACCTTTGTGTTAGGGATACAACTAAATCAGGTCAAGTCATATGTAAAATAAAACACTATCAAAACAGTTTTTATATCTTTAATTTTTTTCCGTATTTTTAAGGATTTCATATATGTATACAGTCAGTGAAATATATCTACTCCATTTTTCCCATGTCCCCCAACACATCACCCTTTCAACTTCATGTCTTTCTGTGTGTATAATAAACACGAAGTCAAGTTAGTGAATACTACCAATAAATGCCTGGATATATGGCCACCCACTGGAGTATGCAAACCCTACCAGCGTCCATATCCTCAAAAGAAGTGAATTATTCCCCCTCTCCCAGCAACTGTCCACTATTAACGACTCCTCATTAAGGGGAGAAACCTAAGGATCATCCACTCTACCTATACCAGGATTTTGTCTGGCTTGATCTGGTTTAGTCTTGTGCAGAGTAACCACAGTTGCTATGAGTATGATTGCAAAGCCGTGCCATTCCCTAAAGGTGGCATTTCACAGGGCTCCTCCCAACTTCTGGCTCTTTCTGCCTGCTGTGTGATGTCTGAGCCCTGGCAGTGATTGGCTAAATATCAATGTCCTGTTTAGAACTGAGCACTGAGTCTGTTTGTTCTCAGCACATTGACCAGTTGAGAAACCTTTGACCTGGCTTAAGTGCAGCCCAGTTCTGTCAGCTGGAGCTAGGGGAACTGGAGAAGTGTGGGTCTGGGGGCTCAGTATCCTGGAAGCCCTTACCTGTAGACACCAGGAACTGGGTAAACAGGATGGTTGGAGCCTGAGAACCACTTGGCTCTTGGTGCTCAGGAAGCAGCTCTGTGTGTATCTTTTGAGAAATTTAGCATCTAAGTCAATTACATAAATCTGTGCATGTAAATAATCCATAGACATTTGTGTGACTGTCTACAAAAGGATCCCTCAAAACAACATAGCTTGCTTGGGGAAGAGTAGGATAGGATGGGAGTCACTGTGGGAGTGGTAATTTTCACTAGGTTTCTTTTCTATATTTTGGAATTTCAAGCCCCACTGTTTAAGCCTACTCAAAATAGAGGAATGGATGCTCAAGGGAAAGTGCAAGTATTTTGGAAGGAGTAGTTTTTGAACCACATTTTCTAACTTCTGTTTTTAATAGAGGAAGAGGCATTATTGGAGACTTGACAGCAAATGTCTAACATTGTTTCAAAATGAATCTGGATCAAAATATTATAAGGTAAGAGTTTTGCATTTTATAATAGTATTTTTTGGTTTTTCAGTCAAGTTTTATGTGGTTAACTTCATTTTTTTGTAAATATCCTTATGACTGCCTAAGATAGTTTACAGTGGTCATTTTAGGTCCTTGTTGGAGCAGCTGTTCTTCAACTGCATTTCACATACACACAGACTAAAACAGCTGAATTGCCTATGGTTTTTGGCCTAATATTTGGATTGAACTAATGGATGGTTTAGGCCAGCGTATAGACTAGAAGGAATGCATAAGCAACCTCACTGCCCGGGATTCTTTTTCTTGCTCAGCTTAAGGGTATTGCTTGCAGAAGAGCAGTCACAGAGACACTGACTCATTGAAGGTGACGAGTGTTGGCTGTGGAGGAAAACTACCTCCTCCATATGCTTTCCTGCCTGTGTCTTAATGGTCTTCTCCACCCCAAGTCTCTCCCTTATTTCACTGTCTATGTATATGTGTGTTTGTGTGTGAACATGCATGTACACCCGTGCATACACATTGCATCTGCAGGTACATGCAAGAACAGAGATGGATGTCAGATGTCTTCCTCTATTTCTGTCTACCTTTTCTTGAAGTATAAGATCTTTTTTTATGTGTATGGGTGTTTTATCTCTATGTATATGCACTGTGTGCATGCCTGGGACCCATTGTTGCCAGAAGAGGGTATTGGGTCCTCTGTAACTGGAATTACAGGTAGTTGTGAACTACCACGTGGATGGGAACTACACCCAAGTCCTCTGCAAGAGTAGAAAGTGCTCTTAACTACCGAGCCATCTCTCTAGCCCCTCTACCTTATTTTTTAAGATGGGGTCTTTCACTAAGTCTGGAGCTCACTGTTTTGGAAAGACCAGCCAGCCAATGAGCTTCCGGAGATCCATCTGTCCCTGCCTGCCACCCTCCAGCTCTGGGAATCTGACAGGTCCTCATGCTTGCCCGTCTAGCTCATTACACATCTCCTGTGCCCTGAGTCTCTAATACTCTATGTGCTGCCTCTAGCATTGCTGGACACTTAAGACAGACATACCATAATGTAATCCATATACTGTGTTGGTCTTAGTGGCACTCATAAACATGCTTATCTTTGATTCTTTAGTGTGTTTAAAGAATAAAACCAAGTATGTATTCATAGTTTTTCAATGACTAACTTTTATTTCAGGAAATTCCACTTTCAGAAATTCTCCGCATATCTTCTCCTCAAGATTTCACCAGCATTTCACAAGGCAGTAACCCACACTGTTTTGAAATCATCACTGATACTGTGGTGTACTTTGTTGGGGAGAACAATGGGAGCAGCTCTCACAACCCTGTTCTCGCTGCCACTGGAGTGGGACTCGATGTAGCACAAAGCTGGGAAAAAGCAATTCGCCAGGCCCTCATGCCTGTAACTCCTCAAGCAAGTGTGTGCACTTCTCCAGGTCAAGGGAAAGACCACAGTAAGTGGAAATACCTTGGTGGCGTCTCCTTGTCTTGAGCATTTGTGATATACTTGAGTGGCTGTGCTCTTTTTTCTTTTTCTATTTTGCATTTTTAATGTTTAGGTTTTTGTCTTTAATAGGAAATACCATTTTAGATAATGATTTCATAAAGTTACACTGGATGTCATTCATATGTACATATGCATGAATACATATGTGAGTGACGACTCAGTGTCTAGCCACAACTGCCTACAGAATTTATCTCCTTACATTTAAACTCTGTATCTACCAGCCTGCTCTCTGTCCGATCTGAGATAGGTATTTTTTTTTGCCTCTATAATAGTTGCTACTTTGTAGAATTGTTAATGTTAAGTGGAACCAGATAAAGAACAGTGCTATAGTACTTAGCATTGATGAAGTCTCATGAGATTAAATGTTGGTACTTTATTTCCTGCTGGCATATAAATCTGTAATAAAGTACTGTGTTTACATCATACACATAAAACCTGTTAAATCATAATGATGTTACTTTTAAGTTAATCAGGACAGAAATTAAAATGATACTGAGGTGGCCATGGTGGTACATGACTTGAATTCCAGCAATGGAGAGGCAGAGACACGTGGATCTATGAGTTAGAGGCCAGCCTGGCCTGTAAAGCGAGTGCCAGCCAGAGCCACAGTGAGATTCTGTCTCAGAAAGAGCGAGAGAGGGTATTACACCAACACAAGTTATAAAATTAAACCCAAGTTAAATAAAGGTTGAATGAATATTTAATAGTAAGTAAAGTATCACTTTTACCTTGTTGTAATAATGTCTATAGAGAATTATAGAAAAACATAACTCATTCATTATATTGAAATAAGTTTCAGTTACTTTCCAAATCAAGTGTATCTCAGTTTACCTATATTATTTTATGCAACTGCTTTGTGCATTATGTTAGGCCTTGAACTAAAATCCAGAAGAGAAACAATAAAAGCTATTTAAGGAAATATCATATATACGGGTGTTAGGACATAGCAAAATACAGTACAGGAACCAAATAAGGAATGCTTCACTGTGGAAACTGAGATCTGGATAGGAAAAGTAGAGATTTCATAATAGAAATGATGGTTTGGAATTTGGGCTGCAGTCAAGACTAGGATAGGCAGAGGTAAATGAGGAGGGAGAGGAAGTAGTCTTGCCTTCACTTGGGAGACGGGGGTAATCAGAAGGATGAAAGTTGTAGTCATGTGCATCTTTGCTGTTCAGTGTGACCTGAGACAGGATAGGGAAGTGGATGGTAAATACTTAACAGTATTTAAGTTCTGGGAAGATTTAGACAAAATAACATTTAACCAAAACTAAGATCCGTCCCCCTAGAAATGATAGAGACATATATGCACACACATTTTATTTTTAATATCCAAAAATCTCTGAGGCAAAATCATAGGAGAATGTAGACTCATTGCTGTTGCTTACTTTGCTGTGTGATCTTGGACTCCGTCTAAAGTGGGAAGAAAAATAGATGTACACAATGACTTGGCATAGTGCCTGGCACTTAAACTAGTATTACTCCTGCTTTGTTCCTCTGGCTATCTATACAATAGCCAGTCTGGAACCTATAGAAATTAAAACTGGATGAATCCAGATAGCAAGACCATGGAGAAAAAAATGAAACTGGCCACTGAAAGGCAGTGGCAGACACATTAATTCTGTTCGTGCCTTTTCTTAATTGTTGTTTAAAGATCTGAATTACTTTCAGGATGTGGTGGTATGCTCCTTTAATTCCAGAACTCCAGAAGGTAGAGGCAGGTGTATGTCTTTGAGTACGAGGCCAACATGGTCTTTGTAGAGAGTTTCAGGCAAGTCTGGATTACATAATGGTATACTTCATTACCACTGTATAAATTTATCTAATTTAAGCTTTTTATCGAAAATTAAGAGAGCTTTTTTAAAAAAAATGTGCACAACTGTTTTACCTTTATGTATGTCTATGAACTACATATGTGAATGATTGCCCTCAGAGGCCAGAAGAGGGTATCACATCCGCTAAGACTGGAGCTACAGATTGTTGTGAGCCACCCTGTGGGTGCTGGGACTCAAACCCAGGTCCTCTTTAAGAACAGACAGTGTTCTTAATCACTGAACCATCTCCAGATGCATGCTTTTTTATATTTTATAAAGCACGATTAATAAAAGCCCAGGGTCAGAAATTGGGGTTCAACCTAAAGATCCAAAAAGCAAAACAGCCAGCCACTGTCTTGACCTCAGTCTGAAATGGTGATCCTACTTCCTGGAATCTCGAAAGGAGACTGTGTGACTGAGAGCTGTTTCCTCCCATTTTATAATCCTCTCTAGGGCTGGGATTAAAGGTGTGCACCACTATCATTAAAGGCATGCACCGCCCAGTTTCTATGGCAACTAGTGTGGCTACTGGGATTAAAGGTGTGTGTCATTGTGGCTACTGAGATTGAAGGTGCGTGTTACCATAATCTGGTCTGTAAGGCTGACCAGCGGGACTGTTTTACTCTCAGATCTTCAGGCAGTCTTTATTTATTAAAATACAATTAAAATCCACTACAGTTTTAAAACAGTATAAGCAGAATAGAGATATAAATATTACAGTCCTCATTCCCCAGCCTACAGCACTCACTCCCCAAAAGTAACATTTTTATTTTTAATTCAGACCCTGCTACCCTACAGCTTGTTTTCTCTTCATTTGATTCAGACAGTGCTGGTAACTGAATCCAGGGCCTTACACTTCTCACATAATAGACAAATGCTCTATCACTGATCCATGTCAACGCTGCCCATAATAGGACATCATGGCTTGTTTTCTGACTCAGTAGTTGTGGTTCTATGTTCTTTACTAAATATTTAGAGTATTATTTTATATAGATGTGTCATTTTATTTACTCAGTTCTTGTGGGTGGATTAGTATTGATATAACATTTTATTGAATATATTATCTGTATTTATGTATTTTTAAGTTTAATGCGCTATTGATTTTCATGCTAGTAAATCATATTAAGTCACATACTAATTTTTGTGCTTTTTCTCATTTCATTCTTATATTTTACAGAAGATCTGGCCACCAGTATCTCCGTATCTAACTCCCAGGTTCAGGAGAATGTGGTAAGCAATAATTAGATCCAATATGTGCAGGCCAGATATTTAAAATAAAGAAATTAATGTGAAAGTCTTACCAGGATTAAGTCTATGTCCCCAAGTACTGAGCAGTTGCTAAGATACAAAGCTAAACTTCGTAGTCATGCTGTCCTGAGCTAGCAGTTCTGCTTTAGGTTAGAAATTAAGGTAGATTCTTTTTAATCATGAAAATAGGAATTTCTTCACTTAGAAGGTAGCATGAGAACTACACAGTGATGCGCTTTGTCATGAGGTGGAGTTCCTTTATCCTGATCACAGAGAAGGCTTTCTGAGGAGAAGTGCAGCCTGAGCTCTGCTCAGAGGATGGACTGGGTTTGCCCAGTTTTGAGGGAGTGAGCTGGGAGACATTCATGCATGCATAGATACAGGATGAGCAAATGGAAGGAAGCAGGAAATGGAGGACCCTCAGTGAGTACATTAAGTTTGCTGTGTGTAAGCACACTAACTTTTGTAGCAGTATGACAGCCTCTTTCTGTAAAGGACCAAATATTAAACAGTTACATGGTAGAGTCTACCCAACTTTGGCCACTTTAGCAAATACTTACACAGGAATGCATGTGACTATTTTACTAAATGTGTGGCACTAAAATATGAATCTCCTGTACTATTCACATATCACAAATTATTACTTTGATTTGTCCAGTTATTTTAAAAACTTAACCATGGATTAAGCCACAGGTGAAGAGCCAGGAGCCATACTTTTCTACCTCTTGGATCAGATTGAAAGAAACAAACAGAAATACTATAAAGTCGTTTTGTGTTGTTCTCGGATAAGAACCTCTCTCACCTGGAGTTTCAAGCTATTATAGTTTTCTAACAGAAGCGTGGGGCTTTCTGAGATGGAGTCGGGAATGAATTTCTAATCAGGAAGAGATAATAAGCATCAGGAGATATAACCCCTGTGTCGCCCTGGTAATGTCTAAAATAAATTCCACCTTGAGCAGAGAAAGGGGAACCCTAAGAACGTGAGAGGACACGTCTGGATAACCCTCGGGAGCCTAGAGAGAAGTGCATCCAAGGCTAAGGAGGAAAGATTCAGCTTTGGCCTCATTTGCTTTGAATGCCCCTTGGCTCATTAGTTTAGAACCAAAATTTCATTACTTAAATTAAAAGTTGAATTGAGGTTGATAAGCTTATACAAATGATTCTTACAACCTTTAAAGTCTTTATTACAACTTAACATATATGCATATACACATTCACTGGTGTTTGCTTCAAGGCTGAAGCTTTGAATATGTTAAATGGGCTTATATTCACCTTTTACCAGTCGTGCCCATAATGCAGTTCTGGCACTACCCACTCCAAGTTAGTATTTGAATGTTCTGAGAGCAGCAAACAGTAACCAAAAAAGAGGAGGGAGGAGCATTGAGTGAGTGGATTTGTGTTAGAATTTCACACACATCTCAATCCCAGTGTAAATGTAGGTGTTGATTTTGGATATGGGTCTAGGTACACTTGTATATGTAGAGACCAAGGGAAACTCAGGCATCATTCCTCCTTTCGATCAGCTTTCACTGTGTGTGTGTGTGTGTGTGTGTGTGTGTGTGTGTGTGTGTTCTCGCACTAGTTTGAGGCTCACTGATTAGGCAAACTGGTTACAGGGCAAACTTAGTCATCATTCCTGTTGAGTGTGTGTGCGCGCATGCGTACGTATGTTCACTCATTAGCTTGAGGCTCACTGACTAGTTAGGCAAACTGGGTGACCAGCTACCTCCAGGGATCAGCATAGAAAACTTTTTGCTCTAACATAAAAATTAAAATGTGTTTAATTATATGATTCAGAGACATTTATGGTATTTGCTTACTTCCTTGATAGGACATCAGCAGTGTTTACCAGATCTTTGCAGATGAGGTGCTTGGTTCTGGCCAGTTTGGCATTGTTTATGGAGGTAAGCAAGTACAGCCTTTTATATGTGTAGTTTCTAAACTGTAAATATTAAGACGGCTGTTATTCTTGTAGCTCACAGA
The DNA here is from genome assembly GCF_000317375.1 of Microtus ochrogaster. Lineage (NCBI taxonomy): Eukaryota > Metazoa > Chordata > Mammalia > Rodentia > Cricetidae > Microtus > Microtus ochrogaster. The sequence continues at coordinate 37,284,121 of NC_022029.1, forward strand.
TTCGTTAAGTTCCCTTTTCCTCAAAGGTTGGTTTGCATCCTCTCAACTAAGTCCTTTCTGGTAAAACAGTATCACTTCATTTCAGTTGGAAAATTCTAAAAGTAACAGAATCGGGAAGTTATTTTTGTAGTAAGTCTCCCTCTTCTTAAAGATCACATGTAAAGATGTGGACTGTGTGGACTGTTCACTCAAGTATGCTCCCCACTAGTTTCTAGTGTGAAGCAGTATTCACACTAGACATAAATTTATGTCTGTTGACATAAATTTTCTATCAGGTCTGACTAGCTGAACTCTTTTTTTTTTTTTTAATGTGTAGCCCAGGCTGGCCTCAAGCTCATGATCCTCCTGCCTCTGCCTCCTTCAGCAAATCCTGCTGGCATGCGCCACCACAACTGGTGAATATCTGAACTCATTATGCTCTGTGGTAAAGGATGCTGATGAAACTGTTTAGCCTCCGTGTGTCTCAGTATCTCATCATCTGCTTGATGAAACTAGGAAACTGAATTCCACTGCTCATAGACTTACTGAAATTAAAACTAATGTGTATATGAAAGTCCTTTATAAGCAAAAATCCAAGATAGAATGTCAAATCTTTGTCATCCCTTGCTTCCTCCTTTGGTTGGACCCTTCTCTCACACTCTCGGAGGGAGCCTTTCAGAAAATCAACATCTGATACTAGCATTAGTACATCCCGAAGCCCACTCTCTCTGTGGTCACATTCTCTTCTTGCTTGTGTAGCCTCCATTCTAACCGAAGTTCCTTTTTACTTCTTCCAGTCACACTTGCATACCTCTGTACTGCCCCTCTGCCCTTCTCCATCCTGTGTTCCTCTGTTTTCAGGCTCAGTGAAGGGCTTCCTCTCATGTGCTTTCTCCCCAGCCCACCTTCATGGAATAAGTGCAGTGTGCTCCCATGGTGCTCCTGCCACATCCCTATGCTGTAGTGCATGTAATACTTTGGGTTTCTCTCATCTTCCTACTGAACTTTGAAGGTAGCTTTAGAGATTCTGGGCTTTCCTTGTATTCCCAGTATCTGCCATTATGTTTTGTTTTGTTTTGTTTTGTTTTGTTTT
>NC_022029.1:37285752-37330457 GCF_000317375.1 Microtus ochrogaster
CCTGAAATGATCCTATCCTATAGCCATACTGATGAATATTTTGCATATCACCATAGAACCTTCATCTGGCGATGGACCCACACTGGAACACTGGACTGCCATTATGTTTTATACAGAAAACGTGTGGGTTTTACACATAGACACAACACTGTGGTTTGTAACTTCAAATTTGTCCCTTTTAGACTAGTGATGTCTCTGTAAGACCTCACTGAAGGAAGAGAAAATGGTCTGAAGTACTGCTGGCATATTTCCAAACATGCCCTCTTAAATCAGTCACATTTTGGGGCCTGTGTCCTTGAAACAGTTGTAATTTTCAAGTTAATAGATTAGTAGAAAACCAATCACTTGTGTGTTAACTGGAGCTAATAAATAAATATACCTGCTGTTTTTCACCTCTTAAACTGTAGCATTTAAACAGTGACCTTACTTAATAAATACAAGGCCAACTAATTCATTTTAATGAATGAATGAGATACTGTTGCATACTTATTTTATGTCTAAAATCTGGAGTTTGAGGCTATAACGTAATCACTCTGCTGAACCTAACTAAAAATAAAGTTAAATAAAGTTAGTGAACCTAAATAAAATAAAATACATACAGTCTCTGAAGACTTAGGACATTTAAAAACTTATTTATTTAACATAGTCTGTTACTTCTCAGCAAGAAAGTTCACGAAGATGTTGGACGTTTCAGGTCATGAAATTGCCTTTATTACAGGGCAGTACTATAGAGGAAAGCATCTCATTTCTTAAGACTGTAGAAAAGAAAATGGGCAACAGAAAATGCAAGAGTAAATACATTAAATTTCAGTCTGAACAACGTCCCAGTAAAGCTTTCCTGTTCTGATATAGCTGCCATAGATGCCCGTTTGATTCTTTTCTGTTCTTGAACAGGAAAACACAGAAAGACTGGAAGGGATGTGGCTATTAAAGTAATTGATAAGATGAGATTCCCCACAAAGCAAGAAAGTCAACTCCGGAATGAAGTCGCTATTTTACAGGTAAAAACAAAACAAAAAATTAAAATGGCTTACATAAACTTGAGTTTTGATTTCTGAGTGAATATTTTTGATGATGCTGATAAGGATAGGTTTGGAGGCTGGTTTTGATGTTTTGAATACTGAACAGTGCAGGTCCTTTTTTTTTTTAAAGATTGCAATAATGTTTAAAAGTTTAAAGGAGACTTGTTAGTATTTTATTCTGTAATACTAGTTTGATTAGATTTTTTTTTTCCTGAGTGAAATCTCTAAAGATAGGAAGTATCCAGTCGTAATTCATTCAGGGATACTAATACTTCTGCTGTATTTTTATGTCATTATTTTATTTATCCGAGTCTCAGAAATAATGTGAATATACTAATTACTATAAAAATAAACACTGGCCGGGCGGTGGTGGCACACACCTTTAATCCTAGCACTCGGGAGGCAGAGGCAGGCGGATCTCTGGGAGTTAGAGGCCAGCCTGGTCTACAAGAGCTAGTTCTGGGATGGGCACCAAAGCTACAGAGAAACCCTGTCTCGAAAAACAAAAAAACAAAAAAACAAAAAAACCCACTGGTTTTAAAAGTGTGCCTTTTAACAGTAATGTGTTACTCTATTAATTCAAAGTTACTTGCATTGTATTATTTCATTAAAAGTTGTGGCGTTTATTTTGGTTTTTTTGGGATTTTTGTTGTCTCGGTTTTTCGACGTCAAAGCTTGCTTTGTAGCCCAAGATAGTCTCACACTCATGGTGACCCTCCAGCTTTACATCTCATGAGTGCTGGAATACAGATATGCACCAACATACTCAACTTGTTAAAATATATTTTGAAGTTTTGCTAGCAAGAATGTAAATCACATAAAATAAAGTACTTGTATTTTTTTTGACCTCTTATCTTTAGCTCCTTTGGGAGTTATGTAGCTTGATGGTTTATCTTCTGAATGTTGTGAATGATAATCATACTCAAATGCCCATTAGCTCATTGATGGCTTTCCATGTTGTTGAAGAAATACCCCTGTAGTAGTTAATGCTCTCCACCCTCCATCTGCTTGTGTGTGGAATTAAGATCGTCTGCTGCACTTAGGCTCCTTTGAAGGAGAGAAGTGTTTAAGCAAATGATTAATGATTCATTTCTGGCATTATCGTCACTGGTAAGGAACAGTGGAATGATAATCAGAGTTTCTGGTCAGCAGGTACCTAAGCTCGTCTCAAACCATGCTTCCAACAAGCTAACTTCAGGTAGATTATTAGTAGCATTTACATAGGCTATGTATGAGTGTGTTGTTGATGTCATTTTATATTTAATTTTGAAATGTTGCTGTCCAACTAATATGTAGAACAATAAAATGAGGGTTTATATCTAAGGATTTATTTCTCTTTGACTTTGATCACAAACAATCCTCGACTGAGTATTGAATTTAGGGATTTTCAGTTATTGCACACAATGAATTCTGGTTGTTTATATCAATGGTATTTGGTGACTTTAGGGTATCTCCAGATACACTCCCTTCTTAGAAACTTATTTATTTGGGAGAGGGGGTATGTGTTAAAAATTGTGGCTTTAGGTCTCCTGGCAGTGTGTAAACACGTAACAAAATCTATATGTATATATATTTTAAAGATGAAGTTTAATACTCTTTGAATGTGAGAAAAACAATAATGTGAACTTATATCACAAATTGTTTGTAAAACAAAATTTTCAAATCACATTTTATTTACTGAAATTGGTTCTATAAGATTTAGTCAGTGAGCATTCCACATAAACTTTAACATGGATTGAATGAAATCGTGTTATAATTTATACTCTAGCCACCTTTCATATGTACGCTGTGACACAGATACACACACACACACACACTAAAATACATATTTATGAAAAGGATGACTACGGAAGGCAGAAGAAATTATAAAGGTTATAAATGGAATTAATAAAGGAAATAATACAGTAAATCCAGGTGTCAGTTCTGTGTCTGGGAGGTAGAAGTGCGTGTAAAAGTAAAGCAGCCAGCCTCGGCTATTTCTTTAAAATACAAAGACATCTTGTTAGAAAGAGACATAACAGAAGACACTGCAGACAGTCCCTCCCTTCACTGAACCACTTCTCAGTACACAACTGGGGAAAATACCTATTATTCTTGTGTAGTTTTCATTTTATATGCTTTTAGTTTAGTGTCTAAGTTTTTTATTCATTATTATTACATATACATGCAAATTTATAAATACAATCTGCTGGTTTGATTTGTATATGTGTATACATATGTATGTATATGTTTGTGCGTTAGGGACTCATCCTTGTAGCAGACTGATTGTCCCTTCATGGCAGTATTGATTTGACTGTAGTTCTTCGTTTATGGGTAGGGCTTCTGAGATTACTCCCATCCATGTTGGCATGTCATCTGGTAGTGTCATTTTACAGGTCTTGTTAAGGCAACCATATAGTTGAAGTTTCATGGATGCAGCTTCCCTGTCCTATATAGAAGAAACTATCTTGCATCAGGCTTCCTGGTCTTGAGTTTAGGTGTGTCATTTGGTGTTGGGTAACCGTGGTCTCTGAATTTGGATCAACTGTGCCTTTCTGTAATGATCTCTATCTAATGCAAAAAGAAGCTTTTTTAAGGAGGGGTGAGAGTAAACTGTTTCTTTCTGAGCTGTGTATTCATATAATCATCGCAGTATTTCAGTTGGTTTCATGGTAGGATTAGTTCTTTACTAAAAATGGTCATTCATACACCCTGCCACTTCTCTTCAGAATCTACACCACCCTGGGATTGTAAATCTGGAGTGTATGTTTGAAACCCCAGAACGAGTATTCGTAGTGATGGAAAAACTTCATGGAGATATGTTGGAAATGATTCTGTCCAGTGAAAAAAGTCGACTTCCAGAGCGAGTTACTAAATTCATGGTCACACAGGTATTTTAACTCTACCTTGAAACCAGCAAAACTAAGAATTAATGGCACCATGTTTGCCATTGAGAAATTGAGGATTAGTAGCCTTAATAAAAGTGAAACAATAATACTTTTAACTACATCTTGATTAAGTAAGTTTGAAATTATCATATAATTCAAGAACTCATCTTAGAGTTTAGCTCATTTTCTAGGCATTAAGAGAAAGCCCTTTGCAAGGGCAGAATCACCATTAAATTTTGTATGTGTGTGTTTTGCCTCTGTGTGTGTGTGTGTGTGTGTCTGTGTGTGTGTGTGTCTATGTGTGTGTGTGTGTCTATGTGTGTCTGTGTGTCTGTGTGTGTCTGTGTGTGTGTGTATCATGTATGTGTGATGCCTAGAGGTAAGAGGACATCAGATCGTATGGAGTTGGAGTTAACAAACAGTTGTGAACTGCCATGTGGGTCCTGGGACCTGAACCTGGGTCCTTTGCAAGAACAACTTGTGCTCTTAACATTTATGTGTTTCTCCAGGTCTTGGGTTAGCATATAAAGTAACGGGGTTCATTATGGCATTTTCATACCTGCTTGCCATTGCTCTCTCTCAGTTGCTCTTCTCAAAACCTGTTTTCCTAACAGATACTTGTTGCCTTGAGGAATCTACATTTTAAGAATATTGTGCACTGTGATTTAAAGCCTGAAAACGTGCTGCTTGCATCAGCAGAACCATTTCCTCAGGTGAGACATTCTCCAGAACCTGATTAAGAACTATTTTGAGTTAGTGACACTTACAAAGTACCCTCCTAATACAAAACAGAACACTCAGGACATGCCTTTGTCGTCTATAATGCCAGCTTGAATCAGTAGCTGAATCATTTAAATTCAGACTTTATTATTGTATTGCTCTAGTCCATTAAACATTTTTAGATATAAATAGGTCTCAAGAAATAAACTTTTAGGGGTTCTAATTGTGTATAAATGGCTCACAATCACATTAATTTCTGTGCTCTCCAAATTTCTGAGTAGAGGGGTCCCAGGTTCAGTTATGATGCAGTTAATGTTATTCACAAGGCATGTGTCATAGGGCATATACTAGAAACGGCAAGCAGCATTTGAATATGCCTCCCCCTCTGCTCTCCAGTATCTGTTTGTGCTGTGGTTTTGTAGACATTGTCATCTGTAAGCCTCGTTTTACTTACTTACTTACTGATGCGTAGCTTCCTGGGCAACAGATATTCTCAGATCTCAACCTTCTTAATGCTGCAACCCTTTAATACAGTTCCTCATGTTGTAGGGATCCCCAATCATAAAATTATTTTTGTTGCTACTTCATAACTGATATTTTGCTACTGTTATGAATTGTAATGTAAATATCTAATAGATAGATATCTGAATATCTGAACAGGAGAGAGGGCCTGCTTTTGGTCTTGGCTGCCCAGCTAGCATACACCCAAAATAACCACACAGAAATTGTATTAATTAAAATACTGCCTGGCCCATTAGTTCTAGCCTCTTATTGGCTAACTCTCACATCTTGACTTAATCCATTTTTGATAATCGTATGTCACCACGAGGTCGTGGCTTACTGGGAAAGATTCAGCATGTCTGACCTGGCGGCTCCATGGTGGCTCTCTCACTCTGCTTTCTTCCTCCCAGAATTCTGTTCTGTCTTCTCCGCCTACCTAAGTTCTGCCCTATCAGGCCAAGCAGTTTCTTTATTGATTATCCAATGAAAGCCACACACAAACAGAAGGACCTGCTAGATAGTCTTAGGCAACCCTTGTGAAGTGGTTGTTTGACTCCTCCCAAGGGGTCTCAACCCACAGGTTAAGAACTGCTGTTCTAAGAGTCAGTAAATAAAGGATGCTTCAAAATACTTATTTTGTAGCTTATTTTTCATGCAGCAAAACATTTATTGAGCACTTTTATTTGCTCAGACACTGAAAGACCATTGAGGATTCTAAACTGAAACACAATTCCTATTATAGAGATAGAAAAGGGACTCCTTTAAAAGTGAAGGAAGATCAGCACCCTCCACCCATCTCATCAAAACAACAGGACTGAACCCTTGCTCCCTGAATCTGGAAAATGGAATACAAATTGTTTTTAAATTAAGCAATTGGCTAGCTCTTCTTTCTACTGTAATATCAAGAGCTGTGGATGTATCTGCCTGCCTCTGTGGAAATATTTCTGTTTCCCTGTCTAGAACTGTTTTGTGTATAATTAGTACCTTTGGTTAAGTGCACTGAACATATCTAGGAACAGGTATTGATATGCATATTGATAAGCTTTTACACATTCAATTTCCAGGTGAAGTTGTGTGACTTTGGGTTTGCACGCATCATTGGTGAGAAGTCATTTCGGCGGTCAGTGGTGGGAACTCCAGCCTACCTAGCCCCTGAGGTTCTCAGAAGCAAAGGCTACAACCGGTCCCTAGACATGTGGTCAGTGGGCGTCATCATCTACGTGAGCCTCAGTGGCACATTTCCATTCAATGAAGATGAAGATATAAATGACCAAATCCAAAATGCTGCATTTATGTACCCACCAAATCCATGGCGAGAGATCTCCAGTGAAGGTAAAAGGAAAACAAGTTCTAGGTCTGCACCATTAGCCCTCATTCATTTCCCTAATCCATTACCAGTCTTTGACCAATCTACTTGTGTTTATTATTTTAATTATTACTACTTTGTTTTTGTTTTTTTTTTGGTTTTTTTGTTTTGTTTTGGTTTGGTTTGGTTTGGTTTTTTGAGACAGGGTTTCTCTGTAGCTTTGGAGTGCATCCTAGAACTAGCTTGTAGACCAGGTTGGCCTTGAACTCAGAGATCCACCTGCCTCTGCCTTCCAAGGGATTAAAGACGTGCACCACCACCACCCAGCTTATAATTTACTTCTTTTTTTGAGATAGGGTCTTACTTTGTAGCTCTGGCTGGCCTAGAACTTCCCGTGTGGACCCAGATGGCCTTGAACTCAGAGATCTGTGCACCACTGTGCAAAGCCAAACTCTCTACTCTTAAAGTTTGTCTCAGTTTTCTCATAATTTTCAGACACAGCTGTCACCCAAGCTCCAATAACCTCTTCCAGAAACTGCTGAACTATCTTATCTCTACCTGTGCTGTCCACTAGCTTCTTCCCTAATGTCTCAGTCACTGGGCGTGCCATCTGCAGGAAGGTCATTTCATCCACTCTGACGTCCCTTTAACCACACCGCAGTTGTCAACTCCTCTTGTGGCCCTTGCTAAGTGTTTTTTTTAGCCTCATCTCCTACTTGTTATGCAAAGCTATTATATACTCTCTACTAAACTCTTTCCTGCATCTTGCTCAGGTCTTTCCCCCTGCCAGCAGCCCCTCTTTCTCACTGCTGCAGTTCTTCAGAGACTTCCTAACTTGTGATTGGCCTGTGAGTCCTCCTGACCTACCCCTCCTCCAAGCTGTGTAAGATCTACTTAGACGAACAGTATATGTTTTGGTGATTAGTTATCCCAGTCTTGAGAACAATGGTAAACTCCTCGATTAGACACTATTAGCACGTGCACTTTATACCTAGAACGCGCTTTTGTATCTGCAGTTCAGTTTTCAGTCCTCTATCTCTTACCGTCAGGAAGCTCCGTGCTGTAGTTTTCATGACTAGTGAAGGCTTCTCCATCTGTAATGCCTGCTTCTGGGTGTGATAAGAATAAGCCAGGGCTGTTGGTGGACAGCAATCCCAGTACTGTGAGGTTTCAGGGCCTTCCTTATACAAGACCTTTTCTCAGGGAAGGTTCAGGGAGAAAGGCAGGAAAGGGGATAAAGTTTACTGATGCAGTGCACCATCCTTGGGAAACAGCTCCCTCGTAAGTAGTAGAAGTAGTGCTGCGGAATGTCCCGAGCTGGGTTTAGCCAGCCATTGAATGAGGTCTTTTTTACCGTTCCAAACACACTGGGCCAGATGACAGTTAATAAATACCCACTAAGCTGGAAGGAGCGTCAGGAACAACATAAAAGACAACAGCCTGCGCTTCACTTTGTAACAAAAGGAGCTCAAAGCTGTCTCGGAGCTCTAAAGGCAGGCAGTATGGCCCACAGCCCTCTGCTGTCATCACTTAGTCATTTCCTACGTCCTGACTCGGCAGGCGGAATGGAAGAGCTCCTGAAACTGATAGTGGTCATGAGCCCAGGGGCGGGACAGACAAGGATGTGAGGAATTTAAAACATGGAAACAATGAAGGGCTCAGGGAAAACCTTTGCCACTTGGACCTGGGCTTTCTTATCTGTATTCCAGACGCATCATTATGCAGTCTGATCAATGTGTAGTTTTATAGTTGCCTTGATTTTGTAGTGGTTCAGTTTCTCCATCTTGGGCCGGAGCCTCATCACGTCTGCCCTCACTTCCTTCTACCCAGCATTCTGTTCTGTCTACTCCACCCACCTACGGGCTGGGCCATCAAATGGGCCAAGGCAGTTTCTTCATTAACCAATGACATTAACTCCTCCATCAGAAGTCGGCGTTCATTCTCACGTGCGTCAGTTCTGCGTGTTAAATTCTATATACTAGAGGAGTGAAAATTTCTTCATGCCATGTTTACATGGATCAAACTGCCCTCCTGCAGGCAAAATCACAGGTTTGAGAACAATTCCCCTAAACTCATATCTAATTTTTGCCTTTTCATCTAGCAATTGATTTGATAAACAACTTGCTTCAAGTGAAGATGAGAAAACGTTTCAGTGTTGACAAATCTCTCAGTCATCCTTGGCTACAGGTAAAGAAAAAAAAGATTTTGTCTGCTTCTTAGCCTCCTGTGAGTTTGTCTTCACTAGCGAATCCACTCAGAGAGCAACAAGTTCAGCACATTTCTCAGGATAATCTTTAGGCGTCATCTGTGTCAGGCTCAGGCCTCTGGAAGTGGTGTGGCCTATCCTTCAAGTCAGTGTCGACAGGTAGTTAAACACCCACGAACTGAAGCAGTGAGACTTTAATAAGGACTTAGTTGTTCATGCCTTCCATTTTTTAAGGTCAACAAAGCATACTATTCAATATATTTTATTTTAAACGTCCACTAAAAGATTTGTGTTTGGCTTGAGTCCTCCATGAGTTACTTTAGAGATTTGTCTCGACAAAAGTCCACACTTGAGAGTAAGCAGAGACGCTGCACAACTATTTTATAGGAAATAGGGAGTAAAAGTAACATTAAACAAATGCACTTCTGGGCTCATTGATTAGTAAGTCAACCTGATAAGATTCAAACACTTGCCCCTATTTTGAGTAATAAGTTGTATGCCTCTAGCTGTATAAAGCAAATGTCTTTGTGATGATTACTATTAACTAGCTCAAAAGCCTAGGAGAATTTTCCAGAAACTAGTTCCTTTCCTTTATACAGACTTTAGAGTTTAAGATTTATCTTTAGCATTGCTAATGTAAAATACAGTTAGAATTTAGGGGTAGGAGTTGTCAGTGATGTCACTGAGGCTGTAAACAAGAGAGGGGACTGTGGTATTTGTCTATTTTATGGGTCATAATCATTTTCTTTTCCTAGGATTATCAGACTTGGCTTGACCTCAGAGAATTTGAAACTCGCATTGGAGAACGTTACATTACACATGAAAGTGATGACGCTCGCTGGGAAATACACGCATACACACACAACCTCGAATACCCAAAGCATTTCATTATGGCCCCCAATCCAGATGATATGGAAGAAGATCCTTAATTATCAGCAGGCTAACTTCAGTGAGGAAGGATTTCATTCATGAACAGATACTCTGCTACATAACTGTTGCTCTCTGCCATCCCAAGGAGGCACAGCGTGGGGAAATAAACGATTGGTAGCACCAGTCCTGTAGCTCGTGACAAGTAGGTACATGAAGGGAAACTGAGTAATAAAACCACATAATGACGTCAGAATGAAACTTGTTACAAATTCTTATAGCATAAGCAATAACTGGTTCTGTCATTTTCCTTAATCCTTCACATTAGCACAATGTGAATTAGCACTTAATTTATCTCTCCTTTGCTGTAACTACATCATTTGTTTTAAAAAGCCTGTGACTGTCTAGTTATTGCTTATAAGGCTGATTACACAACAGGTTTGTAGTTCAGCAATTGCTGTGAGGCTAACAATATATGTAAGGACTTTTAGTATTTGTCTACTGCTGGAGGCATTGATTCTTCTGGGTCCCCACAAATGGAACACTGTACTGCTAACCTTTTGGGGGCTGTATCCTTGTATCCTTAAATATGATCTGTATGGCATAAAAATTGTCACCTTTTCTCTGTTGCGATAGCCACTAGGATAAATGGACAATTGGTGTTACAAAATGAATAGATACAGCCAGTCATCACTCAGCTCTGCCACTCAACCCCTGTGTTCTCAGTTGACACCATCTTAATGCAAGCTGTGTGCCAACAGCCAGTGGGAACAGCTCTGCTATTAACTACATAATTAACCCTCACATGGGTTGAGTAGTTTACAGATAAAATTAATCCACACTAAAAGGAAGGCTAGTGCAGTGTCAGCAAATGTCACTAGACAGCAAGCAGTATCTTTTCCTTCTTCCCTAGCCTTTGATGGGATCTGTAATATCTATAATTTTTAAATCAGCATTTTATTTTGAGCAGTTTGGGGGAGTGGGTTGAAGTCAGACATGAAAGTTCAGTTTACCGGGGCGGGACCATATTACGAGTACGGCAGATGAAGGAAGAGTAAGAATTTCTTACACTTCAGCTCCAGCAGCCAGCTGTTTTCGTAGTAGTTACTAATACAGATTTGGTATTTCTAATCTGAGCAGTCGAACACCAGAAGGGTTTCAGCTTTCCAGATACTGAAAGATCTGCATACTTCACTGGTTGAGCATCCCTGACTAACAAATCTGAAATCCTCCAAAATCTAGAAACTTTGGAGTTCTGAGGCACTTTCTGATTTTCACATTAGTGATGCTCCAATCTGCTTTACCCAAAGAGAAGGAAATATGGTATGTTTCTTCATTTCCACTAGTCACCAAGAGTAGGGCTTTTGTTGTCCCTTTTCTGTGCTAAGAGCAGAGATTTGGAGTCAGAGGACCTGGGTGTGAGTCTGAGCTTCCTGTGTTTTAGATTTGTTGCGCTGGGCAGGAGACAGTTTGTCTAAGCATTTAGTTTCTCATCTGTAGAATGGAGAGCATAGATTGCTGCCTTTGCCATCCACGGTGTGGCCGTGAAGACGGGCATGTGTGAACATCTGACAGTCTGGAACAACCGTCGATGTAGTCAGCTACCACTGATCAGGTCTGAGGTAGCGAGAGAGAAACAGTCTTGCGTGTGAGCGGACCAAGACTGAAGTGTCTTCACAGATGAGAACGCAGCTGCGGGGATCTACTGAATATTAAAATCATCCTGAAGAAACAAAAACATTACAGGCTGCCTCTGTGTTGTTAAGTTTTGATGCTTTAAAGTATCCTCACAATTGCCACGTGACTACATGCATTTAAAGAAGTTGAGGCACAAGGTTAGCTGCTAAAGGTCATAGAGTTTGAATATGAATTTGAACCCAGGCCTATGTCCCATGTCCCTCTTCCCCGGCCCAGCCACTGATGGTGTACTGTCCATGTGTGTGTCCAGGAGACCCTGCACATATCCCTCTTACTGTTCTCATGCCGCAGTCGTGAAGAGTATTAAGGAACGTCTGTGAATGAATTTTCCCTGTGAGAGGTGGTGACTTCCCTCCGTTTCTGCAAGGTCTGCTTGACCACCACGTACAGGATGGAACAATGTGCATCACTCTGCTGTGAGGCGAGCTCACGGGAGTGGCTGTTCTGCTGTATGCTATCATCAGGCTCTACAAGCCCTGACGTGAATTGCACTCTGTTTTTGTTGAAGGCCTGTGTGTCTAAAGAGAAAGACTGCCAAGGCACTGTCAGGTGGTCTGGCGTTGAGTACCTACTCCACTGTTTAACCTGCATAACTTTTTCTCTCTGTCTTAAAGCCAAGTTGTGTTTGCATAAAAAGTAATTGTTTCTTAGAAACGTGATAATTTTCAAAGTAGTGTATAATGACACTGTTTCGTACATTTTATATTTTTTGTTACATCCCACTTTTTGTAAATATTCTCAAAACTTGATAATAAAATGTATTTCTGTATCACCATACTTTCCTATGTGAAAACCGCAGCCAGTCTCTAATACAAGTTGCCCAAGAGAATTTTACTTGGTTGTAAATTTTCCCTGAGTCTGGGTAATAGAACAGTTTTGTATGTAGAGCCAATGCTAGATGAAAACTGATAGTATTTGCTTACCTCCCCCACAGAGAAAACCTGTCAAAAAGGCATTTCAATTTTATACTGCATTTGAGATAATTATCTAGAAGGTTCACTTATTGGAATACAACTGTGAAGAACAATGATAATTAATTTTTTTTCAGTAACTACTCCATATACTCAACTATTGCAACTACTAGAAGACTTAGAAAAATTTAATGTCTAATAAAAAATAAATAAATTTCTAGAATTTTATGAGATAGAAGAAATAGAGATGAGATAGAAGGCACTACTAGACTCTTCCCTCTTAGTTATAAAAGCTAAAAACAATTATGTATTTGGAAGAAGTCAACTGTGGGTATTTCACCTTTTAAATGTTTTAGTCTAGGAATATAATAAAATAGAATAGAGCAATTAGGAATGTAGGCCATTCCTAAAACTGTACAGCATCTAAAATCTTAGACAGCAGGGCTGGGAAGATGGCTCAGAAGGTACAGTGTCTGCTGCACAAACAGAAGCGCCTCCGGTTGGATCCCCAGCACACGCATAAAGACAGACACCACAGCGTGCCTGCAACCCCAGGGAAGGCCAGAGACAAGTGATCTTTCGCCAGATTAAGGAGCTGGGTTCAGAGCCACAGATTCTGCCTCAAATATGAAGGTGGAAAGCAATGGAAAGAAAGATGCCCTCTATCAACCTCCACATGTGCGTGTCGTGCCCAGAATGTGAGCCCAGGTGCCTACTAGACCGTAGGCGCTGTGGCTGAAGTGTGCACATACCACACACCAGTTACACAAAGCCTCACTCATTGTCTCAACGGACTAAGATAGAGAACGGGAACACCATTCTCAGTTAAGCGGCAGGAATAAGTGACACACCACTATATGGCCAATACTGCCGGGCGGTGGTGGCACACGCCTTTAATCCCAGCACTTGGGAGGCAGAGGCAGTGAGTTTGAGGCCACCCTGGTCTACAAAAGTGAGTTCCAAGACAGCCAGGACTATTACACAGAGAAACTGTCTTGAAAAAACAAACCAAACAAAAATGGCTAATACTGTTTCCCTCTGACCTTAGAGGGTTGCGCTACCGATAAATACTTCCCAAGAAAACTCATTTACAATATTAATATAAAAGTTCTATGGACCAAAATGACAACTTATTACAGAACTAAAATTTTACATTTACCTGAAAATACAGAATAAACTCAGCTTAGGAAATTATTCCTGGATAGTCTATACTGCTCTTTTTTTTTGGAAATATTTATTTATTATGGATACAATATTCTGTTTTGCATATATGCCTGCAGGCCAGAAGAGGACATCAGACCTCATTACAGATGGTTGTGAGCCACCATGTGGTTGCTGGGAATCGAACTCAGGTCCTTTGGAAGAGCACACAATGCTCTTAACCACTGAGCCATCTCTCCAGCCCTCTATACTGCTCTTAAACTCTTATTTCAGTACAAATCAGAGCTGCTGCAGGTTTTTTTACTCTGACATTTATTCTTTAAAATTTTAGTATTAATCTGTACTAAAATCCACAGATTAAGCCTTCTGACACCTGCTTCCCCATCAGCTCTTGTCCTTCATCCTCTCTCCGCACATGCACACCACAGAAAGACACTAAGTCACACGAGCATGTTCATTTAATTCTCTCCGTCAGCAAGACCAGGATCAACACTAGAAGCTCTTGCATCTCACTTTGTCCATTTACTAAACCTTAGAGATCCTTCTATCAGAATATATGGCTTTTCCCTCTGTAAAAAATAATATCCAGAGCTCTTGACTCAGACCTCTGGAGATAACCATTTACCTTACTTCCTGTTTCTGACACACCAACCTGTTCTCATGTATATTTTTAAAAAGTAAATAGAAATACAGCAACTTGCTTCATTACAGGAAATTTGATATCACAATAAACTACTTCACTAGGTTGCAAACAATTGTACCACGAGTTAGTTATAACCTTGAACATTCAATCATTTTGATTGTGTTTATGTAAAAGAGGCTATTTTATTGACTGCAAATTGACTGCAAAGAGATAAGTAGTTTGAACATTACATTACCTTCAATATACAAAATGAGTTTCATTTTGATTTTTTTTTTTTTTGGTTTTCGAGACAGGGTTTCGCTGTGTCTTTGGAGCCTGTCCTGGAACTAGCTCTTGTAGACCAGGCTGGTCTCGAACTCACAGAGATCCGCCTGCCTCTGCCTCCCGAGTGCTGGGATTAAAGGCGTGCGCCACCACAGCCCGGCCTCATTTTGATTTTTAAAGCACACTGAGGTATAAAAAGTCCAAGTTGAACTATCACTGCCAAACAAGTTCACCAAACCCAGCTACAGATGATGTGGGGGTTTTTGACTGACGGGCATTCCTTTCTTGACTTGCACCATGAAGTCTCTGATGAGGTAGCAAGGCAAAGAAGTTGAATCTTTCTCCCATCTTCTGAGGGTTCATTAACATATCATACCCCCGCAGTAACTGCTGCTTCACGGATGCCTCATCTGCTTTATCTAAAAGAACCTGGAGGGGGAAAGGTCTTTAACACAGGGCACTGCAGAAAGACTTCCCCACTGCAGCACTAACAGTGACTACAGTCCTCCAGCAGAGCAATGCCCAGATGTGATCACGGGGTGCTTACATCTGTAGACGCTGTGACCCAAATGTACACACCTGCATCTTTAGCAGATGTCCCAGGTGATTTGCTCTGTAAGAACATCAAAGTGTCCTTGGAAAAGGAGTTACAAAACTATAAAATTCAGACCCATGAGCATGTTTTTCTTGGGAGCCTCAACCTCATATAGAAACAGGAAGCTGTGCCACATCCCAGCTCTTCCTTCTGCAAAGGCTCTGCTCACTACCACAGCATGAAGCTGGTAGAGGGTCCTCTAAATAACTTTTTAAATGAAGATATTTAATGTTAGTGAGATAAACCATTACCTTCAGCCGAACATCAATGCCCATGTTTTTTAAAAATGTCCGTTGCTCTACTGGCCCCAGAGAAGCCACTTTTCCCTGGGCCATTCTGCGCAGAAAACTGAAGTCCACATCAGCTGTGAGGTCGGCTGTTCCAGGAGCAATTAAGACATCATGAAGCCGGTGTCCACAGAAGCCCTGGAATACAAAGAATAGTTTTGACTGTTCTCGTTAATATTATTGAGATTAAAGAAAGGCTAGCATACTAACACTTCTTTACATTGTCAGTGTTAAAAAGTGTGGCCTAAATCTGTGGTTTAAACTCTAGGCACTGACATCCTCTCTCCGAACAAGGTGATACATGGAAAACCCAACAGAATATACAAGGTTAGAATGTCTGAAGATGTTGCCCTTAACTTAAAGCTATTTACCATTCCCATTAATGCTGTGGCAAGTTCCGGTCGTCAGCACTAGGCAGTAGTTTACAAAACTTACCTGTCAATCACAGACTCCAAAGCACCTAAAAATGTGGGCGTTTGCACCATCTAGGCCTGCCCTACCGCGATCCTGGAGGAGGCTAGAGATCATCGGTCTCACCATGTTCTCCCAGCTAAGAATTCCCAACAATAATGGAGCTAGAAACAAAGAACCACTCATCTAGAAAATGAGTAACAGCCTTCAGGTCTACATACTTCTATGAAGGAATAGTCAACATATTTAAACGTTTTGTCATATTTAAAGAACATTTAGAGTGTTTAGGAAGGATAAAAGAAAATACATGGATAGAAAAACATGTTAAAATAGTTGGATTGCAATGTCTAGGTTAAATGTGCAAAGCAACCTTTGTTATTTGGGTTTTGTGTGTGTGTGTGTGTGTGTGTGTGTGTGTGTGTGTGTGTGTGTGTGTATATGTTTTAATGAAGGCAGGGGCTAAAAATTAATATGAAGAAAATCTTTCCCAAAATTTGTATTATTCCAACGTTTCCTGGGCTCTGTGCATATCCAGGCTCTACACTAAGGAAGAATGACTGTAAGATTCAGATTATGGGTAATTGTACCAGCATAATTAACATTCTAAAATGAACACAACTAAGTCAGACACCATGAAGACCAAGCTAAGGCAGCCTTCGGTGAACTCAGGCCAGCAATGGAGCAGGACTCAAGCGTGCCCGTGTGATACGTACTCTGAAGGTGTCTGTCTTCGTTCCATCGTGACCATAGTCGGCAATGAGGGCAGCGCCTCCAGTGAGTCCAATGCGCTGAGCCAGTTCCTGTATGATAACGCCAGCATCGGGACAGACTTCTACATGATCCCTTCTTTCATCGTGCTGGTGAGGGAATCACAGGGTGTCACTTGAGAGAACTGGTTTTCACTTTCTACAAGTTGAACATTTAGTTATAATGACTTCAACGGGAATGTGATCTAGGCAGTGTTTTGCATGACATCCTTTCTTTTCATTATACAGAACATGGTTCTTTTCATGTTGGACATTAAGTTTGTAGACATTTCAATATTTTGTTTTATTTATTTTTTGTTTTTTTGAGACAGGGTTTCTCTGTAGCTTTAGAGCCTGTCCTGGAACTAGCTCTTGTAGACCAGGCTAGCCTTGAACTCACAGAGATCACCAGCCTCTGCATCCCCAAATGCTGGGATTAAAGGCGTGTGCCACCACCGCCCTATATTTTATATTTTTTTAAAAAGGCATATGTACTCTGAACATCCCACACAGTCAAGTGCAGTATCATTTTATTATAATAGCATTTCCCTATATTAGTATATGAAAATATAGTTCATTGGGCTGTATGCATGCGGAGAGGCCAGCTAACATTAATAGTGACTCAAAAAGATACTTTCAAAAGCACCACTTAGGGGCCAGGTGGCAGTAGCGCACGCCTTTAATCCCAGCACTCAGGAGGCAGAGGCAGGAAGACCTTTGTGAGTTCGAGGCCAGCCTGGTCTACAAGAGCTAGCAGGCTCCAGGACAGGCTCCAAAGCTACAGAGAAACCCTGTCTTGAAAAAAAATCAAAAAAAAAAGTACAACTTATAAAAATCCGACTAAATCAGACTGAGCAACCATGCTGCCTTCCGTGAAGGCAGAAAGCACTCCAGCGGTTTCCTGTATCTACAGGCATCTCTTTATGAACGAGTGACAGGCTTGTGAAATTTTGTTATCATCTTCCCTATGGAAGCCCACCATCCTTTACTCCCTGTGACACCTGAAAACAAAGTAATGAGCTACAGTGATGTCTTTGCCTGTGATGGGGCAGGCACAAGAGAAGTCGAGTCACAGACTGAGGGGCAGACCCCAGTAATTCCTGCTGCCCAGGGGATGACAAGATTTCTGTCTGTGTTCTGATGAACAAATTCGGGGTCTATAGTGGGGATTCAGTAAAATAAATGTTTAGCCCTAACGGTATTAGGTAAGCCAGTGTAGCTCCAAAAATCAAAGCCAGCCTCTTGAGACATCTGCCAGCAAGCCTGGGGGCACCTGCTGATTCCCATAGCTCCTCAGACTGATCTGCACCCCTGGCACCCTATGGCCCATTTAAAGCAAGGAGATCCCAACCCTCTCTAAGTGAGTGCTAGTCAAGAACTGTGGGAGACTACTCCCAGGGACGGGGACTTTAGGGAGGAGGTGGCACTTTGGTGGCCTTATAAATAGGTTTGTCATTCAGGCAGAATTGTACAAAACAGGAAAAACTGCCCACAAGTATTTGGTCTGGTGCTATAACTTATACTTTGTGGAAAAGCAAGTGGGTATGTTTTTAAAACTGAAAACTGGGAAATTCTTAAGAGCAAGAAACCTTTTTCTGGGGTAGAGAAGTGGGAATAAAAAGACACTGTGAAGCGCAGATATTCCTGAGGCTAACATGCTGTCTGGGGACCTTTAAAAACAGCCCTGGGGCTGGAGGGATGGCTCAGCAGGTAAGAGCACTGGGTGTTCTTCCAGAAAACCTTGATTCCCAGCATCCACGTGGCAGCTAACAATCACCTTTAATTCCAGTTCCAGGGGAACCGACACCCTCACACAGACATGCAGGGGAAACACCAATATATAAAATAAAACTATTTTTAAAAAGCTCTGCACAGGGGCTGGAGAGATGGCTCAGTGGTTAAGAGCATTGCCTGCTCTTCCAAAGGTCCTGAGTTCAATTCCCAGCAACCACATGGTGGCTCACAACCATCTGTAATGAGGTCTGGTGCCCTCTTCTGGCCTGCAGACATACACACACACAGAACATTGTATACATAATAAATAAATATTAAAAAAAAAAAAAGCTCTACACAGTTCAAAGATAGAAAGCTCTGGGAATCCTTCCTTAAGGGCAACAGAAAACAGCCGTTAATCCGTCCACAGTGTGGGATCAAAGGTGGGTATGGGTTCACATGTGACCAAACAGCTGTGCTCTTGTGATGACAGGAAATGTACCTACTAAGAACATACAGAACAGACCGTGATGCTCGGTGAACTGGCTGGCCTACAGCACACTGCCTTCAGATAAACACGGGCTCACATGGCAGCATGTGTCTTCAGAGGCACTTGGCTGAGTAAACGCCCCATCTTCCTCCACAGCAGAGAGATGACACACAGAGACAACTTCGGCCCGTCCTCCTGACTCAAGGTCTGGGCTGTCACTGTGACTGTACTACAAAGCATCTCACGTGCTGCCAGCACTCCAGAGCACTGCGAAGAAGCTAAAATGCCAAGAAAACCGACCAGACTACTCTGCAGTGACGAAAGAAAAACTCAGATTCGTACTTGTATGAAGGCTTCTGCTGGGGTTGCACAAGGCGCCAGGACGAACCTCAGCTTATCTGAAACCTGTGGATCGATATCAACAAGCACTTCTCTCCATCCTTGTGGGGTTTTCTAAACAAAACGTAAAAATAAATATTTGCAAGCTCTTAAAACATCATGTCCTGAAGAAGCCGTAACAAGCAGAGCTGTAGAAAGCAAGCGTCACGGGGCTGCTCAGGAGGGCAACCTCCGCATGAGCAAGCAAGCGATCTACGACCCCATTACATGAGACACTCTGGCCATAGCAGTTGCCATAGACGGCGCTGAAAGACTTGCCCAGATCAACCTCAGTGACACAGTCATTCGCCACTGGATGTCCTCCTACGTCTTCATCCCAAAACGAAGAGTTCAGAGTAAGCTTCCCCGGGAAGTGAAGGTTCTGGGTGCTATTTCATTTTTGTTCTCGGTCATTCATAGTCATGAAAATCCCACCTAATACTGACTTGAGCAAGCAGTGGACAAGCACTATAGTTCAATGGCGCAGCCTTAGTTAACCATACACACGACTTTTCCATCAATACCTGAAATTTATGCACGGGAAGAACATCAAAAAACTCATGTGCGAGATAAAAGCTGTATCCTATTTAAAAATACAAGAAAAATTAGTGATTCAGCATTTCAAAACAATTCTAATGAACATTAACCATAAAAAAGAGAGTATCCAGTTCTTCAGCACTGGAGCCTGGGATGCTTCTATACTATCCTCTATGGCAGTGAATCTCAGCCTTTCTGACACTGTGTCCCTTTAATACAGTGCCTTGTGATGTGGTGTCCCCAACCATAAAATTATTTTCTTTGCTACTCTGTAACTGTAATTTTGATACTGTTATGAATCATAATGTAAATGTCTGTACGCAGGCTATCTGACATGCAACCCCTGTGAAAGGGTCAGTCCTAAGGGGTCAGGACCCAGAGGTTTCCAATGACCTGAGAACGGAAATACCCCATGATCCGCTAACTCTTCATCACGAATTTCCTAAAAGCAATGAGACTCAAATGTGCTAGTGGGGAAGGAATGTGAGCTTCATATAGGACCTGAGAAAGAGAAAGCTAAGGCCAGAAACGGCTTTTGGGGTCTTGCTGGAGAGCTTACCTCCTTACCAGTTGTCAAAGACTAGACTAGAACAGGGCTTCTTATCCCCACACCTTGCTTGCCTGGGGGAAAGTAAAGGTTTCTCAAGAGATTAATGAGGAAACCCATCCACTATCACTTTCTTCAACCCGCTGCTTTGGGCCATTTCATCATCAGTACTATCCTAGCTAAAGTACTGCAAAGTACAGAGATTTACATTTTCATTTGGTTTGCTTCATATAAAACGATATGAGGGCTGGAGAGATGGCTCAGCAGTTAAGAGCACTGCCTGCCCTTCCAAAGGCCCTGAGTTCAATTCCCAGCAGCCACACGGTGGCTCACAACCATCTGTAATGAGATCTGGCGCCCTCTCCTGGCCTACAAGGATACATGCAGGTAGACACTATACATAATAAATAAATCAAAAAAAAAGATATGAAATACACGGCATCTTCTATTATCACGTCCTGTGCTAGGAAAGGACACGTCAGCTATTCACGTTAAAGGAGGGACTTGGAAGCACTAACGTTAGACTGCGGTAAAACGCTACCAGCCATTCACGGCTGCGAGGTCCTGAGCAACGCTCTGCCTTAAGTCAACGTGAAGCATACCTTTAGGGACGTCCTTCAGATCTCGGTACCAGGAGACTGGAATCCCAGACTTGCTGACACCTTTCATGTACACCAAGGAGTCAGCATCTCTCTCCAAAGGGAGCTTCTCCTCCGTCAGTGTCAGGGCTTGAATCTCACTTAACTTTGGGCTCACCTCTACTAGGTGGACTGAAATGTCACAGTTTTTTAGCACAGACCCAAGCTGACTGAACACCTAAGACAAAAAGAGAATACTGTCTTAGTTACTGTCCTATCGCGTGACAATAGCCAAGACAACTTAGAAAAGAAAGCATTAGCATCATGGGAGCAGGCAGACGGACGTGGTACTGGAGCGGTGGCTTATATCTTATCCACAAGCTGGAGGCAGAGAGTGAGAATGGGCATGGTGGGGCTTTGGAAACCTCAAACCCACTGCCAAGTAACACACCTGCTCTAACAAGGCCACCTCCTTATCTTCCAAACAGTTCTGCCAACTAGTAACAAAGCATTCAAATATATGAGCCTATGGGACCACCACACCACACACGGGCAAACACAGTGTGTCACGTGGACGAATTTCTGACTGCTCACCACCAACATTTACTATATCACAAGAGTATTCACTGTTAGAGATGTAACCCCGACCCAAGTCCCTCTCCAGCAACAGTATTAGAACCATACATCATTTATATATAAAATAAACTGTACAACATGGCTTTTTAATAACAATTTACTATTAAAAATTAAAAGATTTAGCAACCCCTCAATGTTTTCGATCAAAAAAAAATTCAAATGTCCAAGGAAATAAAATGTCTGGGGACATGATGAAACTATCCTCAGAACTAAATTAAATGCATTGGTTACTTGACTGACCCTGAGATTAAAAAACATTTTCAATTTTCCCTTTGCTACACAACAGTTTTTTTTTTTACTGTTGTAAACATACAGGGGGAAAAAAAGAAAATACACACATCTTATCCATCTTCTAGCAACTCAGTACTAAAGGCATAAATGACATCATCCAAACATTTTATATTTTTAGCCTATACAACACCCCTCCATTTTATAAGCTTACAGACAAAAATAAGCAATGAACCATCACGTTACTCTTACATTGTATTTTAGCTGACAAATATAAGATTTAGGAAGAAGTACTGAAAACCCAGAAGATCAGTTAAAATCCCAAATTCAGTCAAAAGCAGAAAGATTAATCTACATGACTTAGAAATGGCCTTTTACTACCTACCCTCAAAATATCTCCAGTGAGGGTACCCCGACCTGGGCCCAGCTCCACCAGCTGGAAAGCAGTGCTTTTTCCAGAGCTGATCCATTCACTTACAAACCACACCCCTAGTAGCTATAACAAGAAAAAAAAATTACAGAGTCACAGCATAAAATTATACATAAATACGTACTTTATACAAAAACCAAAACATTTGGCAATAATTCTATGTATGGTATTAGACAGGCACAGATATCTACAGATACACACACAGGAACTTCACTGGGATTGCCAGGGTAATCACAGCAGAGGAAGCTTACTCTAAGAGCAAATGTTGTTAAGTCCGTCTCCTACAAAAGGCCCCAGGCGCAGAGAAGCAGCCACTTACAGAAAGGTAATAGCGTTTGAAAACCAAAGGGCACAGAAAATACAACTGTGCCACTTCTTCCTACTCTCATGACTGACATTACTACACCACCCTTAGCTGTAATCAATGTCTCTCAAACCTAGATTCCACTTCTCTTTATGCACAATTTCCGATTTTTAAGTCATCAAAGGTACTTTGGGGGAAACAAATGAACCATGGTTTTGTTACTTACAGGGAGACCCCTGTAGGCAGGTTATGTCATAGCTCGAAGTGCCAGGGATCATTTGTGGGTTTGGTTTTTGGTTTTTGGTTTGTTTTGCTCTCTCCTTTTCCAATCTCATGTTTTATATGGTTCTCCTCAAACTTTTTCTATCTTCCTTCATATTTTTCCATTTCTTTTTTTACATATGAAGTCTGGGTTTCCCAAATGTCCTCTCCACCACTCCCTTTAAAAATGTGAACTATCTGATGAATTACACACACACACACACACACACACACACACACACGCCCATAAAACACTGTTACAGACTAGCAGAGCCTGGTCTGCTCTCAGTGTTTATGGCCTTCATTTCTTCCACGGTCTACACGTTGGGCATTACCTCCCCAAAGATCTGACTTATTTCAGGTGAGGTTATGAAGTCTCCTTTTTCTCCTAGCATATCATGATGCACATAATATCCCTGGGTAAGAAGAGGAAATGGAAAAGATTAATTTTCAAATAAGGTTTTCAAAACTACTCCTCCAAAATGTTATTTCATGCACACAGTGGCATAACTATTTACCAAGGAAGTTATCTCTTCTGAAATAACCAAGAGAAAGACAGAGTCTTCACCCAAGTTTTACATGGTAGTAATCATTTTGCAAAACTCATAGAAAAACAATCACTCCTCAAGAAGGGCTGGAGCCATGCAATGTTCGTCTCTACCATCCCTGTCCTCTCCCGGCTCCCACAGTCCAACATGGGAAGACTAATCACCTCTGTGGCCTCCTCTCCCAAGTTAGTCTTGCCTGTGGGTGATACTCTGTTTCATGTGAAAATCTGTGTGTGTGTGTGTGTGTGTATGTGTGGGGGGGGGGAGAAGAGAAAGAGAGAGAGATCCATCCAATTATATACCAGTGACTTAGGTACTTTTTATATAATTAATGTATCTCAATTAAAAAAAGGTGGGCTTTTAAAAAAAACCTGGCCTTGCTTGTCTACTCCCGTGCCAATGCATTCTCATTTCTTCCCTTTTTAGTCCTCCTGGCACCCTGATCAGTTCAGTCTGCTCACACACATCAACACTGACTGCCAACCCAAAACTAAATCCAGTGCTTTTTTTTTCATACGTCTATCGTTACTTTGATTAGGTTTAATTATTTGAGAAGATCATGTCTAACTATCTTAGGTTTAATTATTTGAGACGATCATGTCTAACTATCTTCATATCACAAGTTTAACCATAACACTTAACTTTCAAGAAAGACTCACTTGTATCCAGTCAGGGGGAAATGACCTAGAATCCCAGCACTCCGAAGAGAAAACTTAAAGACCCCGCAAGTTCAAGGCCGGCCTCACGCTCCCTTCCGGCAGTGAAATACACAGCACAGTTAGAAAATCATCTTTCCTTTAACTCATGAAATCCCAACCACATTCTGTCGCACGTAACCACTGCAGAAATTTGCCCTGACCTCTTTATTGGCACTACCCTTGAATTAACGCAGCCTGACCAACTGACAGATTAAACTACATCCCAAGGACTTCGGAGCTTGCTCATCCTCTGCCAGCTCTCGGGACCTTCGGGTTCCTGTGTCTACACACCCTTCGTGGCTCGCGCTCCCCTGTGTTTACCTTGGCTGGGTTGGTCAAAACCTCCTTCATGTACTCTGCCACAGTGATGGGACCTGTAGACTTTATTTTATACATAAGATGCCGCAGCATCGGCGTCACCTGGCGGCTTTCTGCCGGCTCATTCCCGGAGCTGAAGCATTTCCCTCTCCAAATACAGGGAATGCCTGAAAAGCACGGTTAAGCACCCGCATGAGAAATCTCCGTTTCATTTACACGCGCAAGCTTGCAAGAGCTTGCAAGACAGCCTGTTTGTTACCAACGTCGCCCCAGTATCAGAACCCGATGCACGGAGCCCACGACTACCCCACCGCCAAGCCTCTCCGTGGACCGCCTTCCGGCCCCAACTCCGGGCCCAGAAAACAACCAAGGAACCAAGGAGCCGCGACACGCGGTTTCCATGGAAACAGGAGTCTGCAGCGAGGACTCTTACCCGCACGGGCCGCTCCACGTCTCACCAAAGCATTCATCCCCAACCACGTCGGGGCCAGGCTCCGCCCTCGGGGCGGAGAGGAAGGGTTCCTGACACGGAAGTGCGTCACCGGAAAGGGACAGTGAGTTGAGGGCTGCGCTCGCGTGTTCTGCCAGCGATGTCGGCGGGCCGGGGATCTTTAGAGTTCCACGCCAAGCAGCCCTGGCGACCCAAAGCGGTGACAGAAGTTCCGGAGGAGGAAGACGAGGAAGATAGCGATGAGGCCAAGGATAGCTTCTCTCTGGAGGAGGTGTTACGCCTCGGAGGCACCAAGGTACCAGCCGCAGGCTCCGGGGAAGGGGATGCGCACGGCTGCCTG
Source organism: Microtus ochrogaster (assembly GCF_000317375.1). Lineage (NCBI taxonomy): Eukaryota > Metazoa > Chordata > Mammalia > Rodentia > Cricetidae > Microtus > Microtus ochrogaster. The sequence goes on from NC_022029.1 coordinate 37,310,415, forward strand.
GAGTGTAGGACCCGCAGCCCAGCCTCCGACTTGTTCTGAGCGCTTCCCACGCCTTTAGCTGCTCTTCGGTAGAATAAAAGTAGCCGGATTGCATGTTTTCTCCTGGGTTTATGCCTTTTTTCCCCTCGGGACAGAGTTTCTCTGTGGCTTTGGAGCCTGTCCTGGAACTAGCTCTTGTAGACCAGGCTGGCCTCGAACTCCCAGAGATCCGCCTGCCTCTGCCTCCCGAGTGCTAGGATTAAAGGTGTGTGCCACCACCGCCCGGCCTATGCTTTCTTGACTTGTGGACGAGCTTGTTACGCCTTTCAGGTAGGAGAAAACTAACTTACTTGTCCCAACCTCGTGGACTTAACTTTGGAACGCTAGAGTATGCCTAATCCGAATCTGCCGGGTTAAAAGAGAAATGCCTTATCGGTTGGATTGAAGTTGCCAAAAGGACCTGCAAGTTTACAATAGCCTTTGAGGGAAGCGCCTTTTCGTACCTGCGCTACTCGTAAAGTGTTTTTTTTATTTATTAATGGAGGGAGTGCTGTATGTTCGGTGGTACTCGTGTATGGAAATCAAAGGACAACTTTGTGGAGTCGATTCTCCCCTTTATGTGGATTCCTGGAATCGAACTCCGGTGGCTGTTCTTGCTTGGCAAGGACTTGACCTGCTGAACCCCATGCCCTCCCACATAAACTTTTGCCTTTGCTCACCTGATACGTTACAAATGCATGTGTCATTGCAATTTTCATTGGATTTCTGTGGCTGTCAGCGTGAGCATCTTTTCTCTGAGAACCTTCTTTTCCTATAGTCTACATGTCCTCGGCACACTTTCTTGTTGGCTATCTGTGACTTTCCCAGGCAGTGGTGTATTAATCCAATTGTGATGAAGTTCTTCCTGCAGTTCTGGGTTTGTGGTATAGTTTTAACGTTTTTTCTGTTTCTGCAGCAAGATTACCTTATGCTGGCTACTTTGGACGAAAATGAGGAAGTGGTGGATGGAGGCAAAAAAGGAACAATTGACGATCTTCAGCAAGGTGAATTGGAGGCATTTATCCAAAATCTTAACTTGGCCAAATACGCAAAGTCTTTGATTGAAGAGGATGAGCCAGATGAAAAAGAAAATGATAGCAAAAAGGAAGCAAAAATACAGAAGGTAGAAAATAAAAAACAAAAAGCAATAGAAAGTAAAAATACATCAGAAAAGAAGGTGAAAAGTCAGAGTGCGCCAGAACAGCATTCTGATAGCAGTGCTATCCCTACACTCAAGAAAGATAAACAACCCGACATCTTCGAATTTCTTGAGCGGCAGACGTTGTTACTGAAGCCTGGAGGCAAGTGGTATGACATGGAGTGCAGCAACGACTGCTCTTCGGAGCCCCAGCCTCGCGATGTGGTGGCGAAATACAAAGCCCTGGCTCAGAAGCTGTATGAGCACGAAGTCAGCTTATTCAAAAATAAGACCAGTAATCAAAAGGGAGGCTCTTCCACCTGGATGAAGGCAATTGTGTCGTCAGGGACACTAGGTGACAGGATGGCGGCCATGATCCTCCTGATCCAGGATGACGCTGTGCACACGCTCCAGTTTGTAGAAACCCTCCTGGGCCTCGTGAAGAAGAAGGGCAGCAAGCAGCAGTGCCTCCAGGCTCTGGATACATTCAAGGAGCTACTCATTACAGACCTGCTGCCGGACAGTCGGAAGCTGCGGGCCTTCAGCCAGCATCCTTTGCACAGACTGGAGGAGCTGTCCAGCGGCAACAAGGACTCGAGAGATCGAAGGCTCATCCTGTGGTATTATGAACACCAGCTGAAGCAGCTAGTAGCGGAGTTCGTGCAGGTCCTAGAAACTCTAAGTCACGATTCCCTGGTCACCACTCGGACCCGGGCCCTCGTGGCTGCTCACGAGCTGCTGTGCGATAAGCCTGAGGAGGAGAAGGCTCTTCTGGTTCAGGTGGTAAACAAGCTGGGAGACCCTCAGAACAAGATCGCCACGAAAGCATCCCATCTGTTAGAGGTGTTACTGCGGAAGCATCCCAACATGAAAGGGGTCGTGTGCGGAGAAATAGAACGGCTGCTCTTTCGGTCCAATATCAGCGCCAAAGCTCAGTATTATGCGATTTGCTTTTTAAACCAAATGGTCCTCTCCCATGAAGAAAGTGAGTTGGCTAACAAATTGATAACTCTTTATTTTTGTTTCTTTCGGACTTGTATCAAGAAGAAAGACATTGAATCAAAAATGCTCAGCGCCATTCTAACAGGAGTGAACAGGGCATACCCTTATTCCCAGACGGGTGACGACAGAGTGAGGGAGCAGGTGGACACTTTATTCAAAGTGTTGCATGTTGTAAATTTCAGTACCAGTGTGCAGGCTTTAATGCTGCTTTTCCAAGTAATGAATTCTCAGCAGACGCTATCCGATCGGTATTATACAGCATTATACAGGTAAGCGCATAGCACTGTGGTCTATGAATGCGTGGAAACCTGCTGTGTGGCCCTGGCTTGCCTTGAATTTGCTGTGGAATCAGGCTAGCCTAGAACTCCATGAGAGCGGCCTGCCTCTGCCTTCCAAGAACTGATTAAAAGCAGATTGAATGAGTATCAGATTTTATTGTTTGGCTTCTGTTAACCTTTCAGGTGGGGCTCTTATCTATATAAAAACTACACAATTAGGTATAACAATTAGAGAACAGTCACAAAACAAGGGGCTCGTGACTTCTCTCCTTTGTGTTCTTTCTCTTGGGGTCATTGATTTGCATTTTATCTGAGAAGGCAGAAATAAATAGTCTCTTATTCTAACATAAGCAAGAAATGTATCCCTAACGAAGATGAGATTGTTAAAATTGGTCATGAAGTCTCTAAACTGTGACCCCTGGATGTGAAGATGATCCTATGATTGAACGTTTGACCTTGGTTTCATGTTGCAGAAAGATGTTGGATCCAGGGTTGACAACATGTTCGAAGCAAGCGATGTTTCTTAACCTCATCTACAAATCTCTGAAAGCGGACATCGTATTGCGCCGGGTGAAGGCATTTGTGAAACGATTGCTTCAGGTTACCTGCACTCAGATGCCGCCGTTCATCTGCGGGGCCCTGTATCTTGTGTCGGAGATCCTTAAAGCAAAACCAGATTTAAGAAGCCAACTGGATGATCATCCGGTATGGTTTTTACTGCTTCTTGACCCTGGGGGGGCTGGCGTGGGGGGTGCTTTTCTTTACTGATGGTAATGTCATTTCTCTGGAGAGAGTATGAGTTCTAAAACTGGATAGAGCTAGATTTCACTGCCTGGGGTATAGCTAGCTAGAAGGGCAGGTTGCTTGACTCCCCTATTTATTGCATAGTAAGCTGCACTACAATAGAAATTGCAATCATGAGGTAGTTATGGGTGATTATAAAGCAAATAGAACTTTTCAGCATGTTTCCTCAGTTATGAAATGGAAATAAAAGCCAGGCCGTGGTGGTGCACACCTTTAATCCCAGCACTCGGGAGGCAGAGGAAAATGGAGGGAGCTCTGTGAGTTCAAGTCCAGCCTGGTCTACAAGTGCTAGTTCCAGGACAGGCTCCAAAGCTACAGAGAAACCCTGTCTCAGAAAAAAGAAAGAGAGAGAGAGAGAAAGAGAGAAAAGAAAGAAAGGAAGGGAAGTAAATAGTAATAACATCTACCCCTATTATTTACAACACAGAAAACATTTGAGGGCTCAGTTCTAAACTCTGGTTCAGAATCTGACTCTCTTGTGCTGAGGAAGAAAGAATATAATCTTCCTTTTTCATTGCGAGCAGCGTTCTGACCTTGATTTTCCTTGGTTGGTGTTTTCACGCATTACCAGAATTGCCTTAAGAGAGTCTTCTCTGAGACTACATCACGTAGATGAATGCAGCTTTGCTGCAGCTCCTGTTAGTTAACAGCCCTTGATGCATTTTGTTAGGAATCCGATGAAGAAAACTTTGTTGACGTGAGAGATGACAGTGATGTAGAAAAGTTCACTGACGCAGACAAAGAAACAGCAGTTGATGCAGTGAAGGAAGTCGGAGCCGAAGACACCGGGACTGCAGGCAACACAGAAGCCGAGAAACCCAAGACCGCTTCCTGGGTGCACTTTGACAACCTGAAGGGTGAGGGGCTTTAGCTAAATGAAGGAATAAGTTTCCTTTCACCTTCATAGTTGAGCGAGTGCGTGTGCATTTGTGTGTATGTGTGTGTGAGAGAGAGAGAGAGGACATGCTGGAGGTGGAACCCATAGACTTTGGGTGTACTGAGCAAGCATTATATGACTGAACTACATTTACAACCATAAAATTTTAATAGTAGGAAATCACAGATAATTTTTATTAACAGAACTACATGATTTAAATAAATATTTGAAATCAAAGCAGATGCCTTTTAGAGCTGTGGAAATTAGGTGGACAAAACAATGAAATGCTCGATGCGCTGTGAGTCATTTCTTCTGGTTTCAAATGGGAGTTTATGCCAGTGAGGCCCCTCAGGCAGAGCACATGCAGACACCCACGCGTGGCTCACGAGAGGTTGGATTTCTGAATGGAACTGTAGTTGATCCGATCTCTGTGACCTTTCTCGATTTTTTTGTGGCCATGATATTCACCCTTTGCAGTTTCTTTAAGCAAGGTTTTGTTTTAAATGTTTTATTTCATGTGTCTGTGTGTATATGTCTATGCGCACATGCGTGCCTACTGACCAGGAAGTGAGAAGAAAGCAGTGGATACCCTGGAACTGGAATTGCAGGCAGTTGTAGGTGCTAGGAATCGAACCCAGGTCCTCTGGAAGAGCAGCCAGTGCTCTTAAGTGCTGAGCCACCTCTCAAGCCCTTTAAAGCAAGGTTTTATGATAGAAAACTTTCTGGGAAATAGAAGCCTTAGAGGGATTTCTATCTGTACATGCACACCAGAGGAAGAGAAGTCTGTTAATAGAATATTAGAGCCAAGAGAAAACTTAGAGATGCATTCTTTTTATCTGAGGCCAAAAAGAAAAACCCTAGCCTTAGACTGAAGAAAACAGTGCCAGACTCGTTTTTTTAGATTTTTTTTTTTGAGGGGTGGGGGTGGTTCATGGCTAAAGTAATTCAGCTTTAAATTTCTGTTCCAGATATATTAAAGAGATGCTGGTAGTTATCAGGAAGGATTTACCTATTTAAAGCACAAACTGTCATCTTTTATGAGGATGGAGAGCATTTGTAAGGGCTACACAATTAATAGTGTATTTCAAAAATCATGCTTAAAATGCTAATTTCTAGGGCCAGTGAGATAAACTCACCAAGGAAAAGGAAAGGCATTTGCTGCCATGTCTTATGGCCTAATTCCAATCCCTGGGACGCACTTTTTGTACTGGAAGGAGACCTGGTTTCTGAAAATTGTCTTCTGGTCTCCACATCCAGTGGCACTTGCACACTCATACACTCCCACACATCCAGTGGCACTTGCACACTCATCCACACTCCCACACGTCCAGTGGCACTTGCACACTCATCCACACTCCCACACATCCAGTGGCACTTGCACACTCATACGCACTCCCACACGTCCAGTGGCACTTGCACACTCATCCACACTCCCACACATACACACACAATAAATACAAGTAGAATGGAAAAGGAATATTTAATCTCTTTTATCTCTGGGTTTCTGCAAACATGCAAATCTATTCCAAGAAAAAGATTCCTGAATGTAGTTTAGTAGCGAGGATTTGGAAAACTGCAGCACTAAATACGCTACACTTGTCTCTGTAGGTCTTTTATTTCCATCTTACTGTTCATGACTTTGTTTTCTTAGCACTTTCTCTGGCTGCTTAAATACTACTGTGGAGATTGATCATTCTGCAGTCAGGGCCAGTATGTTACAAAGTTTAGAGACTTTGCATTTTTTTAATCTAAGATTAGATTACTGAACTACTAACAGTTTTGAAGATTGGTCTGTCTGTGAAAATGTTGGTTATAATTGTTTGTAGTGTCTTCTTCAGCTAGGAGTAAAGCTTTTCAAAAATACTTTATTCTTAGGTAGCAAGCTGTTAAAGACATACGATCCATTCAGTAGAAATCCTCTGTTCTGTGGAGCTGAAAACACAAGTCTTTGGGAGCTCAGAAAGGTAAAATAATGCCGTCTACCTTTTCATTTGTTTGTGGCACATAATCTTGCTTTCATGCCTTATAACACATTGAAACTTTTCTTGCAAGTGATAGAATTAATGTGAAATTTCACATGAACAAAATATAGTGTTGTATGTTTATTTTACAGAACATCTGATAGGCATGTAAATAAAAATGCCATACCTGGCTTACAATTAAGAGCATAGATTGTTGCATTGCACCTAATTGCTCAGTGTGACCACAGAGCCTCACACTACTCCATTGAGGCCCCGAGATCACAGCTCCTGTCCTGGTAATAACAGGGTGTCATCTTCTTTGTCAATACGCTAACTGTAGCACAGGTGATACAAACAGAAGATGGGGTGCACTGCTAGTGCCCTGATAGTTAAAGATGGTGACACCCACCTGTGTTTGTAGCCATTAAATTTCGTTATATTTTTCTCTGCTTGTACTTGGAGTATAAAAGGAGAGGGGAAAGCCAGTATCACTTGAGAATAATAAAGCAAATATTGCTTTCATTATCTTGACCTGAAATACATGCCGGTGTTCCCTGTGGATATGGCTACCCACTCCTGCTGTACACCTGAGGGTGAAGGTCAAACTGTGTCCAAGGTAGATCTTGGTCAGCTGTTCTGGTCCCTTGTAGCTGCTTCCTGATAGACTGACGGGCAAGCTGTGTACTCTGAGACACATTTGCCTGTAAATGAAGTAATTGATTTTTTTTTTTTTTGCTTCAGGCAAAACAACTAATAGTATTTGTTGTAAGTGACAGAATTCACTCTTAAAAGATGAAACGTTAGGCTTCCACAAGTAATCCCATGGGATCAAACCTCTGTGCAAAGTTTGCTGATAAAATTAGTGATTACACCAACAGTGAAATTTTGTGTAGTTTGAAGAAGCTGCCAACTCATCCAGTGTTTTTCAAATGACCAGTGTACAGTGTTGCGCATTCATATGTCGGTAAGGTCTACGTTCTTGGTAGACCAGCTAACTTAAGTAACAAATGCCCAAGGCCAGTTGGTATGGCTGATTCTACTCTGCAGTTAATTTCCCTTTCAGTATAACATCCCAGAAGGAAATCTACATGCAGGTGAAAGACTTGATAAATTCATTTTCAACCATAGATCTGTTTGAGGCTAGATTCTCTTCATATATGTTCAAATAGTATGGAATTCAGGAAAAGATTTTAAAATGCATTTTGTTCTTCTTAGTAAACACAAAAATAGTAGTTAACTATTATTTCCAAAGTGGAAATAATAGTAAAAATAGTAGTTAACTATTATTTCCAAAATGAGTTAATGCTTCTTAATTTTATAGTTTTTGTTCTGAAAAAAATACTTATTTTTCATGAACATGTTTACATAAATATCTAGTGTGTATATTATGGATTATTTCAATTTATGCATATGAGTATTTTGCTTACATGTATATAAGTCTACCTACGTGCATACCTGGTTCCCAAGGAAGTCAGAAGGAACTGGAGTTACAGGCAGTAATGAGTCACCAGCCATGTGGGTGCTGGGACCTGAACCCAGGACCTCTGCAAGAGCATCAGCACTCTGACCTGCTAAGCCATCTCTCCGGCTCCTGGATTTATTAATTTCATTGAACTATAATCATTTAAAAATTTCCTGTTGTAATTTCTAATAAAGTAAATGTAAAAATAACCCATTTAGGTGGAAGCTCTTAAAATCTCAGATTTTTAAGTGTACTTGTGATTTGGAAACCCAAATGTTTGAGAATCACTTTTTTATGTATTAGGTTAAGTTTCAGTTCCCTAAATTTTTCTCAAATAACCTGTAATTTTGCTAAATATTGACCATAGGAATAATGACATTCACATTTTTTCTTTATAGTTATCTGAGCATTTCCACCCTTCTGTGGCCCTTTTTGCTAAGACTATCCTTGAGGTGAGTCTAAAATACTCTTTAAAATATGTAAGTATTGTAGTTTTGATCATCAGTAATTGATGGCACAGTTTCCCCGACATGTAGAATCTGATATTTTCTGCCATTGTTGAGGACCAGTGACTTCTTTAATACAGAGAACAATGACAGAGAACTTCCTGCTCTGGGGGAGGGGAAATATAGCACATCAGCCACTGCAGCTACTTGCTACGAGCTGGCCCATTTGGAGAAGGTTGTTCTCCTCTGATCCCTGGCTGACTTTTTCAGTGTTTGGGTCTCATCATGCTTACATGGTCTACATTATAAATAATGCCTACAAAACTACCAGTGCATAATAGAATGTGTGTGTGTTTAGTTTTTTACTATGGTGTACGTGAGAAGACTATCTGAAGGGTTATTGTTCCTATGCACCTCGGATGTGAAGAACTGCAGCTTATGCTTTCCTGGTTTTCTTATTTGGATATGTAGCCTATTTATTTATTTCTTTTACTAGACCCATAAATTCTTCCCCATTTTCCCACCTTTCAGGGAAATTTTATTCAATATTCAGGGGACCCACTACAGGATTTCACACTCATGAGGTTCTTGGATCGATTTGTATACCGAAACCCAAAGCTACACAAAGGCAAAGGTACGCTCCAGTTAACAACTTTCGTTTAGTGAGTGAATGAATCTACAACTACATCAGACTGCTGTGATTTACATTCCAGAAAATACCGACAGTGTCGTGATGCAGCCGAAAAGGAAGCATTTTATAAAGGACGTCCGTAATCTTGCAGGTAAGCACTGAGCTGGGGCACTTGAAACCAAAAGGATACAAAAGATAGTGCAACACAAATTATATTCTTTGACTCACTTTATCATATTAAAAAGTTCAAGCATATCCAAAGTGAATGAAATTAGCAGCCCTCTGACAGCCATTCCCCAGCCTTAACAGTTACACCGTTCTGTCTTGCTCTTATCACATAGCTTTGTCAGTAATCCCGCATGTATAATTCATATCAGCTGCTGTTCAGACCATCTCAGACTCTCCTAGTACTTAGTACTGGCTGAGGAAAGCAAAAATGCACAGCTGACTTTTCCACACGGAGCGTTGTCGGTGTGGGTGGTGTCCTGTATTTGGTACTGATCTTCTCTATTCAGAGAGGACATTTCTTCACACACCACGTGTCGCCCTCATCTTGCTTAGAAATTAGGATTACCGTAGAAGTTCTAGTTATTTTCCACCAACATCTCAGAAATCTAGAAATGTTGATAGGATTACTCAGATGAAATGAGAATTGTAAGCCTAATCTTTAAATCAAGTCAGAAATTTTAGTTCTATAGAAAAAAAACTTTTATTTTTCAATTCTTTGTTAGTGTCTGAAGAATTAAGTAAAATTATGAAAAGTTCTGTTAATGATTACTTCCTGTCTTTAGAATTAGAAGCATTATTGTACTTTTCTTCTAAGACAACCAGATTATGCTATAATCCTGCCTGTGAGTGGTAGAGGCAGGAGGATCAGGAATTAGGGTCACCCTCAGTTACTACACTGAGGTTAAGGCCAGCCTGAGCTATAGAGGGCCCTGTCTCAAAAGCAAAACAAGTAGGGTTAGCAACTTCCGAACTCCTTGAAGCCTTCAGTGGCCAGGAGTACTTGCTGCTCTGGGAGAGGCCCCAGGTTTGGTTCTCAGTGCCCACACTGGGTATCTCATCTGTGACTACCTGTAGCGTCAGCTCTAGGGAGATCTAACACCTGTGCAGTCTCATGCCCATGCCCACACGCATACATATAAATAAATCTTTTCAAATAATGTCTGTTTCTCTTGAAACTTGTGCCTTGAGTACAGTTGGAGAATAATAAGAGAATACATTTTCTGCTGTGCCTATGCTCTGCCTGCTCTTCCCCCTTTTTTGTTTGTTTGTTTGTTTTGTTTTTCGAGACAAGGTTTCTCTGTGGCTTTGGAGCCTGTCCTGGATCTAGCTCTTATAGACCATACTGGCCTCAAACTCACAGAGATCCGCCTGCCTCTGCCTCCCAAGTGCTGGGATTAAAGACATGTGCCACCACCGCCCGGCTTTGCCTGTTCTTCCCTACTACACTGCTGGACCTCTTTCCACCATTGTCATCTTTTTAAGATTTCACTCTGCCAGTGTGCTAGCTATAGCCCGGGAGCTGGAGCGGCACAGGGAAATGGTCATAATAAGATGTCTTGTTTCTGCAGTGAATAGTAAAGAGTTCCTTGCAAAAGAAGAGAGCCAGATCCCAGTGGATGAAGTGTTTTTCTACAGGTAAGGTGGTACAGCATCCTTGGGGAATGTCTGAATGTTAATATGGGATACAGTGCTTTATTGATATTGGACAGTTATGAAAAGATCAGGTTATATGTCCATTTCTTTTCAAAGGAAATTTACTGATTCTACTACTCCTCAGAATCTTAGTGAAATTGGTCAGCTTGGGGATTTTAATAATGGAGTATATAAATTTGGTTTCTGAATCTGACTTTGTGAAACTTTAGGCTTTCGTTTCTTCGAAACTGTATTGCCTAAGCTGGCTTCCAACTTGTGATCCTCCTGCCTCCGTCTCCCAGACATGATTATAAACATGCTATCACACCTGGTTTCTTTTTCGTATTAAGTAGTGATTCCTTCATAGCCTTCATCTGTGAGTTTAGTACAGCAGTAACTCAGGAGATATTATCTGGACCTTGACTCTTCAGGTAGAACTGATGAAGTGCACTGTGAAGCTGTAGTGAGCTCAGAAATCACTGCTGCTGCTTTTAGTGTCTTTATCTGGTTGACTAGTTAGTTAAATTTAAATTGCTTTATAAAAAAAAAAAACTTAAGTGTGAATAATTTCACAGTGGGTGTGATGCCGTCTGGGAGATGTTGGGTTTACTGTGACATGGGTGAGCTGATGAACTGTTAGGGTTTGAGGTCACAAGGAACCACTCTATTTTCATGCTTAGACAATGAGCGTTGAGGTTATTGTTTGTGGCTTGTGGCGATAAGATTCAGGGCCTTGTTCAGGCTAGGCGACATTCTACATACACCTTTACCCTCTGATGCCACAAAGATGAGTTTGAAGAACCAGCTAGAAAAGGGCATGGCGGCTGAGAACTGTAATCACTGCACTCAGGGCAAAGGTGGCGGATAGCTGTAATTCCTGCACTCAGGGCAAAGGCAGGATTGTCTGTGCAAACCAGCTTAGGTCACATGGTGAGACCCCGTAAAGCAAATGATTAGGCTTCACATTTCAGAACTTTACAGCTATTTTGTTTAACTCAAAACACTTTTTATATTGAATACAAATTTGACTCATTTGAGTATCCAGTAACACACTTTTAGAGTTATTTGTCTTTAGTCATGAATTATGCAGATATGTAATATGCATTTTACTTAGGTATTATAAGAAAGCTGCGGTTGTTAAAGAGAAACAGAAGCACAGTACAGATGAAAACAGCATAGAAGATGTTGATGATGAAGAATTTGAAGAGATGATTGGTAATTTGTTTTTGTTGACTCAATTTATAAAAGTATTACTATTAATAAAATGTAGAACATTGGTGAACTTAGTTTTTAGAAATCATTGATCTGCAGATTATAGTGGAAGATTGAGAAATAGCATGTAGTAACTTGCTCATATTTTATTCTTGGAAAATATATTATGCTTTGAACAATATGTAAAAAAATTCTATTTGCAAGAAGAGTGTTTCCTTCCTAAGACCAAGTCTGTGATGAGACAGACTTTTTATTGTTCATAATCTCCTAATTCTGTTAGTAGCAATGGTCTGCTGCTTGATCGTTTCCATCTTTATAATCCGTAGAGCTTGAGAATTTTTAACTGAAATGGAATCAAGTGAAATGGTATCACCGTCACATCCTATGCTTAGTAAAACAGTAAACACAAAAGTTGTCTTTTTGTCATTTTAGAGATTTCATTGAGCTCCTAGGCCTGTGTGAGACACGCCAGCAGAGTGCTAATGACAGCATTCTGCTGTATGACATGCTGACTCGCCCTCGCAGTTGACGGGGTATAATGTGTATCGCTCTTGTCCTTTGTCTCATAATTTGTGTATTGTTCTCGGGCAGACACACTGGAAGACGATAACTGCTTCACGCCTGGAAAGGACGATATTGATTTTGCCAGGTAAAACTCAACCTTCTCTTTCCTGTTTTTCCAGTATTTCATAAATTATTGCTTATTACACCAGAAGACCATAGAAATTACTTGATCCATAAGGGAAATTCACCTGGGCTAGGGACTTTTATTCTGGAACTTTAGAATGCCTTGAGCAGTCTGTAATTCTTTTACATAGTTGAACAGTATATCTTAGTGTCCTGAGCACACTTTAGAAAACCCTGCCTTCCTTTACAAGTGTGGAGTTTGTTTGTTTGTTTTTCTAGCAATATGAAAAAAACGAAAGGAACTAAGGAGAACTTGGAAGATTCTGAGAGTAGTGACGATGAGGTTGGTGACCTGGATGATGATGAAGTTTCCCTGGGAAGTATGAATGATGAAGACTTTGAAATTGATGAAGATGGAGGAACATTCATGGATGTGTCAGATGATGAAATTGAAGGTAATCCAGTATACGTTTAAAAATAAATAAACTGCCGAGGGGTGGTGGCGCACACCTTTAATCCCAGTTCTTGGGAGGCAGAGGCAGGTAGATCTCTGGGGGTTCGAGGCCAGCCAGGGCTACACAGAGAAACCCTTTCTTGAAAAACAAAAATAAATAAACCACAAATTATGTAGCTTTCTTGTTAATTCCTAGACAAGTAGTTTTTTTTTAAATATAGGTTTCTATATCTAAGTAAGACACATGTCAGTGTTGTTGCTTTAACCAACAACATCTCCATAACAGTTTCAGTTGAGCTGTATTGTGGCCTCTGTTCGACATTAGTATACGGGGCTGGTGGTGGGGCTCAGTGGTAGAGTGCGTCCTAGACTGTGTGAGGTCCATTTCAGAGCCTCAGCACTCCTGAAGAAGGAAAGGAGGAGTGATGAGCTGTCTATTCATATCGTCGTATAGCACGGTGGAATGGGTGAAAAATGGAAACTACAGATGTAGGGGAGCGGCCACAGGTGTGTGTGGACTGCGGTTCCTCTTGTCCTTTCACCGCCCAATAGTGTGCCCGGCTTTGCATCTTATGGACCTCAGCAGCAAATATTTCTTAGTTACGGAAGTGTTTAGTCTTACTAATGGCCATTGAGTAAATTACGTTCTTGCAAACTACATCAGGCACTCTTAGAGACTGGAGCATCCTGTATCCTCCAGGCCCATTCTGTTGGGACTGGAGAGCTGTGAACCCACATGGAACAGACATACCAGGCCGCACTATTGTACTAGACTGTAGCATACATTGAATTGGTATTTTCCAGGCTTATTTTTAAAATGGCTTAATAGTAAACTTTCTTGGGTAACAGAATTTGATGAAGTCGACTCCAAAGCCAATACTAAAAAGAGCAAGAGAAAGAATGAAGATAATATTGACTTTGCTGGGTCGTTTCAAGGTAAGAAAATGCATTTAAATCTCTTCAAATCATAGCATCTGCCACGTGAAAAGTATTACCAGTTACTATTTTGGGAAATATATGTTTAAAAGTTGGTTTGATACCATTTAAAAGGTTTTTTTTCTTAAAGTATCAGTCCTCAGGCATCTTCCATCTTCTGTTTGAGACAAAGGTTTCTCGTAGGCTTGGGATTTCACCAGATAGGCCAGGCTAACTGCTCCAGGAGATCCTAGGCACCCGCCTGTCTCTGCCTCCTACCTCACCATCACTGAGATTACAGCCACTGCAGTAGGTTTTTACAAGACTTCTGAGATCTGGACCCTGACCGACACACTTGTAAGGCTAGTGTGCCCATTAAACCATCTCCCCAGCCACGAAAGGTGGATAAATAGTTTTTTAACATGAAAACCTGTTTCTCATATGCATCCCAGTTTTGTCTCAAGTTCCTCCCTCTCACAATAAGTATCTCCAGATGGTCTTTTCAGTCATGTTTATAGAGTCCAGTTATATGTGAGCGCTAACTGTTCTACACTTTAGCTTATAGATTAAACTATAGGTGAGTTTTATTAGATATTTTATTTTTAGTAGCATAAACAAACATTTATTGATAGCGCAATAAACATATTGTCAGTCAGCTTTTCAAGTCCAAAGAATAAGACCTGAATTATAATGTATAGTTTGCTTCACATATTACGAACTCCATCCATGTCACCTGTGGAATTTTAATCCTGAGCGTTACTGTTGGTTTCTTCTGAGGATAAATCCTGAACAGCAACCAAATCTGAAAAATAGGCACACACTTTGAATAACCTACACACAATTTTTTTTTTTAGGATCAAAGAAAAAGAAGAAAAGATTGGATGACTCCAGCCTGTTTGTCTCTGCTGAGGAGGTAGCTAACGCGATGACTAGCTGTTTACATTCTTTTCAAGTTTTCTCCTAACCTTCCTCACTGTTTCTTTTTTTTTTCTCCCTTTTAAGTTTGGGCATCTGTTGGATGAAAACATGGGATCCAAGTTTGATAATATTGGCATGAACGCCATGGCTAACAAAGACAATGCAAGTAAGTAAATTGATCCACTCCCCACCCCCCCTGTGGGGTTGGGTGTAACCCAGGCTTCCTTAAACTCACTCAGTAGCTCAGGCTGGCCTTGAGAGCTTGATTCTCCACCTTGCAAGCAATAGGATTATAAGTGTACACTACCAGGTTGCCTTGTTAGTCAAGTGTTGTAAGTGGTATTTCCCTGTAGATGTCCCTAGGTGGCAGAAAACTTGCTTGTCACATAGCAAGACATTTAAACCACACAAAAAGACTACAGACTCAAAACGTTTTTTTCTTGGAGAGTCAGTCTTTTATTTTGACTTGGCTAAAGGTTTACTCTTATATGCTTGAAGACACTTTTAAATTTCTGATGTTATTAGTTTCTATTTTTCATAAAAATAGAAAAGAAAAATCTTTTCAGTATAAGACCTCCCATACTGTTTCATTTGTCAAATTCTCATGTTAGAAAACACAGGAGAGCACCCAACAGCGGGTTTCCACAGCGGGGGAGGGGGGGGGTGGGCGAGCACAGGCCATGGCCCTAAGATGCAGTCCCGCTCGGGAGGACCGTCTGTGAGAGTCGAGCCCACGGTGACATGGACTCATCTTTCATCTCCCCTCCAAGGCTTCAAACAGCTCAAGTGGGAAGCTGAGCGTGATGATTGGCTGCACAACAGAGATGTGAAAAGCATCATCAAGAAAAAGAAAAATTTCAAAAGGAAGATGAAAATCCCTCAAAAATCCAAAAAGCAGAGGAAATGAGTGCTTCGGAGTGAATAATAAATGAAGATTCTACTCACCCTTAATTCTTGCTATCCAACCACTTTTCTTGATCTTTCTCTCTCACTCCATACATTCCAGACTGTTCCATGGATTTGTAATAAACTATAGAAACGAAATGCTGTCATGTATAAAGTCATACAAAGAGTTAAACTTATATTGAAAAACTACTTCCATAACAAGACGAAGGGGCAGCAGGGCTCCTTGTTCACAGGCAAGCCCCGAACAGCAATGAGCTGCTTGTTGGGCCACTGGGTGGATGCTTGGCTTAGGTAAGTGTGACGGTGTCCTGTCCAGCCTTAACTGTCATGAGGTAGGCATGAGCTCTTTCCACAGAGAAGCAGAGCCTGAGGAAAAGTCTTTCCTAGCAGTAGCCTTAAGCCACCCATGGTTATGTCCACCGCCATCCTAGGTCTCATTCTGGAATCTATTCTTAACCATTGAAAGGCTCCTGTCGGGTGGGGCGTATATCTCTGATGGAAGGCTTGCCCAGCATTTGTAAAGCCTGGGGTTCAACAGAAGAAGTAACGAGAATGAAGCCCAAAGCTAACTGTCCTAAGTAACTGGGTGAGTCCTTACTGTGCTCTCAGGAGGCCGCTAGTGTTGGAAACTGACCACAAAGGCATTTAGTCCAAAGTTGTAAAAGTACCACAGAATTTACAGGCTGTTTTGCACATGAATTTTTACTTGAAGAAAAACATACCTTCCAAGATGAAGGGGAATGTCTTGCTCATTGTTTGCCTGAAATCTGACATTTAAAAAAAAAAAGTCATTTTAGTAACCTATTGAGCCACAATTTAGTATATTAGTGTCTTAGAATTTTGTATTAAGGTCCCTCTGCTAATCTAAGAACTAAATCTTGTAGAATAAGATATAAAATACATTCATCTTAAAATACAGCCTTTATACTCATATTCCTTTAAAGACTAGGAACATCAGTAGCACCCTGGACACAGTGTCCTAATTAAGTACTTTGAGGACGAACAATGACTAGCTTTAAGAATAAATCACTGCACCGGGGCTGTTCCCTGCTTTAGTTGGAGAAGGAAGTAATAACACTAATCATAAAAGCCAATAACAAATTACTCCACTGTCTTCAGGAACAGCAGGGAAGACGGTTCCAGTGCTGCTGCTAATGCTGAGAAGCAGTTCTGTGGCCTAGGGTCAGTGTCACCTCTTCCTAGGATTACCAAACAAGTAAAATGCAGGCCAGGCTGCCTCCATCCGCTCACTTCTGCAGAGCCATCCCATGCTGAGCCAGAGCAGGGACACTTGTTCTACCTTCCCCAGCAAAACGCTGGCTCCTAGTCTGCAAGTCGGGTGTGAGTTGCCTACTCTACAATAACAAACACCTTGCTCTCCCAGCACCTCGCCCATTAAAATGTCTAATAGCTTCAATCTAAAAAAACATTTTGCCCAGAAATGCACCGAGCATATCGTACATACCCAGCTAGATTAACCACTGAACTGTGTTTACCTTGGCTTGAGTTCATCTTTTTAAACAAAACATAAGCTCCAAAAACACCCACAAGTTCAGCTGCTAAAACTCCTTTAAAGATCTTCCTTGCCAGCGGTTCCATGGTTCGAGTCATCCTAAAGTTAACAACATGAACTTTTAAACTTCTGTAATCACATCTATAAAGACCCCCACCCTCAGGTTCAGTGCTTTTTGTTTGGTTGGGGTTTTTTTTTTTGTTGTTGTTGTTGTTGTTGTTGGTTTTGGTTTTTTCAAGACAGGGTTTCTCTGTAGCTATGGAGCCTGACCTGGAACTCCTGTAGACCAGGCTGTCCTGGAACTCACTGAGATCTGTAGTAGGAGGCTGCTTGTTTGTTTCCCAGCAGCCCAGACTCCCAAAATAATCACTCAGAAACTATGTTAATTAAAACACTGCTTAGCCAATAGCTTAAGTGTATTGCTAGCTTAATTTAACCATTTCCATTATTTTATATTTTACCACGAGGCTCATGGTCTACCGGCAAGGTTCCAACTGGCAGCTTATATCTTTTCCCCTCTGGCAGCTACATGGCATCTTGGGACTCTGCCTTCTTTCTCCCAGCATTCAGTTTATTTTTCCCTGCCTAGCTACTCTGCCCTATTACAGGCCAAGCCCGCTTCTTTATTCATTGACTAATAAAAGCAACACATACAGAAGGACTTCCCACACCAGAGATCCGCCTGCCTCTGCTCCCTGAGTGCTGGGATTAAAGGTGTGCCCGACCACTGCCCAGCTCAATGCTTTATGTATGAAACCCAAAAGTTAGGTACATTTGGTGTAGAAATTCCTCCATACAGGTTCCAATCTCCATGCCTTAGGAATGTGATAAACCAAGAACCCAAGACAGGATAAAAAGCACAGAAATTCTGAGAAGACTTAAACCTTTTTTTGCAAAGCAAAACTGGAGGGACTAAGGCTTTTTAGTGTCTCTGATACAGAATGGGGAAGTAGGTTAGATGAACTTTTTAGCTGACCTAGGGATTAAAATGAAACCTAATAACAGGAATAGCATTGAAGGCCGTTCTGGAAACAAGAGGGAGGTTATTCTGTTAGTGAGTACACAGTTCGTGTCTTTGCTAGATGGATGTGAAACCAGACCATAAACTAATCAGGTCCTGTCCCTTAGGCACGACTCTATTGAGTGTTGGAACACTTCAACTGCACCACGCCCAAAGCATCCCTAAATCTGCACTTTGCTTCCCACTCCCCAGATTTTGATTCAGCAAGCCTAGCGTGGATACCCCAGTAATCCAGTCCTTTGAAGCCATTCCAGTTTTTATATAAGTTCCTGACCCATGAAGGGGTAGCTGAGTGGGTGGAAATGGTAAAACTACAGTAACGAATAATTCTCCCACCCCGCCCCATATGGAAAAAAATGAATCAAGAAAGGGGTGTTAGTGTTGAGCTTTTAGCAGGAGTCTCGAGTTCAATATCCAGCACTCATCGGGAAGTGTCTTTGAAGAAAGGTATACAGCAAATAGGAATTTGGCTTGCTGAATATATGAGAGTAGCCAAGTTTTTGCTCTGTTTCTCTATAACTTAAAAAAAAAAACCACTAATCTTTTTATCTCGTTCTGTATTTTCCCACTGTCTTCTGTTGTATAATAATGATGGGGTCCCTCCATCTTCTATTATCTCTCTTTCAAGATACCTAAGCGTGAAGGTAATTAATTGTAAGGATTATTAGCCTTGGACTATGTTACCAAGTGTCCCTCCTCCGATGTTCCTTTTTCAAGTTAATAATGGGATCACTCGGGGACCAAAAGACTTAAACTTTATTACCCTCATTTTAAAAACGAAGCAAATAAACTCACATATAACTGGGGGTAGGGCAGAAAGGGCAGTAATCTGCATCGTGGACAGTCATGTTCAGCACCAAGTTCTCAGAGCTGTTTTTAATGTTCCAGGGCTGAGGCGAGGAGAGAACACGGCAGATCTGCCCAGTTAGGCAGCCTCTTCCATAGCTTAATCTGAGTAAAATCTTTTTTGATTGCTAAAGAGCGATGCTAAGGTTTCAAATAGTTCAAATGTGTGTAATGCAATATTTACTTTCTTAAAAAAAAAAAAAGAACAGATGGACTTGTTACATTCCAAGGCTCATGGGGAGGGTTCCACTTAATAATAAAGTCCGTTAGTCATTGGGGCACACCTGACCAGACAAGACGGCCCAGGGAGACCAAAGACCACGGGGCCGTCTTGCACAGGCTGTAACGCAGGGGAAGCAGCCCCGTGTGTCCTCCACACTTGACCCGGGGAAGGGAAGCCGGCCGGGCGCAGGTGATGCAGCCTGGCGTGACCTCCAGGACGGACCCCGGGGGAGGGAAGCCGGCGGTCTAGCGAGCAGCGCTGCGCCCTGGGGCTGCTGCCCGGGATGGCTCCAAAAGCGAGCGCCCGGCCCTACTCTGGGTCCAGGTCCCAGCAGGCGCCGCGGCGCTCGGCGACCCGGAAACGCTCGCGCCTGCCCCGCGCCCCTGCACCAGCGGGACAGTCACGCTCGAATCCTCCCCGACCCAAGAATGTCACACAAGACCCCACGCGCCCCACGCTGGGGACCCGACAGCCCTGGACACACAGCCAGGTCCTTACCTGAGACCGGCGCACCCCGACGGCGCACGCTCACGGTCGCAGCGCCCCGCCCCCAGCTTTAGCCCCGCCCCACAGAGGATCCTGACCTGGCTACTGCACAACGTGTCTCTGGCGTAGAAGTTGTGGGAAGCTGCTCATTTTACAGGCGAGATTATCCAGCCCTCGGGCACACTCAAAAAAAAAAAAAAAAAAAAAAAAAAAAAATCAAAACCCCATCTGATCAAAAAAAAAAAAAAAAAAAAAAACAGGACACCGCCTCCAAATCTTGCACATAGATCCTCTCCCCACTCTGAACCCAAAGTGTGTCAGAAGAACCGCAACAAGCCTGGGACTGGCCAGAAATGTGGGACCCCTTAGCCAGATCCCTAAACAACCCCTCTTTACACGTAAAAGTTGCGAAGTGCTGCCTCTAGGTACTGCCCAATAGGCAAGACAACTGACCCAAGGGAAGGAGAGAGAAGAGAAAGGGAGCAGGAATACCAATGAGCGACCACACGCAGGACAAAACCTGGAATGCCAAACTAATCTGCTTTCATGAAAATGAGGTCTGATGCCAGGCTGTCCAACTTAGGAAGCTATGATGAATGCGGCCCAACAAAATCCCTCAGGGGTAAGACATCATGAGAACTTCGCGACTTTATTTTTTTTTTTT
>NC_022029.1:37330557-37340101 GCF_000317375.1 Microtus ochrogaster
TTTTTTTTTTCTCCCTTTTAAGTTTGGGCATCTGTTGGATGAAAACATGGGATCCAAGTTTGATAATATTGGCATGAACGCCATGGCTAACAAAGACAATGCAAGTAAGTAAATTGATCCACTCCCCACCCCCCCTGTGGGGTTGGGTGTAACCCAGGCTTCCTTAAACTCACTCAGTAGCTCAGGCTGGCCTTGAGAGCTTGATTCTCCACCTTGCAAGCAATAGGATTATAAGTGTACACTACCAGGTTGCCTTGTTAGTCAAGTGTTGTAAGTGGTATTTCCCTGTAGATGTCCCTAGGTGGCAGAAAACTTGCTTGTCACATAGCAAGACATTTAAACCACACAAAAAGACTACAGACTCAAAACGTTTTTTTCTTGGAGAGTCAGTCTTTTATTTTGACTTGGCTAAAGGTTTACTCTTATATGCTTGAAGACACTTTTAAATTTCTGATGTTATTAGTTTCTATTTTTCATAAAAATAGAAAAGAAAAATCTTTTCAGTATAAGACCTCCCATACTGTTTCATTTGTCAAATTCTCATGTTAGAAAACACAGGAGAGCACCCAACAGCGGGTTTCCACAGCGGGGGAGGGGGGGGGTGGGCGAGCACAGGCCATGGCCCTAAGATGCAGTCCCGCTCGGGAGGACCGTCTGTGAGAGTCGAGCCCACGGTGACATGGACTCATCTTTCATCTCCCCTCCAAGGCTTCAAACAGCTCAAGTGGGAAGCTGAGCGTGATGATTGGCTGCACAACAGAGATGTGAAAAGCATCATCAAGAAAAAGAAAAATTTCAAAAGGAAGATGAAAATCCCTCAAAAATCCAAAAAGCAGAGGAAATGAGTGCTTCGGAGTGAATAATAAATGAAGATTCTACTCACCCTTAATTCTTGCTATCCAACCACTTTTCTTGATCTTTCTCTCTCACTCCATACATTCCAGACTGTTCCATGGATTTGTAATAAACTATAGAAACGAAATGCTGTCATGTATAAAGTCATACAAAGAGTTAAACTTATATTGAAAAACTACTTCCATAACAAGACGAAGGGGCAGCAGGGCTCCTTGTTCACAGGCAAGCCCCGAACAGCAATGAGCTGCTTGTTGGGCCACTGGGTGGATGCTTGGCTTAGGTAAGTGTGACGGTGTCCTGTCCAGCCTTAACTGTCATGAGGTAGGCATGAGCTCTTTCCACAGAGAAGCAGAGCCTGAGGAAAAGTCTTTCCTAGCAGTAGCCTTAAGCCACCCATGGTTATGTCCACCGCCATCCTAGGTCTCATTCTGGAATCTATTCTTAACCATTGAAAGGCTCCTGTCGGGTGGGGCGTATATCTCTGATGGAAGGCTTGCCCAGCATTTGTAAAGCCTGGGGTTCAACAGAAGAAGTAACGAGAATGAAGCCCAAAGCTAACTGTCCTAAGTAACTGGGTGAGTCCTTACTGTGCTCTCAGGAGGCCGCTAGTGTTGGAAACTGACCACAAAGGCATTTAGTCCAAAGTTGTAAAAGTACCACAGAATTTACAGGCTGTTTTGCACATGAATTTTTACTTGAAGAAAAACATACCTTCCAAGATGAAGGGGAATGTCTTGCTCATTGTTTGCCTGAAATCTGACATTTAAAAAAAAAAAGTCATTTTAGTAACCTATTGAGCCACAATTTAGTATATTAGTGTCTTAGAATTTTGTATTAAGGTCCCTCTGCTAATCTAAGAACTAAATCTTGTAGAATAAGATATAAAATACATTCATCTTAAAATACAGCCTTTATACTCATATTCCTTTAAAGACTAGGAACATCAGTAGCACCCTGGACACAGTGTCCTAATTAAGTACTTTGAGGACGAACAATGACTAGCTTTAAGAATAAATCACTGCACCGGGGCTGTTCCCTGCTTTAGTTGGAGAAGGAAGTAATAACACTAATCATAAAAGCCAATAACAAATTACTCCACTGTCTTCAGGAACAGCAGGGAAGACGGTTCCAGTGCTGCTGCTAATGCTGAGAAGCAGTTCTGTGGCCTAGGGTCAGTGTCACCTCTTCCTAGGATTACCAAACAAGTAAAATGCAGGCCAGGCTGCCTCCATCCGCTCACTTCTGCAGAGCCATCCCATGCTGAGCCAGAGCAGGGACACTTGTTCTACCTTCCCCAGCAAAACGCTGGCTCCTAGTCTGCAAGTCGGGTGTGAGTTGCCTACTCTACAATAACAAACACCTTGCTCTCCCAGCACCTCGCCCATTAAAATGTCTAATAGCTTCAATCTAAAAAAACATTTTGCCCAGAAATGCACCGAGCATATCGTACATACCCAGCTAGATTAACCACTGAACTGTGTTTACCTTGGCTTGAGTTCATCTTTTTAAACAAAACATAAGCTCCAAAAACACCCACAAGTTCAGCTGCTAAAACTCCTTTAAAGATCTTCCTTGCCAGCGGTTCCATGGTTCGAGTCATCCTAAAGTTAACAACATGAACTTTTAAACTTCTGTAATCACATCTATAAAGACCCCCACCCTCAGGTTCAGTGCTTTTTGTTTGGTTGGGGTTTTTTTTTTTGTTGTTGTTGTTGTTGTTGTTGGTTTTGGTTTTTTCAAGACAGGGTTTCTCTGTAGCTATGGAGCCTGACCTGGAACTCCTGTAGACCAGGCTGTCCTGGAACTCACTGAGATCTGTAGTAGGAGGCTGCTTGTTTGTTTCCCAGCAGCCCAGACTCCCAAAATAATCACTCAGAAACTATGTTAATTAAAACACTGCTTAGCCAATAGCTTAAGTGTATTGCTAGCTTAATTTAACCATTTCCATTATTTTATATTTTACCACGAGGCTCATGGTCTACCGGCAAGGTTCCAACTGGCAGCTTATATCTTTTCCCCTCTGGCAGCTACATGGCATCTTGGGACTCTGCCTTCTTTCTCCCAGCATTCAGTTTATTTTTCCCTGCCTAGCTACTCTGCCCTATTACAGGCCAAGCCCGCTTCTTTATTCATTGACTAATAAAAGCAACACATACAGAAGGACTTCCCACACCAGAGATCCGCCTGCCTCTGCTCCCTGAGTGCTGGGATTAAAGGTGTGCCCGACCACTGCCCAGCTCAATGCTTTATGTATGAAACCCAAAAGTTAGGTACATTTGGTGTAGAAATTCCTCCATACAGGTTCCAATCTCCATGCCTTAGGAATGTGATAAACCAAGAACCCAAGACAGGATAAAAAGCACAGAAATTCTGAGAAGACTTAAACCTTTTTTTGCAAAGCAAAACTGGAGGGACTAAGGCTTTTTAGTGTCTCTGATACAGAATGGGGAAGTAGGTTAGATGAACTTTTTAGCTGACCTAGGGATTAAAATGAAACCTAATAACAGGAATAGCATTGAAGGCCGTTCTGGAAACAAGAGGGAGGTTATTCTGTTAGTGAGTACACAGTTCGTGTCTTTGCTAGATGGATGTGAAACCAGACCATAAACTAATCAGGTCCTGTCCCTTAGGCACGACTCTATTGAGTGTTGGAACACTTCAACTGCACCACGCCCAAAGCATCCCTAAATCTGCACTTTGCTTCCCACTCCCCAGATTTTGATTCAGCAAGCCTAGCGTGGATACCCCAGTAATCCAGTCCTTTGAAGCCATTCCAGTTTTTATATAAGTTCCTGACCCATGAAGGGGTAGCTGAGTGGGTGGAAATGGTAAAACTACAGTAACGAATAATTCTCCCACCCCGCCCCATATGGAAAAAAATGAATCAAGAAAGGGGTGTTAGTGTTGAGCTTTTAGCAGGAGTCTCGAGTTCAATATCCAGCACTCATCGGGAAGTGTCTTTGAAGAAAGGTATACAGCAAATAGGAATTTGGCTTGCTGAATATATGAGAGTAGCCAAGTTTTTGCTCTGTTTCTCTATAACTTAAAAAAAAAAACCACTAATCTTTTTATCTCGTTCTGTATTTTCCCACTGTCTTCTGTTGTATAATAATGATGGGGTCCCTCCATCTTCTATTATCTCTCTTTCAAGATACCTAAGCGTGAAGGTAATTAATTGTAAGGATTATTAGCCTTGGACTATGTTACCAAGTGTCCCTCCTCCGATGTTCCTTTTTCAAGTTAATAATGGGATCACTCGGGGACCAAAAGACTTAAACTTTATTACCCTCATTTTAAAAACGAAGCAAATAAACTCACATATAACTGGGGGTAGGGCAGAAAGGGCAGTAATCTGCATCGTGGACAGTCATGTTCAGCACCAAGTTCTCAGAGCTGTTTTTAATGTTCCAGGGCTGAGGCGAGGAGAGAACACGGCAGATCTGCCCAGTTAGGCAGCCTCTTCCATAGCTTAATCTGAGTAAAATCTTTTTTGATTGCTAAAGAGCGATGCTAAGGTTTCAAATAGTTCAAATGTGTGTAATGCAATATTTACTTTCTTAAAAAAAAAAAAAGAACAGATGGACTTGTTACATTCCAAGGCTCATGGGGAGGGTTCCACTTAATAATAAAGTCCGTTAGTCATTGGGGCACACCTGACCAGACAAGACGGCCCAGGGAGACCAAAGACCACGGGGCCGTCTTGCACAGGCTGTAACGCAGGGGAAGCAGCCCCGTGTGTCCTCCACACTTGACCCGGGGAAGGGAAGCCGGCCGGGCGCAGGTGATGCAGCCTGGCGTGACCTCCAGGACGGACCCCGGGGGAGGGAAGCCGGCGGTCTAGCGAGCAGCGCTGCGCCCTGGGGCTGCTGCCCGGGATGGCTCCAAAAGCGAGCGCCCGGCCCTACTCTGGGTCCAGGTCCCAGCAGGCGCCGCGGCGCTCGGCGACCCGGAAACGCTCGCGCCTGCCCCGCGCCCCTGCACCAGCGGGACAGTCACGCTCGAATCCTCCCCGACCCAAGAATGTCACACAAGACCCCACGCGCCCCACGCTGGGGACCCGACAGCCCTGGACACACAGCCAGGTCCTTACCTGAGACCGGCGCACCCCGACGGCGCACGCTCACGGTCGCAGCGCCCCGCCCCCAGCTTTAGCCCCGCCCCACAGAGGATCCTGACCTGGCTACTGCACAACGTGTCTCTGGCGTAGAAGTTGTGGGAAGCTGCTCATTTTACAGGCGAGATTATCCAGCCCTCGGGCACACTCAAAAAAAAAAAAAAAAAAAAAAAAAAAAAATCAAAACCCCATCTGATCAAAAAAAAAAAAAAAAAAAAAAACAGGACACCGCCTCCAAATCTTGCACATAGATCCTCTCCCCACTCTGAACCCAAAGTGTGTCAGAAGAACCGCAACAAGCCTGGGACTGGCCAGAAATGTGGGACCCCTTAGCCAGATCCCTAAACAACCCCTCTTTACACGTAAAAGTTGCGAAGTGCTGCCTCTAGGTACTGCCCAATAGGCAAGACAACTGACCCAAGGGAAGGAGAGAGAAGAGAAAGGGAGCAGGAATACCAATGAGCGACCACACGCAGGACAAAACCTGGAATGCCAAACTAATCTGCTTTCATGAAAATGAGGTCTGATGCCAGGCTGTCCAACTTAGGAAGCTATGATGAATGCGGCCCAACAAAATCCCTCAGGTGTAAGACATCATGAGAACTTCGCGACTTTATTTTTTTTTTTTTAACTTAATTGCTAAAACCGGGCTGTGGTGGCTCACGCCTTTAATCCCAGCACTCGGGAGGCAGAGGAGGGCAGATCCCTGTGAGTTCGAGGCCAGCTTGGTCTAAAAGGGCTAGTTCCAGGACAGACTCCAAAGCTACAGAGGAACCCTGTCTCGAATAAACAAACAAAAAAAAATTTAATTGCTAAATTCTGGAGTGTCAACTCTGTAGATGACGATGTCATGTCACAATGCCACCCAGGATAAACACATGTGTGCTCTCGATATTTGCACACGTGTGTGTCTTCAGTGTTACTGTAACATCAGTTTCCGGTGTGCTATCTTCCAAGCACAGGCAGTTGATTTTGCATCATCTGGTGTGTCCCGTGTTTAGAGGGAAATGCAGTCATCAATGACGTTATGTTGCGTGTCGATCGGTGTGTGAACAAGAACTCCTGCAAAGACGCTGGTTGCTTGGCCAGAACTACAGTACTGAGGAGAGACTGGAATAATCTCTCCAAAGCTTAGTTACCTTCTTTTGAGCTAATTTAGCCCCTTGTCCACCTCTCTGTCTGAACTAACGTCCTCTGACTACTACGTAGAGATCTTTGGATCCTAATAATGTCGTGGACCACTAGCGCCTTCCAGCCCCAAACCAAAGAATGTCGTCAGACATCATCTTGGGCCCCGCAGAAAAGCTTCCCTCATCTTCTTGTAACCATCTCTCTGGTGTACGAATGCACCAATGTATTTTAAACTTGCCTTGAGTCATGACTTTCTTTGTCCCGTAAAACTATGGAACTGCTTCCATGTTGGAAAATAGAGTTTGGGTAACCTAAATCTGTGTTCCCAGGCCACTTGGCATGCCTCCAGAATAAATTATCTTATATTCCCTTTAAGATGAGAACTGTGTGTGTGTGCGCGCGTGCGTGCGTGCGTGCGTGTGTGTGTGTGTGTGTGTGTTGTCGAGGGTTTAAGTTATTTAGAAGACAGATAAGTATTCTTTTTAAAAAAGATTTATTTATTATGTAGAATTCTGCCTGCATATACGCCTGTGGTCAGAAGAGGGCACCAGATCTCATTACAGATGGTTGTGAGCCACCTTGGGATTAACCCAAAATTGAACTCAGGAACTCTGGAAGAGCAGCCAGCGATCTTAACCTCTGAGACATTTCTCCAGTCCTAGATAAGTATTCTTAATTAATTATTAAGAACCCCCATACCTTAGAGACACCTCACGCATCACCCATAATGCCTTTAATCAGCTCTCTCCTCTCTACACAGACATCTGAGATGTAGAACCCAAGCCTTGCTTTCTATTTTCTTGCCAATTTTCACAATAAAAGTAAATATAATCCCTTAGATGTTATTATTATATTCTAGTCTCTTTGGTGCGGGAAAGTACTCTGCAGGCTATCAAAAGAGAAACGTGGATACCAACCCAGCCACAAAAACATTTGATCTACAATCTGCCCTACCTGCAGGATCTGCTGGGGGAACGGAGGTGCAGAACTTGTTGGAGTGGGCAACCAACATCAGAGGTAACTTAAGGCCCAAGCCACAAGAGGGAGCCCATGCCTGATACTGCTTGGGTGGCCAGGAACAAGAGAATGGGTAGACCAGAGACCTAGAGTCAACCAAACATAACAGGTTAAGAAAAGAAGAAAGACGAAAGAAAGAAAGAAAGAAAGAAAGAAAGAAAGAAAGAAAGAAAGAAAGAAAGAAAGAAAGAAAGATTTCCAATGATATTTTATTATATTTATTGATCGTTGCCTTGTTCTGTAAGTCATCAAAGAGGCTTCCTCCAGCAGCAGATAGGAACAGATGCATAGGAGCCAGCCATTATGTGGAGAGGGAATCTAACTTGGTGGTCTCCATTGGGTTCCTCCTCTCAGAGACCAGGGAACCTCAGGGAAAGAGGAAGAAAAGAATGTAGGAGTCTGAGGGTTTGGAGGACACCGGACAAGTGTGGTCCACTGAATCCACTAAGCAGGGCTCCTATGGGCTCACAGAGACAGAAGCAGCAAATACGGAGGCCTGCAAGGGTCTACAAGGTCCACTGCATATATGTGTAGCTGTTCTGCTTGGTGTTTTGTGGAACTCCTAACAGTGGGAGCAGGACTTTCCCTGACTTTTTTGCCTGCTCTTGGGACTCTTTCCATCGTGTTGGGTTGCCTTGTTGCTGTAAAGACTTTACCTTGTCTTATTGTATTTTGTTTTGTCGTGTTTGATTGTTACCTCTTGAAGGCCTGTTCTTTTCTGGAAGGAGATCTATAGAGGGAGTTGATTTAGGGGAGAGGGGAGGTGAGGAGCTGGGAGGGTGGAGATAGGGGAAACTGTGGTTGGGAGAAGAACTTATTTTCAATTAAAAAAGTAAATATAGTCCCTTAGCTGTGATCATTGTTATTATTATATTATTGATCATGATGCAGAGACTGGTCTGTGGTTAAGAGCTCTTTCAGCTCCACCAGAGAATGGCAGTTTGGTTCCTAGCACCCACATAAGGCTGCTTACAGCCAGCATTAACTCTAGCTCCAGGAGATCTGTAGCCCTCTTCTGGCTGCTACAGGTACTGCATACACACACACACACACACACACACACACACACACACAAACTTATACACACATACACACTAACAAATAAAAAATAAGGATTATGTGTGTGTGCATGTGTGTGTGTGTTGTGTATGTGTGTGTGTGTGTTGTGTGTGTGTGTGAATGCAGATGTCAGCCATGGAGGCCAAAACATTGGTACTGGGAACTGAACTTGTATCTTCCAGAAGAGCAGCGATCACTCTTAACCACCCAGCCATCTTTCTAGCTCCCATTGATATTTTAACCTCCAACATGGCTTCTACAATACCTCAGAGAAAACAACCTAAACAAAAATGACGACGAAGATTACCCAGCAAAAGGGAGAGAGACAGTAAAGCTTTCTGCTTCATTTGTTGAGAATGGGTGAAAGTTTTCCAAGATGAAAAATTTAAAAGGCATCAGGTAGCTGCACATGCTCCCAAATTCAGTGTGCGACAGGGACAGCGGCAGGAGGGCAGAGAGCATCGCTGGAAAAGGTCCACTTTCTCAACACAAAATGTTTGAAAAGTCCCGGCTCAGATTCTATAGTAACAAACGAATAGTGTGGTGACATACCGTATAGCAAGAGAGTCAGAACTGCTTCCTGACGCTGATTTTCTTGAGCAGTGCTTGCAGAATGCTGCAAATATATGCCCTGAAAAAAAAATGATAACTCTAAAATCTGTTCATCTCCCTAGAATACAGCCAGGCAAATGAAAGAAATTTGAAAATCTATCCAAGGAAGTCAGAAAAATAGAAGTACTTGCTTTAGATTTAATCATGGGCAATGGCTGACTTCACTGATGCAGCAAGAATGACTTCTGGGGGTTTGAATAAGAATGGCCCCCGTGAGCTCCTGTATTTGTATGCTTAGTCACCAGGGAGTTGAACTGTCTGAAAGGACTACAAGGATTAGGAGGAAGTGTGTCACTGGGGTGGAATCTGAGGTTTCGAAGGCCTACACCAGGCCCAGTCTCTCTCTCTCTGCCTATGAATCAGGATGTAGAACTCTCTCAGCAGCTTCTCTAGCAGCACGCCCGTCTGTGTGCCACCATGATCCCTACCATGAAAATAATAGATTAACCTCTGAAACTGTGAGCAAGCCCCCACGTAAATGCTTTCTTTCATAGGAGTTACCTTGATCATGATGTCTCTTCACAGCAATAGAACAGTGACTAAGACATGGCTCAGTTTGCCATTTTATTAGTGGTCCTTGTGAGAAATGCAACGTCATTCAAAAATTTAGTGTCCTTAAAAGGCGCAACATAATCAAGAAACTTATAGGAAGCAGTAAATCATACGCTACACCCATTTTCTTTGTTCCTTGTCACCAGATCTGTTGTAGTTGATGCCCCATTAATGGTAGGTAAAAGAGAGAGAGACATATTTGGG
>NC_022029.1:37340756-37347193 GCF_000317375.1 Microtus ochrogaster
CATAAGAAAGAAAGAAAGAAAGAAAGAAAGAAAGAAAGAAAGAAAGAAAGAAAGAAAGAAAGAAAGAAAGAAAGAAAGAAAGAAAGGAAGAAAGAAAGAAAATTTGACTGTATTTCTTTTCTAGATTTTTCAGG
The DNA here is from genome assembly GCF_000317375.1 of Microtus ochrogaster. NCBI lineage: Eukaryota > Metazoa > Chordata > Mammalia > Rodentia > Cricetidae > Microtus > Microtus ochrogaster. The sequence continues at coordinate 37,340,891 of NC_022029.1, forward strand.
TCTTGACTTCCAGGAAACACGAATCTCTCACTTCAAAGTCACAGCGCACCCTTCTCTTCGCTTCTACCGCACCTACAGTTGTGAGCAACTGTTTTCAAAAGTGAGTCAAATAAGTGAAATTGGGAAACACTTCGAGAGCTCACTGAGAATCGTAACCACTTCCATCCAACCTCAGATGGATGCAGTAGGATCTCAAATGCAACGCCAGATAGTCCCTGATCTGACTGCTCTGTGTTGCCCTCTTTTATAGTAATAAAAAATCAGTATGTTCATTCTCTTTATTGGTGATCCCAAATGATACCCATTGAACAGTTTTGAGACTCTCTGAGCAAGGTGATGCATAACTGGGATCCTTGTGTGAGGATATTTTTGCTTATCTGTGGCGACTGACGTCGTAAGATTAGACACAGCAGTTTTTTAAAGCTCACTAGTTTTCATTAGCATTTGCTTATTTGTGTGACGCACGACAATTCTTTGTCCATTGTGACCCAAAGAAGCCAAAAGGTTTCACTCCTCTCTAAAGGATGGGCATACCCCTGCTCTAAAGGGTCACTCTGCAAATGGACGAAAGACTTCAAGAGTCTCTAAGGTTTAGTCCTAGGCCACATCAGAAAATAGTTCATTAACTGTAAAAGAAAGGGGGGAAAAAAAAGAAACAAGCAACGAACAAAAAGGCCTTCATCAGAAAGAAGCCCTAGCCCTAGAAAGGACAAGAGAAGAGGAAACTCCTACTTACCTGCCTTAAAAGACAGCCACGAGGCCAGCTTGCTTGCATGTGCCCTGTCCTACTTCATCCCGGCTTTGCTTATTCTTCCTTCTTTCAACCACGCATTCTTTTTTCATTTTTCTCACTTGGGGTATAGACACCTATAGCCTAGATGAAGACAGGAAAGAGAAGTTGATTTAGGGGATGATTTGGGAAAACAAGAGGGACCTTTAACTATGCCATCAGTGTATCTATATCCCGGAACCTGAGTGACAGGACACAGCCCAGGAGAAACTAAGAATTAGCTGACTTTCCACATTGCCTGCCTGTGCCCCATTCATCCCCCTGTCCCTCTCCTACACTCAGAGCCTCCTATAACCACCTGGATTAGTGTCAGTGGGATCTGGACCAGGTCCTCCTCAATGCTTTATTTACCAAGAAACAAGCAAACAAGACCAAGCTTAAATCAGTCTTGAATTCTAACCTACGGCCAACAAAGACTGTCTGTAATGTGAGCACTAATCCCACTGAGCAGATGGGCAGCCCATTCATCCAGTTCCTCTTTTCTTTCTTGAGAGGCAGATTCTTAATTACACCCTCCCAACCACGTTGAAAAATCATCCTGTTATTATGTAATAGAATAACTTCAAGTGGTAATCACATATGAAAAACATAAGAACATTGAGATACTCATAATTCTGATTCTATCTTTTCACAGACTTCTAAAGAGAATACTCAGAAATGTAATCAAATCCAGATTCCCCATTCCTAGCTAGGAATTCTCCATGGTCAGTTCTTCGCCCTTTAAAAAATGGATGCCATTCTCCTCTCCTGCTCATGTAATAAACACTTAAATTAAGTACTTAGCTTTCATGGTAAACAAACCAAAAAGGAAAATTTAAATATAGCTCTGGGCAGAGTGGTGGTGGCACATGCCTTTAATCCCAGCGCTCGGGAGGCAGAGGCAGGTGAATCCCTGTGAGTTCGAGGCCAGCCTGGTATACAAGAGCTAGTTCCAGGACAGCTAGGACTGTTACACAGGGAAACCCTGCCTCGGAAAACCAATACATACATACATACATACGTACATACATACACATATATATATACTTGGATAAAATACAAACTCAGTCACTACTCATATTATTCCACAGTTCTTCTCTTCCTCAGACATCGTAAGACAACAAACAACATTTTCACAGCACACATCCATGCTCGTTCTAACTCACCAGGCCTGTCACCTTCCGCTAATGCTCCACCGAGGGGCTGGGCTCCTCCTCACCCTTAATGCTTTCTTTTCAGTCCGCTCAAAAATCTTATGAACTTCTTCATCAAAATGCAAAATTGCCACAAGAGCAATTCCTTTTAGCTGACAAATCATCTGGCCCCGCCCTTCTTGTTGTTATTATATACTTTCTCCGGTTGAGGACGCTCATCATGACTAAAAGCTGACAATGGTCTTGTTTCTACTAGCAAACACTTAAAGGAAATTTGCAATTTATAAAATATGAATCATGTAACTGGAATCCCCTAATGATCCACAGGATCACGCTATTGTGAAATGACACCGTTTAGTATTTAAATGGCAAATTTTAAAAACAAAAAGGGGGTATCTACACCCACTAAGTCCTCACATACTATGCTACATTTAGCCATGCTAAGTTTTATTTTATTTTATTGTATTGTATTGTATTGTATTGTATTTTTGCAACCAAAAAAAAGTGTTTTGCTCTAAAGGAGACAAAGCCTAAAGTATATGTTGAATGGAAAGACTTGGAAACTAACCAACAGAAAGGGCCAGATGCTCTTCTAGCATCAGGGTGAGGTTACGCTTGTCTTTCCAGAAGTGACCGGAGGCCCAGATGGCTCCTGTTTGATGCATCTGACCAGAACACATCCCAGAGACCACTGTCCACATGAAGTGTCAGATGTACAATAAGCCCATCAAGGGGAGATATACCTAGAGATAGCTCTGCTGAGTTCTCCCCTCCAAAGTTCGTCTTTTCTGACCCATTGCTGTATTGCTAAATGAGTGAAGATGAGATTCACAAATCGTTTCAGTAAAAAATTACAAAACCGCCGGGCGGTGGTGGCACACGCCTTTAATCCCAGCACTCGGGAGGCAGAGGCAGGCGGATCTCTGTGAGTTCGAGACCAGCCTGGTCTACAGAGCTAGTTCCAGGACAGGCTCCAAAACCACAGATAAACCCTGTCTCGAAAAACAAAAAAAAAAAAAAAATTACAAAACCGAGCCCAGTATTCAGGATTGTCCCTAAATTGGGGCTTTAACCACTTAATTAAATTACCCTGTGGTTTCACTGTCACGCTAAGCGGGATGTATTTGGAAAACTGCCCATCAAAAGCAAACCAGAAGGCTTATTCCAAGAATTTCTCATAGAAAATTCAATGTCTGGTTTTATTAAATATCTACTTGTTAGATATTTAATGTCTATTAATCTTCTGTTAGGAGATTTTGTTCTTTTTCTTCTGTTGAGTGGGATGTCCGCCGTAACACGATCAGCATCTGTGATAGCAGTCCCAGAAGCCAAGCCTGTCTGCACCTGTGGCTCACCTTTTGTGACGGCAGGATACACAAACAGGATGAAGGAACGGATGAGAACCGGGTGATAGATTTTCATGCGCCTGGGAGGGACTATTAAAGACAACCACTGTACGGGGTGACACTGGCTGGATTCATTAGCGGGGAGCCAGCATGGCTGACAAGTCCAAGTTTATCGAGTACATTGATGATGCTTTAGAAAAATCTAAAGAAACGGCTCTATCTCACTTGTTTTTCACCTACCAGGGGATTCCCTACCCTGTTACCATGTGCACCTCGGAAACTTTCCGAGCTTTGGACACCTTTGAAGCCAGAAGCGATGACATCGTGCTAGCGTCCTACCCGAAGTGTGGTAAAGAGAATCTTTTCCCGTGAGCGCATTCTGTGTTAGTTAGGTAGGGGAGGGTGCAAGGTGAAGAGAAGGTGGGAAGAAGGAGCCTCGTCTCCACATGGAACTCGCTGGAAATCAGCAGCAGCAGGGGAGGGCAGGGAGAGAGACAGTAAAGCAAATGGGTTGTAAAGTCAACAACTGAAAACTTGGAAAAAAAAAAATCCAGTAGGCTGGAGGAAGAGGTATGGCCCGTGGGCAGAGGGAGGATTGGCAGTGCCAGAATAAGTAAATATGAATATTTTTGATAGAAAGCAGAAGCATGACATTTCTGTCATGTATGTAATGATTTCCATATGCTGTACTTCTTTTCAGGATCAAACACCAATCCTCCTGTTTCTCAAATCTGTTTTGTAAAATCCATCATCAACGGAGAATAAGAGATTAAGAATCTAATTTACTATATTTTATGTCATCTGTTTTGTTGTTGGGTTTTTTTAATTTGGATTTTTGTTGTTTGCTTTAATTTTGAGGTTCAGGGTGGCCTAGAACTCACAATCTTCAGCGTCAGCCTCTAGCATGCTCGGTTGCATGCGTGAGCTATTCCATCTACTTCAGCTTCTTTTGTTTCTTTCAACTGCTGCTTATTAAAGCCCATTTCTTAACACTTTCTGTTCTCTTATTCAATGCTGGAATCTATTCCTGTAGAACAATTTAGGGAAGAAATAAATTATATAAAATGGATATTTCTCTAGCATAATATTCTTCAAGGAGTGCATTTTATGTGCAAATCACGTCAAGGAGACTCCTGCACCTGATGTGGAGGCGAACATCAGTAATGAGGTTGAGGCAGGGGGTTCGTAAGTTAAAAACCACTGTGGGGTACAGTGCAAAACCCTGCCTCAAAACGAAAAGAGAGGTAGAGGGAGAGAGGGAAAGGGAAGAGGGCAAAATGTGAATTTTAAAAAACTTAAAAATTTCCCAGTACCAAGGAAGCAAATGCAGGTGATCTACAGAGCAAGTTCCAGGACAGCCGAAGTTACTATACAGAAAAATACTGTCTCAAAAAGCCAAAACCAAATCAAACAAAAACAAAAACAAAAAAAAAACCCTAAAAACATTAAATTCCATGTTAATATACATAAATGCTCTTTTCTCCAAAATTACTTGTTTCCGCAGCCAGAGTTCTTTCTAACTCTAAAGAAGTGAATGTGCACATCATGGAATAATTGAAAATTGAAAATCAACTCTTCTACACGCTAACGTGATGCATCTTTGTTATTAAGACTCCTTAATGGGTTTCTATTTTCTGTCTTTTCTTTTAGGTTCAAACTGGATTCTCCACATTGTCAGTGAATTAATATTTGCTGTTTCTAAAAAGAAATACACGTGCCCAGAATTTCCAGTTCTTGAGTGTGGAGATGCAGAAAAATATCAGGTTAGTACAAACAGTCTTTTGACTTCAGTGAATGAGCACAGGGAGACTCTTCCTCTGGAGCCATCACCTCTGAGTTCAACAAGTGTTAATAATATCATGCTAACAACAATCCCTGAAGCCAGTTCTTGTTTGCTTACCACATCCTCAATCTTCTTCTGGTATTATCTCATTTTCTTACAAAAAAGCCTAATCACCATTTCACAGAAGATGAAACTGCCATCCTTGCCCAAGATTAAGGAGATAATAAATGGCAGAGCCAAAATTTGAATCCAAGCTGTCTGATTTGAGTTCCGAAAGAATTTAATATAAGGCTATCCTTACTAGTAGTAGCAATATTTTTAACTTGGGGGGCAAGTAATCCGAGAACACCCAGGAAATAAACTAAAGCCAAAAGATACCGGCATGGGTAGGATGCAAGGCAGAATCCCATCTTCGCTAATAAGACACTTTTAATTTCCTTATCTTAATGATGGCTTCTGTGAATGTGAGCAGCGAGGAAATGGTCAAGTCTGAATGAGGGTTCAAAGAGCCACACAGTGCACGTAGTTACTATCACTCTTTTTCCCAGCAGAACTGGCTGGGACGCCAGTGTTCAGGAGTAAGGGGCAAGAGGGAGAGTCTGCCTTGGGTCCTTGTGCTTAGACAGTAGGGAGAAGATGGACCAGTCTCTCCTGAGCCCTAGGTATGTCAGAATGCAGAAAGGAGGGGAAGCTGGACCCAGAGGGACTCCACTACTGCAGTAAAACATCCGGAAATGTTAACCAAGTCTCTCCCGGAGCAGACGGAAGAAAGAAACACACTGGGTGGGAACTTTCGGGAACAGCTTCTAGGAATGACCACACAGTCCACATGATTGACAAATACAAGCTTCAAAGTTCCACAGGTAGAAAGAAGGGAGCCTGTTTCCATGGGCTGAAGGAAGTAGCAGAAAAAGGCAGTTTGAAGGACAGCTGTTTGAGGACTTGATGCTGAGAGGGAGGCAAGCACTAAATCCTGATCCAGGCTGGCGTCCAGGGCACCTTCTGAAGAGGCAAAAGAGCACTCAGCAGCCACGTTAAGGCCCAGGGTCCCACACTTGGAAGAGTGGTCCATGCTCGAGTATATATGATGGAGGCTCAGACAGAACAGGCTCAGGCTTCGGGGCCAGAAGAACGGACATCAGCTTAAAGATTTTGCTGAGAGAAGAGACAGGACAAGCAGAGAAAAGCCAACAGCCGTCACATAGCCTTGCTCCTAGAGGCGGTTTAGCATTGCCTTTAGACGGGATGCTA
>NC_022029.1:37347705-37349299 GCF_000317375.1 Microtus ochrogaster
GCCTAAAAGAGGCTAGATAGAAATGGCCAAGCAGTGATTAAAAGAATACAGTGTCCGTGTAATTATTTCGGGTAAAGCTAGCCTTGGAGGCAGCTGGGGTCCTGGGGACGCAGCCCTGCTGCACCTATTACTACACCTCTTTTTTAATTTTTTAAATTTTTTTTGAAAAAGAAAACAAGCTATCTTTTTTCATTATACATACCAATCAAGTGACCAGCTTTCTAACCTATACTTTTAAACTCTATTACATCACAGCCTATGATCTTTGTTGCTTATTTGCCAATGTCATTACCTACCTTCAATACAAACAGCTTGTTTTATGTTTGAAACAGGGTTTGGACTGTTGACTTGCATGTTTTCCCATTACACATGGGATTGTTTCTCCATGAGAGAATATTTTAATTTCAAACAAATTATCTCAAACAAAAGTACATAGCAGAAATCATTTGTAAGTGGGTGTGGGGGGAGTACCCTGTGATGCTGCACAGAGATTCGAATCTTTGTCAAGATTTTGTTTTTCAAGTAGGATCTCATGTAGCCCAAGCTTGCCTCAAATTCCCATTGTAGCCAAGGCTGAGCATAAGCTTCTGGCCCCCTTGCCTCTGCCCTCCAAGAGCTGGAGGCGTGTTCCAGGCTTGTTCCAGGCATGTTATCAAGCATGCTCTACTACTTTCCCAGTTGCCAACCAAGACTTGTGACACGTCAGAACTTGACTGTGAACTTGAGTGTCCTTGGGACAAGGTATTCCTGTTCCTCAGTGGGGGTCATTCTGCTTCCCTGGCCCCACTAGTATGACTGTGAAGCCACCTGTTGCCAGGGGCTCTTTATAGAACCCTCCCCTTTCCGTCTTTGCCAGCTGTGAAAGGAAAGGTGTGTTTTCTTGTTAGGGAAAATTCCAGCTATAGTGAAAAGATCTAAATGACTTTTGCAGCCAGGACATTCTTGAAGAATCTAACTCCATTTTAAATATTCACTAAAGAGGGCCTGGAGAATTGGCTCAGGGATTAGAGACACTCGCTGCTATTTATGGGGATTGAGTTTGGTTCCTGGCACTCAATTGGTAGACCACGACCATTCCAGAGTATCTAACACTGTCTCCTGCCTCTGTAGGCACCAGACACACGCATGTTACACATACATACATGCAGGCAAGACACTCATACACATAAAATAAACATTTTGTTTTTAATTAATTAATTTTATTTATAGTATGAGTGTTTTGCCTGCACCATGTGCGTGCCTAGTGCCTTTGGAAGCCAGAAGGGGGCATCAGATTACCTGGCACTGAAGTTATGGATAGCTTAAAGCCACCATGTGGGTGCTCAAAAGTGAAGCCCTCTACAAGGGCAAGAAGTGTCTAAACCACCAAGGCATCTAGGCTGAAGGTTAGTCAGAACAAACCATTTCCAGTGTGTGTGTGTGTGTGTGTGTGTGTGTGTGTGTGTATTCCTTCCTGCAGAATGAAGCATAATTGTTTTCTTGTAATATAGATCACAAAGCCCCACTGACTAGCTCCAGAATTACCAGAAAATCTTCTAACTCTGTTTTGGGTTTTCATAACTGCAGTGTACCAGAAGTGTTTATTTTTTTTTTA
>NC_022029.1:37349821-37353514 GCF_000317375.1 Microtus ochrogaster
TTCCTTAAGTGTCTTTCAGCCATTTTAGATTCCTCTGTTGAGAGTTATCTGTTTAGGTCTGTACTCCATTTTTTTTATTGGATTATGTGTTCTTTTGGTATCCAATTCTTGAGTTCTTTGCATATTTTAGAGACCAGACCTCTATCTGCTGTGGGGTTAGTGAAGATCTTTTCCTATTCTGTAGGCTGTCGTTTTGTCTTGTTGACCGTTCCCTTTGCTTTCCAGAAGCTTTTCAGTTTCAGGAGGTCCGATTTATTATTTGTTTCTCTCAGTGTCTGTGCTGCTGGGGTTATATTTTGGAAGTGGTCTCGTGTGCCAGTGTTTTCAAGTATACTTCCCACTTTCTCTTCTGTAAGGTTCAGTGTGGCTGGCTTTATGTTGAGGTCTTTGATCCATTTGGACTTGACAGACACCTTCTCTGTAAGACACATTCAAGCATCTCTGAAGCAGCCCTATGTAGAATTGGTCTTCATGTGGCCTGCGGCTCAGCTGCGTTACCTATTGGTTTGAATAAAGAGCTGCGTATCTAGTTCTGAGACAATTGCACTCTCCTCTAGGCTGTGCCGCTAATCCTCCTAGTAACTTCGTCATTCTGTGTGAGTCTTTATGTGACCCGGGGCCACACAATGGAGGAGGAACAGTACACTATTGCTTAATCTGAAAATGACCATCTATTTGATGTTGTACAAAGCACCCAAAACCTCAAAGCCTAACTCTAATCTCTAAAACAGAGGCTCCAATGTCTGCCTGAAAACAGTGTTGTGAATGGATGTAAAGTTATTGCAAATGCCACCGAAGACAGCCTAGTGCCCCTCAGCCATCGTCACCACTGATCACCACTTGGACGCATATTGTTGATTAATTTTTTTAATTTTTCAAAGTCTTGATTTATGTTTTTTGTTTGACTTGATGTCTCCATAGCTATTTTTAAAGAATTAGCTACAAATTTCTGAATATTATTTTATCACTAGAATTTTAACATAACTTATGAAGCTTTATGTGATCTCTTCAAGCGAAATGAAGCCTTGTCTTCCAAATAAAACGTATTAAAAAAATTAAACACGTATAAAGAATATAAACTAAAAACCCTTCACTATTTACGAGTTTTTTCAGACAGGTCTCCTGTGGCCTAGAATTCACTGTTTGCCTAGCCTGCTTTGAATTCATGTCCTTCCTGCCTCATCCTTCCTAGTACATATATAACCACGCCTTGAGGTGGCCATAAAACTTTGTTCTTTTTAATCATTGGTGGAAATAGATAACAGAAAATAATAAATTATTCTGTTCCTCAAGTGGACAAACATTTCATATATCATTTCTCAGATATTTAGGTAACCCAGGACTTCAATTCTGTTGGGATATTTGATTGTATGGGATTAATCCCAGCACTCTGGAGGCAGAGGCAGGAAGCTCTTTGAGTTGGAGGCTGACCTGGTCTACAAAGCAAGTTCCAAGGCAGTCAGAGCTATGCAGAGACACCCTGTCTCAAGGAGAAAATTGTATCTAGGGGCTAGAAAGGTATCTCAGTGGGTTAGAGCCTCTGCTGTGCAAGAACAAGGACCTGAGTTTAGACCTCAGATTCCACATAAAAAGCCAGGTGCTCCCATAATTCCATTGCTGTAGGTCACGGGGACAGGGGAATTGCTGGGCTTTTTGGCTGTCAGCCTAGATTCTTGTTCAGCCAGAGACTGTCTCAAAGCAACAGTGTGAACAGTGAGTGCTGCAGCAGGCCCCAGGGCCTTCCTCTGGCCGCTGAGGTACCGGTACAAACACATACATGCAAACATACACATTCCACACTCACAGATATACATGAGAGTACACACACACACACACACACACACACACATACACAGAAAAGTTCAAAAACAAATCTAGTTGTTAAAAATGGATTTTAAGGGGGCTGGAGAGATGGCTCAGCAGTTAAGAGCATTGCCTGCTCTTCCAAAAGTCCTGAGTTCAATTCCCAGCAACCACATGGTGGCTCACAACCATCTGGAATAAGGCTTGTTGCCCTCTTCTGGCCTTCAGGCATACATGTAGACAGAACATTGTATACATAATAAATAAATAAGTATTTTTAAAGAATGGATTTTAAGGAACAAGTCTTCTGACTTGGATATTTCTATCAGAGGCCATGATAGAGAAGAGATACAAATAAAACAGTGAAATGTGGGTTCTGAATTTGCTTGAACAGAAAGAATTTAAGTGACCAAGATTGAGAATGAAAAGCAGGATCCGATAAAATAATTTAGGTGAGATTAATGATTTGTTTATGATTCTTCATGAAAAAAAAATTGGGCACAGAAAAGAAAGTTATTATAGAGTGCTTGAAGCCACCACTTAGATGCCATGCTTCTAGGCAGCTGAACACACACACGTACACATACACACACATACATTCACACACTCAGACATGCACTATTTCATACACATGTTCTCTCACAGACACACATCCACTCAGACATCACATTCTCTCACATGCACTCTCACGAGCACACGGCCGTGCACACGCATTCTCTCTCACACTCTCTCTCTCACACACATACACACACACTCACCTTATTTTGCTATTTTGTAGAGAATGAAGCTGTTTCCTTCACCAAGGATCCTGACAACTCACCTCCACTATGACAAACTACCTCAGTCTGTCTTCAAGAGCAAAGCCAAGGTGAGTGAATTGAAACATATTAAAAGATTTATTTTCATTTTGCGTATGTATGTGTTTTGCCTGCATGTATGTATGTGTATCTGTTATGCCCAGATCCGCAAAGTCCCCCAAAAACCAACAATGAGACCGAGTCCTGTATAAAAAGCAGAGCCTTTATTCTCCACAAGTTTGCAAACTCGGACTCTCCGTCTGCCCAATGATCGGAATAACTGGAGAACCCCAAGCTCAGTTAGGGTTGGGTTTTTATAGTAGCAAAGGTGGGGATGAGGGATTTCTAAGGTTCAGGACCCCAGATTGGCTGACATTTGTCTAGGGGTGTCCTGGTGAGTGTGCTGGCAGGTGATCCTATCTACAATGGTTGGAACATTAGGAATTTCCTTTGGATGATCTGTTCCTGGGTGGTGCCTGGGTAATCTCAGTTTGTGGTTTTTCTTGGAACCAGGCATTGCCTTACAGTAAACTACTGAGACTCAGGCCCCTACTGACCTTGTCATGGCTGGGTCCTACATATCATGTGTGTGCTGAAGTTGAAACTTTCATGTATACGTACAGGCCATCCTTTTATTTCTCTGGATTTTGTTCACTTGTTTTGTCTAGACCTTGATTTTTGGCAGTGTTAGAGATCAAAGCCAGAGCCTCACAGGTACTAAGCAAGAACTCTACCACTGAGCTAGTCAGCCCTATAGTTATCGGCTTTTGGTGTGATGAGCTTGCTCATACTCATGGAAATTGAATATGTGAAATGCGTAATGTAGTATTTCTTTTATTGTTTCTTTCTTCTGATGTTTTTGCTGTGGCTGCGTACAAGCCAAATGCACTTCAATTTGTATAGAAAGCATACATAGAATGAAATGTGCAGCTTATTGTCATCAGTTTTACAATTCATAGCTTCAAAATCTCACACTTTTAAAGAATATAGTCTTAATGCTGGAGAGATGGCTCAGAGGTTAAGAGCATTGCCTGCTCTTCCAAAGGTCCTGAGTTCAATTCCCAGCAACCACATGGTGGCTCACAACCATCTG
>NC_022029.1:37353682-37364257 GCF_000317375.1 Microtus ochrogaster
CAACCACATGGTGGCTCACAACCATCTGTAATGAGGTCTGGTGCCCTCTTCTGGCCTGCAGGCGTACACACAGAATATTGTATACATAATAAATAAATAAATATTTTAAAAAAGAAGATATAGTCTCCTAAAATTAGCACTATTTTTTCTGTTGCAATCTGCAACCATGTTATTTATGAATTTCCCATATAATAACAATAGTCATCAGACAGAATTGCTGTTGCTTTGGAAGAGCATACAAATCTAGCACCGGGAGTGGCAAGGCAGGCCCGCAGCTCCAGCACTCAGTCATGCTTTGCTCTTCTTCATCCATCTTTCTCACTCCTCCCACCCTCCTGCCCCCCCCCCCACACACTCATTCTGCATATATGAGCTCTTCCTTTGAGACTGCCAGGTAAGGAGAAACAGGCCAAAGCTCCAAAAGCCCTTGAGGAGCAGGCTAAGCAGCACTGACTTGTTTCCAAAGGACTGGTGCTGCCCCCTGCTGGTTTCAGCGTCCACTTACGTGGACTTTTACTCTAGTCCAGAAACTTACCCAGTGGAGGATCACCTTCCCCTGTTTTTCAGAAATCCTCTTGACTTTTGCCTGTTTCTCCATATCTGGCTTCTGCTGTAAAGGGGAACCCTAACCCAATCCAAACCAACCCCCGCCTCCTCCACACAGCAAGGGGCTCCCGTCCCGAAGGGATTAGACACAAACCACACCCAAACACCTGTTTTCACAGAGAGCTCCTTTATTAAGTGAGTTTAGGTCGCTGCTCACTGACTCGGGCAAAAAACAGCAGCAAAATGCCCTTGCAGGTGTAAGTTTTAAGACGAGAAAAGGGGAGGTTTATTTTGAATGGCCATGTTAATTAGGTGAACCAAAGGGGACTTTTGATTGCTGGACTTTAGTACTCTGATTGCTGGATCTTAGGTAGGCAGTCTCAGAAGGAGGAAGTGGCCAAATAAGGGAAGAGAACCTCGTGGCTAGCTTTAGAAATATAGCCTAATGGTTTACTGAGATAGAGGGAAATGGGGTAGACAGGCTCAGCTGTGTCCAGGAATTGAAACAGGAAGTGTCTAAAGTCTTGCTTACACACGGAACACTCATGCACTCCCCGACAATCCCTCGGTCCTCTCGCACCATCCCTTGGTCGCCTTGGGATTCAGTTTGATCTTTCCAGTGCTCATTTCACAGCTTTCATTCAAAGGCCACAACTGTCGTTGGAGAAGAAAGCCGCGGAAATGGGAGGTCCCACTCCATCTGCATTCCCAAACTGGCGCCTCTACCCCTAGTACTCATGACCCTTAAGACTGGTCTACGATTATCTGGGGTTTTACCTTTTGCTCTCTGAGATTGTGCGTGTCAAATTGCTCTGCTGTGCCTTTTCGTATCTCCTGCGCCTGCCCTTTGTGGTCTGTTTAGACCACGTCGTCATGATTAGCTAAGGTCCCCTGCAGTGTCCCAGACTTCCCAGCTGTGTTTTACCACTGTCCCTCTTGCTCTCTGTATTGACACAATTGCGACGTTGTTCACCCTCTGGCTTTTCCAGAGTGCAATATACAAAGCTGGATAAATTAACTTCGTTTTTGTTCCCTAGATATTGGTGATATTTCGAAACCCTAAGGATACAGCAGTGTCTTTTTTTCATTTTCATAACGATGTCCCGGATATTCCAAGCTATGCCTCCTGGGATGAATTCTTCAGACAATTCATGAAGGGACAAGGTAAGCCTGTTAATAAAAGAATTTTTCCTTCTGCAAACGAACACATAACTTTGAAAACATAAATGTAAAGAAGATTTAGGAAGATCTTGGGACCAAAAGGTTGCGTTTAAATGAGGTTTTACACAGACCCGCCAAGCAATTCCATGCGTCTAGCAATTACAATCCACCTTTGGTTTCAAAGATACTCCAGACCCGTGCAGAGACCTCTTAATACCACTCATGTTGTGGTGACCCCCACCATAAAGTTATTTTTATTCCTACTTCAGAACTGTAATTTTGCTGCCGTTATGAAGCATAATATGAATATGTGATATTTCTGATGGTGTTGGGTAAGCTGGGTGAAAGGGTCTTTCAGCCCCCAAACGCTGACCCCCCAGAGAGCTACTGCCCTGGAGAGTTCAGTTGTTGGACCGTGACTACTAAGTGGTCACAGAACAGATTCAGAAGAGAGATGTTATTTAAGAGTCATGTAGAAAAGTATTTCTACTTAGTTTCTCTTGAGCCACGGTATTATACAGTGTCAAAAAAACCCAAGGAAGATAAAAAGCTTTTAAAACCATAAGTTGTATAACTACACCAAAGACATTTTTGTTAGATTATGTAAACATCCTATCTCCAGTTATTAATAACTACTATTTTAAATTATTTATTTTCGTTCTTTGATAACGTCATATGTTCATAATAAATTTTAGCCTTCTCTCTCCCCGTTACCTTGTATTATTCTCCTTGCTTTTCTTTTCCCATTGAAACCTTCCTTTCCCTATCAATTCCCCTTCCTCCTCCCTGTCTTGTTTTATTTAGGTGTGACTCGCTGAGTTTAAACAGGATTGCTGTTCTGGTTCTTTTTCTGTCACTCTGTTAAATAAAACACCACGTCCAGGACTGCTTAGAGAAGGAGTTTGTCAGGCGGTGGTGATGCACGCCTTTAATCTTAGCACCTAGGAGGCAGGGGCAGGAGGATCTCTGAGTCTGAGGCCAATGTGGTCTATAGAGTGAGTTCCAGGACATCTGGAGCTACACAGAGAGACCCTGTCTCAAAAATAAACAAGCGAACAAACGAACAAACAAATAAAGGGGTTTATTCAGGCTTACAGTTCCAGAAGAATGAGTTCATGGTGACAGAGGAGCAGCGTGGTGGCTGCAGCCGGAAGCTGAGAGATCCCATTAATCTGCAGGCAAAAGGAGAGGGGGGAACAGGAAATGACTTGCGGTTTTGAAGCATTAAGGCCCGCTTCTGGTGACACACTTCCTCAGCAAGGCCACATCTCCTAAATCTACCCAAAGAGAGCCACTGACAGGGAACCAAGTATCCAAATATCTTAGCCTACGGAGGACATTTTATTCCAACTACCAGTTACTTATACGAGCATGGGTTTTAATACCACAGAAGAAAGCGACACTCACCACCACCACCCCCCCCACCATTAATAACTATTAAGTCTCTCACTGGGGCCTTATGAGTGCTTTCTCCTCTATTGCTGCTTCTTCAGACACTAAATTAGGTTTGTAATAGCCATGCTTTCCCTTAAGACTCATGCTACTGTATAGCTAAGAACACTAACAAGATGTTCTCTCAATTGCTAATTGCCCCACTTGCCTAAGGGGCAGAGAGCCTACGTCCATGACTACCATGGCCAGAGGCATGTAAGCATCTCCTTCTAACAGTGGCTAAATTACCATAGAGCACACAGTATAGTCTACGCTCTTTAAGAGAACATGTTCTGTAAGAGTTTCTCTGAAAATAAATTAATAAAGCTGAGAGTCCCTCTGGGAGGCAGTGAAGACCCAGAGACCTGACCAACTGCCTGAAAGAAGCAGAAGCCACCAAGTTGCCTGGAAGAGTTTTAGACCTTAGTCACTTGAAAAGGGCACACTTCAACATGCTGAGCTGCCTGCAGGCTATACTTTGTGCTCCAGGTGTCCTAGCTTTTGTGAGCTGCCACTTTGGGTCACTTCTGCTCCTGTAAGTAACCCCTCACCCATACTTCTGTGAGTAACCACAGTGAAATTCATGGTCCAGCAAGTTGGACTTTGGTAGTGTCCATACTTTGGTCTGCTGTGAGCTCCCTATCTAGGATGCATGGACGTTTGCATCTCCCCAGGGAAAGTTTTGCTACACAAAACTGCTTCTCTATGCTGATTTTAAAAATTGCTGTATTTAAGAAGGATTCCATGTTTTGCTACATAATGAAATGATTACTAAAGTCAAGCGTGTCTGTCCGACATGTCACACAGCTGCTTCTCTGCATGTAGAGAAAGAATCACATGCATTTGCTGTTCCCTTAGCAACCAGTATTTCGTTATACAATTCAGTATTCATAACAACAGTCCTTATGCTGCACTAGATCCAAAAGTCTAGGTCACTACACTTCTCTTCTCAGTACTCCAAAATATCGAAGGTGTAGCTTTGACCTCCATCTACCCATTTATTTCCTTCCCCATCCCTGCTTTCTGTATGTATTCAACCTTTAAAAAGAGTACTCGTATAGCTGAGACCAAACAGTGTTTTGTCTTCTTCCCTATTTTATTTAGCATGATGCCTCCTAGGTTCATGTAAATGCCATACATGCCAGCATCTCTATTTTAATATCCCACATTGTGCCTGGACACCACAATTTGTAAAGGCCACTTTGAAAGGTGTTTGACACAGCAGAAGCCACAGCACGCCACATATATGGACACTGCATACAGTACTGGCCCCCTAGAAAAGATCAATATTGGACTGAGTCACATCAGCAAGGCAAACTCATTAGGAGACGCTTATGAAGCATCGCTCAGCATGTCTCCATTCGTCTAGAAACACTTCACGGAGACTGTGTGGAGTCAGGCCCGGTAAACCCATCACGCGGCTCCATATACATAACATGAGGAAACATTCAATGATGATGTTTGGTACTTGCGGGACAATCTAAAGAATCTACCCCACTACATTCATTTTTTTCTGCCTCCTTATTTGATTGGCAGTAAGATATGGCAGTGATAACTTGGACAGGATTTCTTCTGTGCAAAATTCTTCCACTCAGCTTCAGAGCAGCTGACCCTATTGTGGATGCTGTGTCTTCAGCCGTCTCAGCTCCTGCCGCTGTAACTCCCAGCAGTGACGGACTGTGCTCTTGAATTGCAAACCAAAATAAACTTTTTTTTTGCATAAGTTGCTTTGGTCTGAGCATTTTATCACAGCAACAGAAGGGAAACTCAGACACACCCACTTTGTCTGAACTATCTTGTCCCTCCCGTTCTCAGGAATGTCTTATAGCTCTGGCCAGATCATTTTCATAACCTGCTCAGATGTATTATTAGTGGAAAATATTCAAGAAAAGAAGACATGAATAGAAATGGACAGGGAGCAAGGCGTATGCCACCTCTTTGGAGGCAGATTTGTAATAGGCATAATCTCCTTTGAACACATATCCATATGTTTGTATCTATTTTCCTCAGTTATGTAGTTACTTTAAAAGCTTTTTTCCTTTGATTTTAGTTTCTTGGGGAAGCTATTTTGATTTCGCAATTAACTGGAACAAATATATTGATGATGAAAATGTTAAGTTCATATTATATGAAGATCTGAAAGAGGTAAGATTATGGTCATTGATATTCAAGGGCAATATTTATTAGTGACCACAACACAGAGCATATACTTGGGATGCCTGATTGTGTGAACAAATAGCATATTCAATATTTAAAATTTTTGATACCTAATAAAAAACTAGAAGTCCACTACACATAAAGAAAGGCTTAGTTTGTTTGCTAGGTAAATGAAATAATGATTGCGGATTAATAACTGCTCTCTTTCCCTTTGTGATGGACAGTCCATGTTAGCAAGGAAGAAACAATAGGTGGGGCTCAGTTAATTTAACCAAACCTACATTTGGTTGTGGGTTGAACTAGGGAGACCTACTTCCCTCATCCAGGCTGGAGAAGAAACTTGCTCAGCCCAGGAATGGGTACAAGGACTTCAAAGGGCTGTGCCACATATCACCCTTTCTCAAAAATTAAATGAATAGATGAATAAATAAATGAAGACTGATTTAAGAAAAACCTTGCCCCAGCAAACCCCACTGAAAGATGTTTATCTTTTGATTCAAATATTTTTGCTTTCAGAATCTGGTTGTTGGAATAAAGCAGATCTCTGAATTCCTTGGCTTCTCTCTAACTGATGAACAAGTACGAACCATCTCAGCCGGGTGCACCTTCCAAGCGATGCGGGAAAACTCTCAGGAGACGCATGGTGCTATCGGCCCCTTCCTGTTCCGCAAAGGTAAAGCAGCTCTCATTTGTGGGGTGTTGTGTCAGCCCCATGCTGAGAAGGAAAGCCAAACCATGGTGTCTGAAACAAGACAGGGGTGTTGTCTTTTCTCCTTTAATAAGAATTCAGGACAGGGGGAGCCAGGAGCTGTAATTGGTGGCTGTCCACTGTCCTTTGCGCACTAAGTGCCCAGTGATGGCAAAGCAGCAGCTGGAGCTCCAGCATTCAGGACTCAGGTAGGAAAGGGAGACAGCACAGGAAGGATCCTGTACAGTAGCTAATCTGCCCCTTCTGGAGCTTTCCACTAAGCCCCATTCAGTGGTTGCCTGCACTTATTCATCATCCCTCCTGACAGCGGTCCTTGGAAGTGTAGTTTCTTATTGACGCTAGGTGCATTGTTACTCACTGAAAGTCAGAATTTTGCTAATACACAAGGAGGAGAAAATGGTCACTAGGTAGGTAACCAGGTATTTACAGACAATTTTTCTTCATTTCATTAGAGTATTCTAAGTTCGTATCAAGTTCTATAATTCTATAGGTTAGGACTTTCCACTTTCATTTTATTGAATATTTAATGAAAATATAACAATGTTTAAAATTTTTATTACACTTAGTGTGTGTGCGCCATGAAATGCACGGGGTGGTTAGAGGACCGATTGTGGAAGTCAGTTTATGTGGGACCTGGAGCTAGAACTCGGGCTGTTAGGCTTGGGGGCAAGCGCCTCCATCTGCTGGGTCACCCCATCAGCCCTATAACAAGACTTAAAGGTAGCATAGGGAACAGCAAGGATGAGCACAGCTAATGTGGGAACTGATTGCGTACTGACCGGAAGGTTGTGTTAGGGTTAACGTTAGTAACAAAAGGAAACAAAAGATTTACTTTTGCAACGTAGGAAAAAAGCTGAAGCCCCAGGACCTTGCTTTTCCGTTGTCATACTTCAGGATTTGAGCCGAGTCTATTCCTTATGTTAATTTTTTGACTCATCTATCTTAAATATCCAGTATGAGCGGAAGATGAAATAGGAACCTGGCTGTAGCTGGATTCCTGCATAACTCTGCTTCTTATGCCTTATTCAGGGGGAACTAGAACCCATGCATTGTTCATCAAGTGTTATTTGGAATGGAAAACTCCTACAATGAAGTAAATCTGATGTTCCTTGTAGAGCGTCCAGAAGGCTGGGAAATATGGAAGGGCAAGAAAATAAAACACAAGTCATTTGCAGATGTCATCAAAAATTTAAATTTCTCCCGCCTGAGTCAGGTTTTACTTTTTGACATGTTTCCTCCCAGCAATTTTCTGTCGAGGACAGTTTTGTCTTGTTTCATTTCCTTAATGAGTCATAACTGTTTTGTCATGTCGGTAAGCCCATT
The DNA here is from genome assembly GCF_000317375.1 of Microtus ochrogaster. NCBI lineage: Eukaryota > Metazoa > Chordata > Mammalia > Rodentia > Cricetidae > Microtus > Microtus ochrogaster. The sequence goes on from NC_022029.1 coordinate 37,361,010, forward strand.
TCATCAGGACACATTTCAGTGCTTGTGCGGCATAGAGCTCGCAATTCCAACTGAAAACATTCAAAGAGACCACAGAAAGAAATCATTCATTTTTCATGTGTTTTTTTATCCTCTGTGTGTATGTACATTTGGGTGTGAGTATGTATGTACCTTTGAGTGTGTTAAAGTTATCTCAATTCAGGAAATAACCAGGCTAGCTAAAATATAAACAATTATATTTTTATTTATTATAAGGAGAAAAACTCACGAAACAGGAACAAGAAGTCCAAGCTCAGTTGTGCCGCAAAGAGAGCACATCTGGGCCGAGCAAAGACACACCCTAACTTGGTCCCACCTCTTAAAGATAATTGGTTAACAGGCTTCCCTATCATCAGTGTATATGTACATGTTGGAAGCTCACATGTGCATGTCAAGGTGTGCATGTGGTGGTCATTGAAATTGCATAGTGTTGGAGTGGGTGTGGCCTTGTTGGAGTGGGTGTGGCCTTGTTGGAGTGGGTGTGGCCTTGTTGGAGGGAGTGTGTCCCTTGGGGTGGGCTTTCAGGTTTCAGAAGCCCAAGCCAGGCCCAGTGGCTCTCTCCTCCTGCTGCCTGCAGATTCAGATGTAGGAGTATCTCTTACAACTGCTGTGGCCAACGTGTCTCTTCACAGCAGTTGAACACACTGACTAAAACAACAATATAAAAAAAAGAAATAACATAATTTCTTTGTAAGATCAACACTGCTTTCTACCACATGGGTCCCAGAGATCATGCTCAGTTCCCCAGGACAGAGATGGTGCATTAACCCGCTGAGCCATTTCACCAGCCAAAGAAATAACTTACTATATGTCGGAAAAATATTTAAAATTTTATTGAGACAGAGCTTCACTATGTAGCCCAGGCTGACCTGAAACTTGCTATGTGACCTGGAATTAACTCAAAAGTATAATTCTCCTGCCTCCACCTCCTGAGTGCTGGGATTACAGGTGCTTGCTACAACTGGCCAAAGTATTAAATTTCTAAGAAGTGTTCAGTCCCTGATAGATAGCTTAACAAAAACCTGAGGTAAAATGTTAACTTCTGAATGTGTGTTTGAGTATTTGAGAGACGTTAGAAAGGGAAAATGTCATTTAGAGAATGTAAGATTTTAGATCCCAGATGCTGGGAGTAGGTTGAGGGTAGGCCATGGAGATGAAGTCTTCCTTCCCCCAGGTGGGCAAGGACACCATGTCGCCTGCCAAAGGGACACTGCTGATCTTACAAAAATAATGTGTTCTTTCTTTTTTAACACTATTGTTTTAGTCAGTGTGCTCAGCTGCTGTGAAGAGACATCCTAATGGTGACAACTCCTATACAATAAAGCATTTAACAGAGACTTGCTTACAGTTCCAGAGGGTTAGTCTATGATCTGCACGGAAGGAAGCATGGCAGCATGCAGGCAGATGTGGTAGCTGAGAGTTCTGCATCTGGATCTGCAGGCAGCAGGAGGAGAGAGCCACTGGGCCTGGCTTGGGTTTCTGAAACCTGAAAGCCCATCCCCAGTGACACACTCCCTCCAACAAGGCCACACCCACTCCAGCAAGGCCACACCCACTCCAGCAAGGTCACACACCCCAGTAAGGCCACACCCACTCCAACAAGGCCACCTTTTAATCCTTTCAAATAGTGCCACTCCCTAAGCATTCAAATATTGAACCTATGCTGGCTATTCTTATTCCAACCACCACAACTATGCCCCATTAACCTTTCAAAGTGAACCCATGAAATAACAAAAGATAAAATTGGATATCATACAGGATAAAATTAAGAAATATCCTAACCTAGGCCTGAGTCTTTTGTCCTCTCTGTGTTATAGGTGAAGTTGGTGATTGGAAAAATTTGTTTAACGAAACTCAGAGCCAGGAAATGGATGAAAGATTCAAAGCGTGTTTAGCAGGCACTTCCCTTGGAGCCAAGCTGAAGTATGAGCCACATTGCCTGGCTTGATTCTGGCCAAGCTGGATGACTTAAGTATTTTCTTTTCCCTAATAATAATTGGATTTATATAATTAAATAATAATTCAATTAAATAGTCACATAATGACAATCAAGTAACATGTAATTCTGAATAGTGAGAAAGTTAACGGCTGAAGTTTTTGAGCTCAAATTAAATTTTGTCCTCTTTGTGAAGAACTGGAACATTGCTGTCTGTGTGTTATTCTAGGGTTGGACTCTCACAAAATGGGCTTCCAAATGCTATACATTTTCTTAAGCTTTTCTCATTAGGAAATCTCTCATTATGGATCAAACATTTGTAGCAGTTATGTCAGACCTACTGGTGGGTGAAGTTCCATTCTGACTCTGCATTGGCATCAGGTTAACATGACGTAAGATTAGCAGCTCCAATTTGATTCGAGATAAATGCGTCTTCATCTACTCTGGCACGCCATGCCCACAGGTCCCTGGATGAGCTTCCCTCGGGAGTCCGTGTAGTTCTTCTAACTACATTCTTTAAGTCAAAGCTAAAGTTTAAGTTTTTGTACCATACAGATTTTTTTTTCTCCTGCAGGGTAATAAATAGTCATGTGGAACTAATAAAACAATATAGAGAATGTTCTAGAAAGATTATCCTCTCTGGCACTTCTCAAGCATCCTACCACATGGGAGGCAGAGGCAGGAGGCTGACTACAAGTATGTGTAGTCTAAACAGGTTCTAGGTGAGTTAGGGCTCCAGTCAGACTCAAACCAGCAAACAGAGAAACGGGAAAAGACTGCTGGGAAACAGTGAGGCGGAGACTTCCTGGGCTTCACACGGGGGTAGGAAGAGTTTGCCAGAGTAAGATGTGGGCTAGATCCCACACAATGGTCAGACCTCAGTGGTGGAGCTCATCTAGCCCTAATGAACTAGCCCAAATCTGCCATAACAAAGAGCCAAAGCAAGCCCTAAGGATCAAAATGAAGGAAAATAATGTACTCTTTGCCAGTTGAATACAACAGAAACAAAGCAAAATTACCAGTCAGGCATGATGCTGCTCCTCTATAATCCCAGGAAGAACAGACAAAGTCAGACAAAAACAAAAACCTCAATGTTTCCAAAATTAAATGATGAAAATAAAGCGCCCCCCCCCGCACTATGTCTGCCATCCAATTGGGATTTTCCAAGTATGCGAAGAAAATGTAATGCACAACCAAGAACGAGAGCAATTGATAGAAACAGACAAATAAATAAATAAATGTAATGAGAAAATCAGCAGGTAAAAACCTTTAAAGAGATAGTGTTCATCCTATA